>NC_086449.1:580515918-580829043 GCF_028390025.1 Pseudophryne corroboree
TAAAGATGGCAAACCTGTGGAAGAACTACTGGCAGCAGCTCTTAATGACAGGCAAAAGGTGTCCTTCAGTAATACAGCTCTGGACACTACTGACCTATGACACCTCCGTCCAGGGCACTAACAGACCTTACAATGACAATAACTGTCCACTTACATTTATATGGCTGATTTTGACTGTGATACATGTAATACATGATTTTGCAATGTGCTTTAATGATGTGACATTATTACTCAATGCTTCTATTTACAATAAAATATTATTATAAGTATTGAATGAGGCAGTAACTTGAACATAGATCTAATTTCTTGGAATAAGATGCAGAACATTATTGAACATGTCATCTAGTAAAAGTCTGTGGACTGCATCACTACACTGATCATCCACTATGTATCTGTGGGGGTTACCAATGCTTATACAGGCATTAAATTCAGCATTTTACTTTTGGGTTACTGTATGTGCAGGAAAGTAAAAGTATAAGTAAAGTCTGTTTCTATGTCCTAGAATTTGCATAGAGACATATCTGCAGGAGACAGTGCACTTTTTATTTACAGTGGTTCTCAGAGGTCCCTTTTTCCATCCAAACTAATGTCTGATCAGAAAGAAAAGTACTTCTACCACTTTGGACGGTAGTGGTGCAGATACGGTGGTGGTGGGAATGTTTAGCACACATACAGTATATAAGGTAGATGATCTGAAAAGACTACAAGAACAAATAAGGTGCTATACATGGGCTATTTACCTGCAGTTAGTAGCAGGCAGTGTCAGACTGGGGCATGAAGGACCCATCCGAGGAATGCAGCGGTACCAGCTCATGTTTAAAAGACTTGGACAACCATTAGAGAGGACATTACCTGTAAACAACATGGATACTACAGCTATACATATACCTATATATATGTATAGCAGACGAGAAAGGCGACACTCTGAGACGTCTCATGTAGTTGAACAAACACCCAAATGTGTTTATTGAATTTTCCAGTCCTGGTAGTGATGATATGGCCCCCACAGAGCCCTGATCTCAGCATCATCGAGTCTGTCTGGGATTACATAAAAAGACAAAAGGATTTGAGCAAGCCTAAATCCACAGAAGATCTATGGTTAGTTCTCCAAGATTTTTGGAGCAAACTCCCTGCCGAGATCAGGGCTCTGTGGGGCCATAGCATCACTTCCAGGACTCCTTGTTCTTCTTTATGCTGAATATAGTCCTTAAGCGCATTGACTGTGGGTCGTTGTCCTGCTGCAGAATAAATTTGGACCAATCCGACACCTCCCTGATGGTACTGCATGATGGATAAGTACCTGCCTGTATTTCTCAGCACTGAAGCACAAAGAAATGGGCAACACTGAGGACTGTAGACGCAGTGGTCATCCAAGGAAACTTACTGCATAAGATGAAAAACATCAATAGGAAGATGTCCAGCAGTGACATCAGCTCAGAACTGACAGAAAACTGTGCAACCCAGGTACACTCATCTACTGTTCGGAGAAGTCTGGCCAGAAGTGGTCTTTATGGAAGAATTGCGGGCAAAAAGCCATACCTTCAACATGGAAAGAAGGTCAAGTGACTCAATTATGCAGGAACACATAGGAACTGGGGTGCAGAAAAATGGCAACAGGTGCTCTGGACTGATGATTCAAAATGTGAAGTATTTGGCTGTTATAGAAGGTAGTTTGTTCACCGAAGGGCTGAAGGCTATGTTTTCCTACAGCGCAGACATGGGAGGAAGCTGGGTCTGTTTCTCTGACAAAATCATTACATCTGTCCTCTATTGTCCTGCAATAATGTGACAGGAGAGACACTAAACAGTGCTGGCAGTGATTATTTATCATAAACACTGTTATAGGTGAAACTCAGGAAATTAGACTATCGTGCAAAAGTTCATTTATTTCAGTAATTCAACTTACAAGGTGAAACTAATATATTGACTCATTGCATGCAAAGTGAGATATTTCAAGCCTTTACTTGTTAGAATTTTGATGATTGTGGCCCAAATCCAAATTCTCAGAAAACTAGAATATTACATAAAAACAATAAAAAAGGATTTTAAATACAGAAATGTTGGCCCCCTGAAAAGTATAATCATGCATATGTACTCAGTACTGGTTGAGTATCCCTTATCCAAAATGTTTGGGACCAGAAGTATTTTGGATATCGGATTTTTCTGTATTTTGGAATAATTGCATACCATAATGAGATATCATGGCGATAGGACCTAAATCAAAGCACAGAATACATTTGTTTCATATACACCTTATACACAGCCTGAAGCACATTTAATAAAATATTTTTAATAACTTTGTGTATTAAACAAAGTTTGTGTACATTGAGCCATCAGAAAACAAAGGTTTCACTATCTCACTCTCACTCAGAAAATTCCATATTTCGGAATATTCCGTATTTCGGAATGTTTGGATATGGGATACTCAACCTGTACTTGGTTTGGGCCCCTTTTGCATGAATTACTGCCTCAATGCGGCGTGACATGGATTCTATCAGCCTGTGGCACTGCTGAGGTGTTATGGAAGACCAGGATGCTTCAATAGCGGCCTTCATCTCTTCTACATTGTTCGGTCTCATGTCTCTCATCTTTGTCTTGGCAATGCCAAGAGAATCTATGGGGTTCAGGTCAGGCAAGTTTGCTGGCCAATCCAGCACAGTAATCCCATGGTCATTGAACCAGGTTTTGGTACTTTTGGCAGTGTGGGCAGGTGCCAAGTTCTGCTGGAAAATGAAGTCAGCATCTCCATAAAGCTTTTCTGCTGAAGGAAGCATGAAGTGCTCTAAAATGTCCTGGTAGACGGCTGCGATGACTCTGGACTTAACAAAGCACAGTGGACCAACACCAGCAGATGACATGGCTCCTCAAATCAACACAGACTGTGGAAACTTCAGACTGGACTTCAAGCATCTTGATTTGTGTGCCTCTCCATTCTTCCTCCATACCCAGTTTGAAGTTTCTACAGTACGTTTTTTTATTGTTTTTGTGTAATATTCTAATTTTCTCAGATTTTGTATTTGAGGTTTTCTTAAGCTGTGAACCACAATCATCAAAATTATAACAAAGGCTTGAAATATCTCACTTTGTATGTAATGAGTCTATAAAATATATTAGTTTCACCTTTAAAGTTGAATTACTGAAATAAATGAACTTTTGCATGATAGTCTGAGGTACAAATCACTGCCAAAAGACACCTCTCCCCTGTGAGACTATTCAGAGATGCCTGTTTAGAATTAAATGTATATGTCCCTGAAATTGCCAGCAGGTGGCAAAGCATCAGTGTCCACACCAGACACATTTCTCATGCTCATAGCTGGCACTGTACCTCTGCCAAAAGCTGGCACCATTAGTACACCCATTAAGATGGAACTGGTCCCAACACAATGTCCTGCAATTAATCTCTCCTGAGTACATATGTCCAACATATCCCTCTTCAGTGAACTGTGAATCAATATAGATGACTAGGTACTCAGCCAACTATAGTGACATACAGATGGCCAGCATGGCACTAGCAACCAAGATCTCCCACCAAAGTGTATAGCTTACATTGGAAGCTTAGAGGTATACAAGTTTGGCCAGCTAGCCTAGTATAGAGCAACCTTAGTCAAAGATGACAAATCAGCTTTAAGCATTTATGCAGGGCTCCCAGATGTACCTGCACTACTTGCTATGAAGTTGACTTTTTTGTTCACATGAGAGTGATATGTCTCAAAGCAATCCCATGGACTAAATGTTAAGGCAAGTTTTGTTTTAAAATTATTAATACTGAAAGGTCCTTTACTTTTTGATCAGAAACCCTGCCCCTGCCATAGTTAGTAAGCTAAGTGTAACTCCCCCAGGTTTGGCAGGGTATATCTTAAGTGTTTGATAGAGGTATCACAGGTGTTGGGTGGCAATGTGACTGACCTTTCCCCGGAAATGTTGTTCGCCATACCTTGTCTCATAGTAACGTGCTCAGAGAGGTAGGAAAGATTGATACGAATCAGAAGTGAGTCAGCAAAGCCTTTTATTAATCTGCAATGAACTCTGGATTTGGGATGATTGGTTAATTAAAGAACGTTGCTTGGGTGGTAAATCACAAAAAGAAGACTTTGATATACAAGAAAAACAGGAATATGCAATTTTCCTACAGTTTAAACTACAAAAGTTTGCAATTTGCAAAAGACAAGTTATGAGAATCAGGAATAAGAATGATTAGAATCAGGATGAGAAACAATAGGAATCACAAAAAAAAAATTTCTAGAAGGCAGTTCAGCGAGTCTGAGTGAATAGTGATTAAAATAAGAATATTTTACATTATTCTACCGGGCACATTGTGTAAAAGGGGCTCTACCTGGTGCATTGTGTAAAAGGGGACTCTACCTGGGGCATTGTGTAAAAGGAGCTCTACCTGGTGTAATGTTTAAAAGGGAGCTCTACCTGCCATAATGTGTAAAAAAAGGGGACCCTACCTGGAGTAATGTATAAAAGGGACTCTACCTGGCGCATTGTGTAAAAGGAGCTCTACCTGGTGTAATGTTTAAAAGGATGCTCTACCTGCCGTAATGTGTAAAAGGGGACTCTACCTGGAGTTATGTATAAAAGGGACTCTACCTGGTGCATTGTGTAAAAGGGGTCTACCTGGTGTAATGTCTAAAAAGGGACTCTACCTGGCGCATTGTGTAAAAGGGGCTCTACGTGGTGTAATGTGGAAAAGGGGACTCTACCTAGCGCATTGTGTAAAAAGTGCTCTACCTGGCGCATTGTGTAAAAGGGACTCTACCTGGTGTAATGTGTGTAAGTTGGGCTACTGTGTGGCATAGTTTGAAGAATGGAGACTAATGTGCAGTGTAATATGTATTAGTATTATTTTGTGGCTACGCCCCTTCCACATGAAGCCACGTCCCTATATTTATGGCCTACGGTGCACACTGGCCCTATTTTAAATATGGCAGGGTGGGTTGCCAATGCTGTTTCTTGCACACTGCGCTAAAATGTCTAGTTACAGCACTGATAGTAAGTTCCAATGTCGATCCCTGTGGTAACCTGCATGTGATCTGCAGAAGCAGGTCATGATCCTATACAGTGTGTCTGTGCTGCTCACGATCAGGCCCCGTGGTTAAGTGGGCGGGGCTTCCTACGGACATTCCTTTCAAGCCTGTCACTGATGCTCACGGTGACACTGAGAAAAAGTGAATGAGCTCTGCTCACTCCAGATGCCGGCACATTGCGCAGCTTAGCATGTGCAGTATATGGCCAGCCCCTGGGGCATACTCCCTTGAATTTTGTATAACCCGCACCTGGCTGTGACGCCAGGTCTGCCCATCTGTGCCCCCCTTACAGCTGGAGCCCGGCGGCAAAAGACTCCATTGCCTCCGGTATTTCCACCACTGCAGACATGCCAGTTTTCTGCAACACTCTCCGTCGCTTTTCCAAAACACCTGCATCATGTCACCAGACTACAGTAACAGTAAAGGGTCACTGCGGCCGAAAACACTGCTAATGATTCAAAAGTGTATCCAGGGCTAAATCAACCCCATAAATCATAAAACTAAAAGGTCATTGATCCTAAACTAGATCTGATCAGATGTTTTTCCTGGATGCGCAAATAAATGTAAATTGAGCCACTACTCCAGGTTATCAAAATGATGGATCTTTTATTATGGATCTTTTGTACGTATATATAATTTATATATGACCAAATCTGACAAAGACCATGCCAGGGCTAAAATAATAATGTTTCACATACAGTACCAAGCAGATCATTGTTATGTCAATATGGTTATACAAACCGTCATCCAAAGGCTACAGTGATACCAAAATGGCAAAATAATTCTAGAAACTGGTTACATTGTACTTTGCTACTGTAGAAACAAAATTTAAGTCGTGCAGAAAACAGTCGTTTTACAAAAGAATTAATTTTAAGTATAATGTCCCTCTAGTTCTTTCTATTGATATGAAACATAGAAAAGTGTCTATTTGCAAAAAAAAAAAAAAAAAAATTAAGCAAGAAACAATGAAATAGCAGAATCAGCAGTAACATTTCCTTCCTATGACTACAGCACCAGTTCAACAACTTGTACTCCTCTAAGGTTCCCTTTCATTTTACTCAGGAAAGATTTGGTAGGAAACACATGGAAGGTTTCTGGTGCAATAGTTCATGCACAAATAAAGATACAACTCAAATTGTCTTTCTGGCTTTTACTGCAGCATCACAAACAATATGTTTTATATTTTAGATTCCTCAAATTAGCCCCCTTTTGCTTTGATGACAGCTGTGCACACTCTAGAAAGAACTAGAGGGACAATGGTGATTTTGGCGCCTACTTATAATATTAATCATATGTGCTGGGGTATAAGGGGAGGAAGCAGAAGGGTGGTTGCTAGTTGCTACATGTGTGCCAGGGTATAAGGGGAGGGGGTAATTACTGTGCGTGTGCCGGGGTGTAAGGGGAGGGGGTGTACACTGCGTGTGTGCCAGGGTATAAGGGGAGAGGGGGTAATTGCTGTGCATGTCCCGGGGTGTAAGGGGAGGGGGGTGTATACTGCGTGTGTGCCAAGGTATAAGGGGAGGGGGGGTAATTACCGCATGTGTGTCGGGGTATAAGGGGTGGGGGGTGTACACTGTGTGTGTGCCGGGGTATAAGGGGAGGGGGGTAATTACTGCGTGTGTGCCGGGGGTGTAAGGGGAAGGGGGTGTATACTGCGTGTGTGCTGGGGTATAAGGGGAGGGGGGTGATTACTGCGTGTGTGCTGGGGTGTAAGGGGAGGGGGGTTAATTACTGCATGTGTGCTGGGGTGTAATGGGAGGGGGTGTATAGTGCGTGTGTGCCGGGGTATAAGGGGAGGGGGGGTGATTACTGCGTCTGTGCCGGGGTATAAGGGGAGGGGGGGTGATTACTGCATGTGTGCCGGGGTGTATACTGCGTGTGTGCCGGGGTATAAGGGGAGGGGGGGTGATTACTGCATGTGTGCCGGGGTGTATACTGCGTGTGTGTCGGGGTATAAGGGGAGGGTGGGTGATTACTGCGTGTTTGCCAGGGTATAAGGGTAGGGGGGGGGTGATTACTGCATCTGTGCCGGGGTATAAGGGGCCTGCAGCTGTAATCCTGCTTCCATACTTACAGGCAAACTCTCCGCTGCTCTCCTTAACCCGGGGCACCTCTGCTGCCCAGACTTCGCGAGCATTGGACTGGGATTAGCAGTGGGGGCCATAGCTTGCGGTGACTTTAGCAGGCATTGGCAGCTGGCATGGGTGGCAGTACAGTAGCGGGCTCTGGTGCCAGCTATAGTGGTGGTAGTGGGCATGCCTCACCAGTCACTGACCTCACCGCACGCCACTGAGATCAAAATTTCCACACCATCCTGTCGTTGTTTGGCGACACGCGTGTGCACTGCGACTCGGACATAACCCACCTAAAACCTGGGCAGGATCCAACTGGACCACCTCGAGTTTGTTTTATCCAAATCGGTGCATGGGTGTATGAATGCATAATCAGAGAGACAAACAGACCAATGGATTTTACATATAAAATATATACTGTATATTAAGATAGCCACTAGATTAGATTGGCAGGAGGGCATATCTTGGAGTAGTTTCTACAGAAAGAAGCCAAGCAACCAAGTTCATCATTGTTCCTGCTCTACCAGGTAACTGACCCTCTAACAGAGTAACAATGTACCGTATAATGTAGTGAACAGTCTGAAACCTGACATTAGAAGAGAGATTGGGGCCCCCAGGCAATGAGTCACACTGGGGATTTTCCTTGTGCCTCTATGGGCCATTCCAACCTTGGTAGCAGGTACTGTCTTCACAGATTATGGATGGGGTAGTAAAATACCCATGTTTTGTCCTATAGGCCTATATAGTAACCTAACAAACCTTTCATTTTCCATCTCCCTTGAAAACAGTGTGAATTCAAGAAATTGTGAGATGTCCCATCTCACATACATCAATTAACTGGTATCATACTGTACCTTAGCCAGGTTGTTGCCGGTTCATGACCAATTATGCTTCTGCTCCTATGAGACCAGGACATCTATAATTTTATCAAAATAATGTTATCCTAATTCCCCCCCCCCCCCTTCCATTGGTTACCTACAATGTTTTCTTACCATGTTTTTTTTTTCTCTTCTCTCTTCCACCCCACTGTGTGCTATTCCTGTAATGTGTACCTCCACTGTTTGCACACCCTGCCAGTGTGATCTAAGCAGTGCACCCCAGATGGTGGCCACAGATAGTTCCTACACGGGCAGGATGTTCTTCATGTGGATCTTTCTATACAGGGTATATCATACTACAACTACACAAGTGTCAGTGTTCCCATGTATACATTGTGACCTTGTATGGCTCATCTCAGAGTAACCTTCGTCGTGCGCCCAACATGGCTGCCTCATCTGGTACGCTTGTGGATGGGATGAAAAACTACATTGACTTGGGGGTTTTGTTGGGACCCTACTCTGAGCGTTAAGATGATACAATCTCCCCATTTTGTGTCATCTCTTCTAGGGGTAGACTATTCCACCCAGGGTAATCCTACACAGTGTGCCCAAGATGGCTTCCTCACCTGGTACCTGTGAGGGTGCAATACACAATCTTGGAAGTTGTTATCCAAAATGCCTTCACCATTCCTGCATTTTGCTTACTGTCTTCTCAAGGTTTTCTTTTTATATCTGTGTGGATTGTCAATTGCTGTATTACTTAAAGATTCTGTATTATGGGGGTAATTCCAAGTTGATCGCAGCAGGATTTTTGTTAGCAATTGGGCAAAACCATGTGCACTGCAGGGGAGGCAGATATAACATGTGCAGAGAGAGTTAGATTTGGGTGGGTTGTGTTCAATCTGCAATCTAATTTGCTGTGTAAAAATAAAGCAGCCAGTATTTACCCTGCACAGAAATAAAATAACCCACCCAAATCTAACTCTTTCTGCACATGTTATATCTGCCTCCCCTGCAGTGCACATGGTTTTGCCCAGTTGCTATCAAAAATCCTGCTGCGATCAACTTGGAATTACCCCCCCCCCCCCCCCCCCCCCCCGTGTGCATTGTTTTTGATGTCTGTAACGTGCCATGAGTCCTGTTGGAGAAAGAGTGCTATATAAATAAAGTTATTATTGTTAAGATGAGTAACGCTAGAGGCGCTTCCTGTAAGTTCACATCTATGGTTGCAACTGCAGGTGTTCTGGCCAGAGAAGATCTAATAGCAATTTCACATAATGGGGTAGATACACTAAGTCTAGGGGAGCGATAAAGTGGAGAGAGATAAAGTAATAGCAAATCAGCTCTTAACTGCCATGTTACAAGCTGTGCTTAAAAAATTGCGGGAGCTGATTAGTTGGTAGTTTATTTCTCTCCACTTTATCAATCTCCAAGGCTTAATACATATGCCCCATAGAGTTGTTAATTTTTCATGACAATTATGGATACCTGTAATCTTAATATTAACAAAACTTCTCCCACTTTGGAACAGCTCTGAGTTTGGTCAATCCATCCACTTCTTGTATTTCTCACTGGTGTACTGGGGTATTCAAATGGTGATTGAAGTTTTGAAAAAGGAAACTGTGCTGCTGTGGAACTGCCCCAATAGGTGAGTTCTTACAATCATCTGTATGCAGAGTTATACACATCTGTCAGTGCAAATTTACACCAACCATATACTAGGTGCGGGGGCGTGGCCTAGCTGGACATGGAGTAGGACGTGACTCCCTTGCTCCCCAGCCTAATACTCCTGCAAGTTATCCTGCTACCCTGTATTGGTGCCCTGATTGCCCAGCTCGGACTCCTGATTAGCCGCTGCCTGCCCTGAGCTGTGTTTGGGGACACTCCTGCATCTTACCCCTGTGTACAGTGCCCCGGAGAGTGCCATGCTGCTCTAGCCGGGCCTGGCCTGCGTGAAACGGTGCCATCTTGGGGATTGCCGCGGCCTGCAGTCTAAGCCCTGCTGCTGCCTCCTGACCGGCCTGCCTCGCTCCTGCTCGTCTGTGGAGCGAATCGCAGGGATCGCTGCTCTCCCTGCTCCCGGTGCTGATCTCCCTCCGTGCTGTGACCGCCACGGTGGACGCGCTGCCTGTGCGACGGCTGCCGGGTACCATTTTGGATTCGGAGGGGAGCGCGGACCCACTCCCGCTTGTGCCTCTCCCGCAGCCCGTACCCTGAATTGCCGGACCTGGGCTGGGTGCTGTGAGTTCTCCTCTCTGCTGCTGCGGAGGAGCCCTGTACCTGCTGAGTTGAGTCTCCTGCCTGTGAAGGCAGTGTCCACGGTGATCCTGGGCTGAACACTGTTTCCTTCCTGGACTGCAGCCATATACCCAGCGTCTGGTTCTGCCTGCCTGTTACTGCTGCTGGAGGTGCTGGACTGCAGCCATATACCCAGCGTCTGGTGCTGCCTGCCTGCTACTGCTGCTGGAGGTGCCTGAGTGCTGTGGGGCGGTGAGCGGTGGTTTCCCTTCTCTCCCCTCTCCTCCCTCTATGCTCCTGTGCCACATACCTCACTGCTCCGACTCCACATTATGTAGTATATGTTCCTGGAGTGACTGTGCTTATTAAGGTGACTTTTCTCCGTTCTCCACCTCTCACTCTCTATGGACTTATTTTCTTTTATTGCATATTCTGAAGTGGTGCTGTCCTCCCTGTGCCCCCCTGTTTTACCTGCTGGAGGATTTATAACATAACCTGCCTTTATCTGGCTCTACTGTGTAAGCCTGATGGTCCGGAGACGCCGCACCTCTGCTGTGGCCCGTTTAGCGCAGTTTGCCCACATAGAACGGACTCCTGTTTCTTCTGCATCTTCCTCTCTCCGTCGTCAGCTGCCTCCTCTTCCCCTTCTCCCAACATGGCGGAAGCTGTTAAAGTTACTATGTCTCAACTTCTGCAAGCCATTACGGATTCTGAGAAGCGTCTTGTGGATAAAGTGGCGGAGGTTCATATCGATATTTTGTTTATATGCCAAGATATGCAGAATCTCAAGGACAGGGTTGGAGAGACGGAGAACCGCATTTCTATGCTAGAAGACTCCTGTACACCTATTCCTGCCCATCTTACTTCCCTGGAATTACAGATGTCTGCGTGTAAACTTAAATTGACGGATATCGAAGGACGCCTCAAACGGAATAATGTTCGTTTTGTAGACCTTCCCGAAAAGGCGGAGGGTTCCCAACCGGAACAATTTCTGGAAACCTGGTTGCTGTCCTTGTTCGGCGAAGATTCGTTTACCCCACCGAGTTCCCACCCGCCCCCTTCCTCCAGGTGTACAGCCCAGGACTTTTATCCCTAAGATCCTCCACTACAAAGACAGGGATGCTATATTGCGTCATGCTAGGATTAAAGGCCCGTTGGAACATGGGGGTCAGAGGGTGGCCGTGTTTCAGGACTTTTCAGCTGAGGTTCAGAAATCCTGTTCGCAATATACGCAAGTTAAGCAGAGGCTGCGGGATCTGCAGCTACAATATTCTATGTTATACCCTGCGCGGCTCCAGGTGGTGTCTGGCAACTGCACGTATTTCTTTGACACTCCAAGGGAAGCCTCTGCTTGGATTGATTTACAACCTACTCAATGTGCTGCTCCACCTAGAGTCACTTTTATGTGTATTCCTTGCTTAGGTTTCTTTTTTCCAGTATTGCTTGATTGATAATTGTGTGACGGATGTTTCTAGTGATGTTTTTTTTGTCAGGGCGGATAAAATATTTGTTATTGATATGTTCCTGATGACAGGCTGGGGACTTCATGTCCTATAGGTTATGGGGTTTAGTTTCCCCTAAGTTAGTTTATGTCTACTCTCTTCTAGAGTCTTTCACAATGTTTGGGGATAGGTGTATCTATGTTTGGGTTGGTATGCGGGGTGGGAGTGACTGGGTTTGTTATTTTTTTTACTGTTGTTTTCTCTAACGTCCTAGTGGATGCTGGGGACTCCGTCAGGACCATGGGGAATAGCGGGCTCCGCAGGAGACAGGGCACATCTAAAAAGCTTTTTAGGTCACATGGTGTGTACTGGCTCCTCCCCCTATGACCCTCCTCCAAGCCTCAGTTAGGTTTTTGTGCCCGTCCGAGAAGGGTGCAAACTGGATGGCTCTCTTAAGGAGCTGTTTAGTAAAGTTTTTTTTTAGGTTTCTAATCAGTGATTCCTGCTGGCGACAGGATCACTGCAACGAGGGACTTAGGGGAGAGACTTGCAACTCACCTGCGTGCAGGAGGATTGAAGTTTTAGGCTACTGGACACTGAGCTCCAGAGGGAGTCGGAACACAGGTCAGCCTGGGGTTCGTCCCGGAGCCGCGCCGCCGATCCCCCTTACAGACGCTGAAGAAAGACGGCGGAACGGAGGTCCGGAAACAGGCGGCAGAAGACTTCACAGTCTTCAGAGAGGTAGCGCACAGCACTGCAGCTGTGCGCCATTGTTGCTACACGGCTCACTGACACGGTCACGGAGGGTGCAGGGCGCTGCTGGGGGCGCCCTGGGCAGCAATATAAATACCTATTTGGCAAATAAATACATCACATATAGCCATTAAGGCTATATGTATGTATTTAACCCAGGCCAGTTTTCCTAATAACCGGGAGAAAAGCCCGCCGTGAAAGGGGCGGAGCTTATTCTCCTCAGCACTCAGCGCCATTTTCCTGACCAGCTCCGCTGGTGAGGAAGGCTCCCACTCTCCCCTGCACTACAGAAACAGGGTTAAAGAGAAGGGGGGCATAAATTGGCGATATAATTATATATTAAGAGCCCATATATAGAAACAACACCTTCTAGGGTTGTTATATACATTATGGCGCTTTTGGTGTGTGCTGGCAAACTCTCCCTCTGTCTCCCCAAAGGGCTAGTGGGTCCTGTCCTCTATCAGAGCATTCCCTGTATGTGTGTGCTGTAGGTCGGTATGTGTGTGTCGACATGTATGAGGAAAATGTTGGTGAGGAGACGGAGAAAATTGCCTGTAATGGTGATGTCACTCTCTAGGGAGTCGACACCAGAATGGATGGCTTACTTATGGAATTACGTGATAATGTCAACACGCTGCAAGCCGGTTGACGACATGAGACAGCCGGCGGACAAATTAGTATCGGTCCAGGCGTCTCAGACACCGTCAGGGGCTTGTAAAAACGCCCATTTACCTCAGTCGGTCGACAGACACTGACACGGACACTGACCCCAGTGTCGACGGTGAAGAAACAAACGTATTTTTCCTTTAGGGCCACAAGTTACATGTTAAGGGCAATGAAGGAGGTGTTACGTATTTCTGATACCACAAGTACCACAAATAAGGGTATTTTGTAGGGTGGGAAAAAACTACTTGTAGTTTTGCCTAAATCAGATAAATTAAATGAAGTGTGTGATGATACGTGGGGTTCCTCCGACAGAAAGTTATGGGCGGTATACCCTTTTTCCCGCCAGTAGTAAGGGCGAGTTGGAAAACACACCTTAGGGTGGACAAGGCGCTCACACGCTTATAAAAAACATGGCGTTACCGTTTCCAGATACGGCCGCCCTCAAGGAGCCAGCTGATAGGAAGCTGGAAAATATCATAACAGTATATACACACATACTGGTGTTATACTACGACCAGCAATCGCCTCAGCCTGGATGTGCAGCGCTGAGGGGGCTTGGTCGGATTTCCTGACTAAAAATTTTGATACCCTTGACAGGGACAGGATTTTATTGTCTATAGAGCATTTTAAGGATGCATTTCTATATATGTGTGATGCGCAGAGGCATATTTGCATTCTGGCATCAAGAGTAAATGTGATGTACATATCTGCCAGACGAAGACACGACAGTGGTCAGGTGAGGCAGATTCCAGACGGCATATGGAAGTATTGCCGTATAAAGGGGCGGTCCATTGGACCTGGTGGCCATGGCAACAGCTGAAAAATCCACCTTTTGTTACCCCGAGTCACATATTGGCAGAAAAGGACACAGTCTTTTCAGTCTCAGTCCTTTCGTCCCCATACGGGCAGGCGGGCGAAGGCCAGTCATATCTGCCCAGGGGGAGAGGAAAGGGAAGAAGACTGCAGCAAGCAGCTCATTCCCAGGAACAGAAGCTCCTCACGGCTTCTGCCAAGTCCGCAGCATAACGCTGGGGCCGTACAAGCGGACTCAGGTGCGGTAGGGGGTCATCTCAAGAGTTTCAGCAACACTCGCAAGGGAACTCCGGGATCCTACATGTAATATCCCAGGTGTACATTGGAAATTCGAGACGTCTCCCCCTCACACAATTCACAGGCTGTATTCCCAGCAGGTGATAATCAAAGTACCCTTCTTACAACAAGGAAGGGGGTAGTATTCCACACTATATTGTGGTACTGAAGCCAACCGGCTCGGTGAGATCTGAAATATTTGAACACTTACATACAAGCGTTCAAATCAAGATGGAGTCACTCGGAGCAGTGATAGCGAACCAGGAAGAAGGGGACGATATGATGTCACTGGATATCAGGGACGTTTACCTACAGGTCCAAATTTGCCCTTCTCACCAAGGGTACTTCAGGTTCCTGGTACAGAACTGTCACTATCAGTTCAGACGCTGCCGTTTGGATGGTCCACGGCGCCCCGGGTCTTTACCAAGGTAATGGCCGGAATGATGATTTTTCTTAAAAGAAACATGGACGCTTTCCTGATAAGGGCAAGGTCCAGAGAACAGTTGGAGGTCGGAGTAGCACTATCTTAAGTAGTTCTACGACAGCACGAGTGGATTCTAAATATTCCAAAATCGCAGCTTTTTCCGACGACACGTCTACTGTTCCTAGGGAAGATTCTGGACACAGTCCAGAAAAACGTGTTTCTCCCAGTGGAGAAAACCAGGGAGTTATCCGAGCTAATCGGGATCCTCCTAAAACCAGGAAAAGTGTCAGTGCATCATTGCACAAGAGTCCTGGTAAAAATGGTGGCTTATTACGAAGCAATTCCATTCGGCAGATTTCCCGCAAGAACTCTTCAGTGGGATCTGCTGGACAAATGGTCCGGATCGCATCCTCAGATGCATCAGCGGATAACCCTATATCCAAGGAAAAGGGTGTCTCTCCTGTGGTGATTACAGAGTGCTCATCTTCTAGAGGGCCGCAGATTCGGCATTCAGGATTGGATGCCGGTGACCACGGAGGCCAGCCTGAGAGGCTGGGGAACAGTCACACAGGGAAAAAATTTCCAGGGAAGTGTGATTAAGTCTGGAGAATTCTCTCCGCATAAATAAGCTTAGAGCAAATTTATAATGCTCTAAACTTAGCGAGACCTCTGCTTCAAGGTCAGCCGGTATTGATCCAGTGGGATAACATCACGGCAGTCGCCCACGTAAACAGAAGGGCGGCACAAGAAGCAGGAGGGCAGTGAAAACTGCAAGGATTTTTCGCTAGGCGGAAAATCATGTGATAGCACTGTCAGCAGTGTTCTTTCCGGGAGTGGACGACTGGGAAGCAGACTTCCTCAGCAGGCATGACCTCCACCCGGGAGAGTGGAAACTTCATAGGGAAGTTTTTCAACATGATTGTGGACCGTTGGCAAAGACCAAAGGTGGACATGATGGCGTCCCGCCCGAACAAAAACGGGACAGGTATTCCGCCAGGTCATGAGACCTTCAGGCGATAGCTGTGGATGTTCTGGTAACACCGTGGGTGTACCAGTCTGTGTATGTGTTCCCTCCTCTGTTTCTCATAACCAGGGTATTGAGAATTATAAGACATAGAGGAGTATGAACTATACTAGTGGCTCCGGATTGGCCAAGAGGGACTTGGTACCCGGAACTTCAAGAAATGCTCACAGAGGACTAAGGGCCTGGGGAGCTAAGAAGGGACTTGATTCAGCAAGTACCATGTCTATTCCAAGACTTACCGCGGCTGCGTTTGACGGCATGGCGGTTGAATGCCGGATCCTGAGGGGAAAAGGCATTCCATAAGAGGTCATACCTACCCTGGTCAAAGCCAGGAAGGAGGTGACCGCACAACGTCATCACCACATGTGGTGAAAATATGTTGCGTGGGTGAGGCCAGGAAGGCTCCACGACGGAAATTCAACTAGGTCGATTTCTACACTTCCTGAAAACAGGAGTGTTTTGGACCTCAAATTGGGGTTCATTAACATTTAAATTTCGGCCCTGTAGATTTTCTTCCAGAAAGAATTGACTTCTGTTCCTGAAGTCCAGATTGTAAAGGATGTATTGCATATACAGCTTTTTTGTGCCCCTAGGGGCACCGTGAGATCTCAACATAGTGTTGGGATTTCTTAAAATCATATTGGTTTGAACCGCTCAAATCTGTGGATTTGAAATATCTCACATGGAAAGTGACCATGCTGTTGACAAATATCTCACATGGGAAGTGACCATGTTGTTAGCCCTGGCCTCGGCCAGGCGATTGTCAGAATGGGCGGCTTTGTCTTACAAAAGCCCATATTAAAATTTTCCATTTGAACAGGACAGAACTGGGACTCGTCTCCAGTTTCTTCATGAAGGGGTGTCAGCGTTTTCACCTGAAACAACCTCTTGTGGTGCCTGCGGCTACTAGGGACTTGGAGGACTCCAAGTTACTAGACGTGGTCAGGGCCCTAAAAATATATATATATATATATAGTTAGGACGGCTGGAGTCAGAAAGTCTGACTTGCTGTTTATACTGTATACACCCAACAAGCTGGGTGCTCATGCTTCTAAGCAGTCTATTGCACGCTGGATTTGTAGTACAATTCAGCTTGCACATTCTGTGGCAGGCCTGCCACAGACGAAATATGTAGATGCCCATTCCACAAGGAAGGTGGGCTCATCCTGGGCGGCTGCCCGAGGAGTCTCGGCATTACAACTTTGCCGAGCAGCTACGTGGTCAGGGGAGAACACGTTTGTAAAATTTTACAAATTTTGATACTCTGGCTAAGGAGGACCTGGAGTTCTCTCATTCGGTGCTGCAGAGTCATCCGCACTCTCCCGCCCGTTTGGGAGCTTTGGTATAATCCCCATGGTCCTGACGGAGTCCCCAGCATCCACTAGGACGTTAGAGAAAATAAGAATTTACTTACCGATAATTCTATTTCTCGTAGTCCGTAGTGGATGCTGGGCGCCCATCCCAAGTGCGGATTGTCTGCAATGCTTGTACATAGTTATTGTTACAAAAATCGGGTTATTACTATTGTTGTGAGCCATCTTTTCGGAGGCTACTTCGTTTTGTTATCATACTGTTAACTGGGTTCAGATCACAAGTTGTACTGTGTGATTGGTGTGGCTGGTATGAGTCTTACCCGGGATTCAAGATCCTTCCTTATTGTGTACGCTCGTCCGGGCACAGTACCTAACTGAGGCTTGGAGGAGGGTCATAGGGGGAGGAGCCAGTACACACCATGTGACCTAAAAAGCTTTTTAGATGTGCCCTGTCTCCTGCGGAGCCCGCTATTCCCCATGGTCCTGACGGAGTCCCCAGCATCCACTACGGACTACGAGAAATAGAATTATCGGTAAGTAAATTCTTATTTTTTTTGTTTTATTGTATGTGCTTTTCTTGTGCTCTTTTGTATTAAGCGTGCTACTTTACGTCTGCCTCCTTTTTGAGTGGGAGGTGACTGGTGCCGTGCTGGGACGATGCTGGCTTAATGTTTCTCTAACGTCCTAGTGGATGCTGGGACTCCGTCAGGACCATGGGGATTAGCGGGCTCCGCAGGAGACAGGGCACATCTAAATAAAGCTTTTAGGATCACATGGTGCGTACTGGCTCCTCCCCCCATGACCCTCCTCCAAGCCTCAGTTAGGTTTTTGTGCCCGTCCGAGAAGGGTGCAATCTAGGTGGCTCTCCTAAAGAGCTGCTTAGAAAAAGTTTTTTTAGGTTTAAATCTCAGTGAATCCTGCTGGCAACAGGATCACTGCATCGAGGGACTTAGGGGAGAGATTTCCAACTCACCTGCGTGCAGGATGGATTGGAGTCTTAGGCTACTGGACACTTAGCTCCAGAGGGAGTCGGAACACAGGTCCTCCTGGGGTTCGTCCCGGAGCCGCGCCGCCGATCCCCCTTACAGACGCTGAAGACGGAGGTCCGGAAAGCAGGCGGCAGAAGACTCCTCAGTCTTCATGAAGGTAGCGCACAGCACTGCAGCTGTGCGCCATTGTTGCTACACGTCTCACTGATTCAGTCACGGAGGGTGCAGGGCGCTGCTGGGGGCGCCCTGGGCAGCAATATTAAATACCTTTAGTGGCAAAATAAATACATCACATATAGCCATTAAGGCTATATGTATGTATTTAACCCAGGCCAGTTTTCTTAAAACCCGGGAGAAAAGCCCGCCGAAAAAGGGGCGGAGCTTATTCTCCTCAGCACTCAGCGCCATTTTCCTGCTCAGCTCCGCTGGTGAGGAAGGCTCCCAGGACTCTCCCCTGCACTGCACTACAGAAACAGGGTAACAAAGAGAAGGGGGGCATAATTTGGCGATATTGATATATTAAAAGCGCTTATATCAAAAACAACACCTTCTAGGGTTGTTTATATACATTTATAGCGCTTTTGGTGTGTGCTGGCAAACTCTCCCTCTGTCTCCCCAAAGGGCTAAGAGGGTCCTGTCTTCGATTAGAGCATTCCCTGTGTGGCTGCTGTGTGTCGGTACGTGTGTGTCGACATGTATGAGGACGATGTTGGTGTGGAGGCAGAGCAATTGCCGGTAATGGTGATGTCACCCCCTAGGGAGTCGACACCGGAATGGATGGCTTTAGTTATGGAATTACGTGATAATGTTAGCACATTACAAAAGTCAGTTGACGAAATGAGACGGCCGGAAAACCAGTTAGTACCGGCTCAGGCGTCTCAGACACCGTCAGGGGCTGTAAAACGTCCCTTACCTCAGTCAGTCGACACGGGTACCGACACAGATGAATCTAGTGTCGACGGTGAAGAAACAAACGTATTTTCCAATAGGGCCACACGTTATATGATCACGGCAATGAAGGAGGCTTTGCAGATCTCTGATACTGCTGGTACCTCAAAAAGGGGTATTATGTGGGGGGTGAAAAAACTACCTGTAGCTTTTCCAGAATCAGAGGAATTGAATGACGTGTGTGACGAAGCGTGGGTTAACCCAGATAGAAAACTGCTAATTTCCAAGAAGTTACTGGCATTATACCCTTTCCCACCAGAGGTTAGGGCGCGCTGGGAAACACCCCCTAGGGTGGATAAGGCGCTCACACGTTTATCAAAGCAAGTGGCGTTGCCGTCTCCTGATACGGCCGCCCTCAAGGATCCAGCAGATAGGAGGCTGGAAACTACACTGAAGAGTATATACACACATACTGGTGTTATACTGCGACCGGCAGTAGCCTCAGCCTGGATGTGCAGTGCTGGGGTAGTGTGGTTGGATTCTCTGACTGAAAATATTGATACCCTGGATAGGGACAGTATTTTATTGACTCTAGAGCAATTAAAGGATGCTTTTCTTTATATGCGAGATGCTCAGAGGGATATTTGTACTCTAGCATCAAGAGTAAGCGCGATGTCCATATCTGCCAGAAGAAGTTTATGGACGCGACAGTGGTCAGGTGATGCGGATTCCAAAAGGCATATGGAAGTATTGCCATATAAAGGAGAGGAATTATTTGGGGTCGGTCTTTCGGACCTGGTGGCCACGGCAACTGCCGGCAAATCCACTTTTTTACCTCAGACCCCCTCCCAACAGAAAAAGACACCGTCTTTTCAGCCGCAGTCCTTTCGCTCCTATAAAAACAAGCGACCAAAAGGACAGTCTTATCTGCCGCGAGGCAGAGGAAAGGGTAAGAGAGGGCAGCAAGCAGCCCCTGCCCAGGACCAGAAGCCCGCCCCGGGTTCTACAAAGCCATCAGCATGACGCTGGGGCTTTACAAGCGGACTCAGGAGCGGTGGGGGGTCGACTCAAGATTTTCAGCAATCAGTGGGCTCGCTCACAAGTGGACCCGTGGATCCTGCAGATAATATCTCAGGGTTACATGTTGGAGTTCGAAAGGTCTCCCCCTCGCCGGTTCCTAAAGTCTGCTTTACCAACGTCTTCCTCAGAAAGGACGTCGGTTTTGGAAGCCATTCACAAGCTGTATTCTCAGCAGGTGATAGTCAAGGTACCCCTCCTACAACAGGGAAAGGGGTATTATTCCACACTATTTGTGGTACCGAAGCCGGACGGTTCGGTAAGACCTATTCTAAACCTGAAATCCTTGAACCTGTACATACAGAAATTCAAGTTCAAGATGGAGTCACTCAGAGCAGTGATAGCGAACCTGGAAGAAGGGGACTTCATGGTGTCCCTGGACATAAAAGATGCTTATCTGCATGTCCCAATTTACCCCTCACACCAAGGGTATCTCAGGTTCGTGATACAAGACTGTCATTATCAGTTTCAAACGCTGCCGTTTGGTTTGTCCACGGCCCCTCGGGTCTTTACCAAGGTAATGACCGAAATGATGGTTCTTCTACGAAGAAAAGGCGTATTAATTATCCCTTACTTGGACGATCTCCTGATAAGGGCAAAGTCCAGAGAACAGCTGGAAGTCGGTGTAGCACTAACCCAGGTAGTGCTTCAGCAACACGGGTGGATTCTGAATCTTCCAAAATCTCAATTGACCCCGACAACTCGTCTGCTGTTCCTGGGAATGATTCTGGACACGGTTCAGAAAAAGGTGTTTCTCCCGGAGGAGAAAGCAAGGGAGTTATCCGAACTTGTCAGGAACCTCCTAAAACCAGGAACTGTGTCAGTACATCAATGCACAAGAGTCCTGGGAAAGATAGTGGCTTCTTACGAAGCGATTCCATTCGGCAGATTCCATGCACGGACATTTCAGTGGGATCTGCTGGACAAATGGTCCGGATCGCATCTGCACATGCATCAGCGGATAACACTGTCACCAAGAACAAGGTTGTCTCTCCTGTGGTGGTTGCAGAGTGCCCATCTGTTAGAGGGCCGCAGATTCGGCATACAGGACTGGGTCCTGGTGACCACGGATGCCAGCCTACGAGGCTGGGGAGCAGTCACACAGGGAAGAAACTTCCAGGGCGTGTGGTCAAACCTGGAGACGTCCCTTCACATAAATATACTGGAGCTAAGAGCGATCTACAATGCTCTAAGCCTGGCAAAATCGCTGCTTCAGGGTCAGCCGGTGTTGATCCAGTCGGACAACATCACGGCAGTCGCCCACGTAAACCGACAAGGCGGCACGAGAAGCAGAAGAGCAATGACAGAAGCTGCAAGGATTCTGCGCTGGGCGGAGAATCATGTCATAGCACTGTCAGCAGTGTTCATCCCGGGAGTGGACAACTGGGAAGCAGACTTCCTCAGCAGACACGACCTTCACCCGGGAGAGTGGGGACTTCATCCAGAAGTCTTCCACATGATTGTGAACCGTTGGGAAAGACAAAAGGTGGACATGATGGCGTCTCGCCTCAACAAAAAATTGGACAGATATTGCGCCAGGTCAAGAGACCCTCAGGCAATAGCTGTGGACGCTCTGGTAACACCGTGGGTGTACCAGTCAGTGTATGTGTTCCCTCCTCTGCCTCTCATACCAAAGGTACTGAGAATTATACGGAAAAGAGGAGTAAGAACAATACTGGTGGCTCCGGACTGGCCAAGAAGAACTTGGTATCCGGAACTTCAAGAGATGCTCACGGAGGATCCATGGCCTCTACCTCTAAGAAGGGATCTGCTTCAGCAGGGACCTTGTATGTTCCAAGACTTACCGCGTCTGCGTTTGACGGCATGGCGGTTGAACGCCGGATTCTAAAAGAAAAGGGCATTCCAGAGGAAGTTATTCCTACCTTGATTAAGGCTAGAAAGGAAGTGACTGTACAACATTATCACCGCATTTGGCGAAAATATGTTGCGTGGTGTGAGGCCAAGAAGGCTCCAACGGAAGAATTTCAATTGGGTCGATTCTTACATTTCCTGCAAGCAGGATTGTCTATGGGCCTAAAATTGGGGTCCATTAAAGTTCAAATTTCGGCCTTATCAATCTTCTTCCAGAAGGAATTGGCATCAGTGCCTGAAGTACAAACTTTTGTCAAAGGTGTACTACATATACAACCCCCAATAGTGCCTCCAGTGGCACCGTGGGATTTGAACGTAGTTTTGAATTTTCTCAAATCTCATTGGTTTGAGCCTCTAAAATCGGTAGATTTAAAATACCTTACATGGAAGGTAACCATGCTATTGGCCCTGGCTTCAGCCAGGAGAGTTTCAGAGTTGGCGGCTTTATCATACAAAAGCCCATATCTGATTTTCCATTCGGACAGGGCAGAACTGCGGACACGTCCTCATTTTCTCCCTAAGGTGGTTTCGGCTTTTCACTTGAACCAGCCTATTGTGGTGCCTGCGGCTACTAGCGACTTGGAGGACTCCAAGTTACTGGACGTTGTCAGAGCATTAAAAATATATATTTCAAGGACAGCTGGAGTCAGAAAATCTGACTCGTTGTTTATATTGTATGCACCCAACAAGATGGGTGCTCCTGCGTCTAAACAGACGATTGCACGTTGGATCTGTAGCACAATCCAACTTGCACATTCTGTGGCAGGCCTGCCACAGCCTAAATCTGTAAAGGCCCACTCCACAAGGAAAGTGGGCTCATCTTGGGCGGCTGCCCGAGGGGTCTCGGCATTACAACTTTGCCGAGCAGCTACGTGGTCGGGGGAGAACACGTTTGTAAAATTTTACAAATTTGATACTCTGGCTAAGGAGGACCTGGAGTTCTCTCATTCGGTGCTGCAGAGTCATCCGCACTCTCCCGCCCGTTTGGGAGCTTTGGTATAATCCCCATGGTCCTGACGGAGTCCCAGCATCCACTAGGACGTTAGAGAAAATAAGAATTTACTTACCGATAATTCTATTTCTCATAGTCCGTAGTGGATGCTGGGCGCCCATCCCAAGTGCGGATTGTCTGCAATACTTGTACATAGTTATTGTTACAAAGATCGGGTTATTACTATTGTTGTGAGCCATCTTTTCAGAGGCTACTTCGTTTTTTGTTATCATACTGTTAACTGGGTTCAGATCACAAGTTGTACGGTGTGATTGGTGTGGCTGGTATGAGTCTTACCCGGGATTCAAGATCCTTCCTTATTGTGTACGCTCGTCCGGGCACAGTACCTAACTGAGGCTTGGAGGAGGCTCATGGGGGGAGGAGCCAGTACGCACCATGTGATCCTAAAAGCTTTATTTAGATGTGCCCTGTCTCCTGTGGAGCCCGCTAATCCCCATGGTCCTGACGGAGTCCCAGCATCCACTACGGACTATGAGAAATAGAATTATCGGTAAGTAAATTCTTATTTTCTGTACTCTAGTTCTATGCGTCACCATGGTAAACGTTTTCTCATGGAATGTTCGAGGCCTGAATGATAGGGTCAGACGTTCTCTAGTTTTAAAATATATTAGGACCCAAAATCTGGGTTTGGTTTGCCTTATGGAGATGCATCTAATTGGCAGCCGGGTTCTCAGGAAACCTTGGGTTGGGCGGGCATTTCACTCCACCTTCCATTCTAATTCTAGGGGTGTATCGCTACTGATTCATAAAAATCTGAATTTTGTCTGCACTAAGGTCAAAATTGACCCCTTACGTTGCTATGTGTTTCTAGCTGGCACAATACACAGTTGCCCCTTTGTGCTACTTGTTATATATATACACCCTTATAACTCTGGAATTCTTGTGAAGGCTTGTGCCTTTATGCTGGAGTTTCCCTCTGTCCCAGCTATATGAATTGGTGACTTTAATGCTGTTATGTATGGGGCTGCTGATAGATGGAGGCCTGCTGCCCAGAGTGCGTCTACAGGACCCACTGCCTTTGCCCGCCTGGTCTCCGAGCTCGGCCTTGTGGATGTCTGGTGCTTGCACAATCCTTCTGTCAGCTGTTTCTCCTGTTTTTCAAGTTCCCATGGAGTATTTTCTAGAGATGAGCGCCGGAAATTTTTCGGGTTTTGTGTTTTGGTTTTGGGTTCGGTTCCGCGGCCGTGTTTTGGGTTCGACCGCGTTTTGGCAAAACCTCACCGAATTTTTTTTGTCGGATTCGGGTGTGTTTTGGATTCGGGTGTTTTTTTAAAAAAACCCTAAAAAACAGCTTAAATCATAGAATTTGGGGGTAATTTTGATCCCAAAGTATTATTAACCTCAAAAAACATAATTTACACTCATTTTCAGCCTATTCTGAACACATCACACCTCACAATATTATTTTTAGTCCTAAAATTTGCACCGAGGTCGCTGTGTGAGTAAGATAAGCGACCCTAGTGGCCGACACAAACACCGGGCCCATCTAGGAGTGGCACTGCAGTGTCACGCAGGATGGCCCTTCCAAAAAACCCTCCCCAAACAGCACATGACGCAAAGAAAAAAAGAGGCGCAATGAGGTAGCTGACTGTGTGAGTAAGATTAGCGACCCTAGTGGCCGACACAAACACCGGGCACATCTAGGAGTGGCACTGCAGTGTCACGCAGGATGTCCCTTCCAAAAAACCCTCCCCAAACAGCACATGACGCAAAGAAAAAAAGAGGCGCAATGAGGTAGCTGTGTGAGTAAGATTAGCGACCCTAGTGGCCGACACAAACACCGGGCCCATCTAGGAGTGGCACTGCAGTGTCACGCAGGATGTCCCTTCCAAAAAACCCTCCCCAATCAGCACATGATGCAAAGAAAAAGAAAAGAAAAAAGAGGTGCAAGATGGAATTATCCTTGGGCCCTCCCACCCACCCTTATGTTGTATAAACAAAACAGGACATGCACACTTTAACCAACCCATCATTTCAGTGACAGGGTCTGCCACACGACTGTGACTGATATGACGGGTTGGTTTGGACCCCCCCCAAAAAAGAAGCAATTAATCTCTCCTTGCACAAACTGGCTCTACAGAGGCAAGATGTCCACCTCATCTTCACCCTCCGATATATCACCGTGTACATCCCCCTCCTCACAGATTATCAATTCGTCCCCACTGGAATCCACCATCTCAGCTCCCTGTGTACTTTGTGGAGGCAATTGCTGCTGGTCAATGTCTCCGCGGAGGAATTGATTATAATTCATTTTAATGAACATCATCTTCTCCACATTTTCTGGATGTAACCTCGTACGCCGATTGCTGACAAGGTGAGCGGCGGCACTAAACACTCTTTCGGAGTACACACTTGTGGGAGGGCAACTTAGGTAGAATAAAGCCAGTTTGTGCAAGGGCCTCCAAATTGCCTCTTTTTCCTGCCAGTATAAGTACGGACTGTGTGACGTGCCTACTTGGATGCGGTCACTCATATAATCCTCCACCATTCTATCAATGTTGAGAGAATCATATGCAGTGACAGTAGACGACATGTCCGTAATCGTTGTCAGGTCCTTCAGTCCGGACCAGATGTCAGCATCAGCA
The DNA here is from genome assembly GCF_028390025.1 of Pseudophryne corroboree. Taxonomy (NCBI): domain Eukaryota; kingdom Metazoa; phylum Chordata; class Amphibia; order Anura; family Myobatrachidae; genus Pseudophryne; species Pseudophryne corroboree. The sequence continues at coordinate 580,541,211 of NC_086449.1, forward strand.
GTCGCTCCAGACTGCCCTGCATCACCGCCAGCGGGTGGGCTCGGAATTCTGAGCCTTTTCCTCGCACCCCCAGTTGCGGGAGAATGTGAAGGAGGAGATGTTGACAGGTCGCGTTCCACTTGACTTGACAATTTTGTCACCAGCAGGTCTTTCAACCCCAGCAGACCTGTGTCTGCCGGAAAGAGAGATCCAAGGTAGGCTTTAAATCTAGGATCGAGCACGGTGGCCAAAATGTAGTGCTCTGATTTCAACAGATTGACCACCCGTGAATCCTTGTTAAGCGAATTAAGGGCTGCATCCACAAGTCCCACATGCCTAGCGGAATCGCTCCGTGTTAGCTCCTTCTTCAATGCCTCCAGCTTCTTCTGCAAAAGCCTGATGAGGGGAATGACCTGACTCAGGCTGGCAGTGTCTGAACTGACTTCACGTGTGGCAAGTTCAAAGGGCATCAGAACCTTGCACAACGTTGAAATCATTCTCCACTGCACTTGAGACAGGTGCATTCCATCTCCTATATCGTGCTCAATTGTATAGGCTTGAATGGCCTTTTGCTGCTCCTCCAACCTCTGAAGCATATAGAGGGTTGAATTCCACCTCGTTACCACTTCTTGCTTCAGATGATGGCAGGGCAGGTTCAGTAGTTTTTGGTGGTGCTCCAGTCTTCTGTACGTGGTGCCTGTACGCCGAAAGTGTCCCGCAATTTTTCTGGCCACCGACAGCATCTCTTGCACGCCCCTGTCGTTTTTTAAAAAATTCTGCACCACCAAATTCAAGGTATGTGCAAAACATGGGACGTGCTGGAATTTGCCCATATTTAATGCACACACAATATTGCTGGCGTTGTCCGATGCCACAAATCCACAGGAGAGTCCAATTGGGGTAAGCCATTCCGCGATGATCTTCCTCAGTTGCCGTAAGAGGTTTTCAGCTGTGTGCGTATTCTGGAAAGCGGTGATACAAAGCGTAGCCTGCCTAGGAAAGAGTTGGCGTTTGCGAGATGCTGCTACTGGTGCCGCCGCTGCTGTTCTTGCGGCGGGAGTCCATACATCTACCCAGTGGGCTGTCACAGTCATATAGTCCTGACCCTGCCCTGCTCCACTTGTCCACATGTCCGTGGTTAAGTGGACATTGGGTACAACTGCATTTTTTAGGACACTGGTGAGTCTTTTTCTGACGTCCGTGTACATTCTCGGTATCGCCTGCCTAGAGAAGTGGAACCTAGATGGTATTTGGTAACGGGGGCACACTGCCTCAATAAATTGTCTAGTTCCCTGTGAACTAACGGCGGATACCGGACGCACGTCTAACACCAACATAGTTGTCAAGGACTCAGTTATCCGCTTTGCAGTAGGATGACTGCTGTGATATTTCATCTTCCTCGCAAAGGACTGTTGAACAGTCAATTGCTTACTGGAAGTAGTACAAGTGGGCTTACGACTTCCCCTCTGGGATGACCATCGACTCCCAGCGGCAACAACAGCAGCGCCAGCAGCAGTAGGCGTTACACGCAAGGATGCATCGGAGGAATCCCAGGCAGGAAAGGACTCGTCAGACTTGCCAGTGACATGGCCTGCAGGACTATTGGCATTCCTGGGGAAGGAGGAAATTGACACTGAGGGAGTTGGTGGGGTGGTTTGCGTGAGCTTGGTTACAAGAGGAAGGGATTTACTGGTCAGTGGACTGCTTCCGCTGTCACCCAAAGTTTTTGAACTTGTCACTGACTTATTATGAATGCGCTGCAGGTGACGTATAAGGGAGGATGTTCCGAGGTGGTTAACGTCCTTACCCCTACTTATTACAGCTTGACAAAGGGAACACACGGCTTGACACCTGTTGTCCGCATTTCTGGTGAAATACCTCCACACCGAAGAGCTGATTTTTTTGGTATTTTCACCTGGCATGTCAACGGCCATATTCCTCCCACGGACAACAGGTGTCTCCCCGGGTGCCTGACTTAAACAAACCACCTCACCATCAGAATCCTCCTGGTCAATTTCCTCCCCAGCGCCAGCAACACCCATATCCTCCTCATCCTGGTGTACTTCAACACTGACATCTTCAATCTGACTATCAGGAACTGGACTGCGGGTGCTCCTTCCAGCACTTGCAGGGGGCATGCAAATAGTGGAAGGCGCATGCTCTTCACGTCCAGTGTTGGGAAGGTCAGGCATCGCAAACGACACAATTGGACTCTCCTTGTGGATTTGGGATTTCAAAGAACGCACAGTTCTTTGCGGTGCTTTTGCCAGCTTGAGTCTTTTCAGTTTTCTAGCGAGAGGCTGAGTGCTTCCATCCTCATGTGAAGCTGAACCACTAGCCATGAACATAGGCCAGGGCCTCAGCCGTTCCTTGCCACTCCGTGTGGTAAATGGCATATTGGCAAGTTTACGCTTCTCCTCCGACAATTTTATTTTAGGTTTTGGAGTCCTTTTTTTTCTGATATTTGGTGTTTTGGATTTGACATGCTCTGTACTATGACATTGGGCATCGGCCTTGGCAGACGACGTTGCTGGCATTTCATCGTCTCGGCCATGACTAGTGGCAGCAGCTTCAGCACGAGGTGGAAGTGGATCTTGATCTTTCCCTAATTTTGGAACCTCAACTTTTTTGTTCTCCATATTTTATAGGCAGAACTAAAAGGCACCTCAGGTAAACAATGGAGATGGATGGATTGGATACTAGTATACAATTATGGACGGACTGCCACGGTTAGGTGGTATAAAAAAACCACGGTTAGGTGGTATATATTATAATAATAATACAATTATGGATGGACGGACTGCCTGCCGACTGCCGACACAGAGGTAGCCACAGCCGTGAACTACCGCACTGTACACTGGTTGATAAAGAGATAGTAGTATACTCGTAACAACTAGTATGACACTATGACGACGGTATAAAGAATGAAAAAAAAACCACGGTTAGGTGGTATATATTATAATAATAATACAATTATGGATGGACGGACTGCCTGCCGACTGCCGACACAGAGGTAGCCACAGCCGTGAACTACCGCACTGTACACTGGTTGATAAAGAGATAGTAGTATACTCGTAACAACTAGTATGACACTATGACGACGGTATAAAGAATGAAAAAAAAACCACGGTTAGGTGGTATATATTATAATAATAATACAATTATGGATGGACGGACTGCCTGCCGACTGCCGACACAGAGGTAGCCACAGCCGTGAACTACCGCACTGTACACTGGTTGATAAAGAGATAGTAGTATACTCGTAACAACTAGTATGACACTATGACGACGGTATAAAGAATGAAAAAAAAACCACGGTTAGGTGGTATATATTATAATAATAATACAATTATGGATGGACGGACTGCCTGCCGACTGCCGACACAGAGGTAGCCACAGCCGTGAACTACCGCACTGTACACTGGTTGATAAAGAGATAGTAGTATACTCGTAACAACTAGTATGACACTATGACGACGGTATAAAGAATGAAAAAAAAACCACGGTTAGGTGGTATATATTATAATAATAATACAATTATGGATGGACGGACTGCCTGCCGACTGCCGACACAGAGGTAGCCACAGCCGTGAACTACCGCACTGTACACTGGTTGATAAAGAGATAGTAGTATACTCGTAACAACTAGTATGACACTATGACGACGGTATAAAGAATGCAAAAAAAACCACAGTTAGGTGGTATATATTATAATAATAATACAATTATGGATGGACGGACTGCCTGCCGACTGCCGACACAGAGGTAGCCACAGCCGTGAACTACCGCACTGTACACTGGTTGATAAAGAGATAGTAGTATACTCGTAACAACTAGTATGACACTATGACGGTATAAAGAATGAAAAAAAAACCACGGTTAGGTGGTATATATTATAATAATAATACAATTATGGATGGACGGACTGCCTGCCGACTGCCGACACAGAGGTAGCCACAGCCGTGAACTACCGCACTGTACACTGGTTGATAAAGAGATAGTAGTATACTCGTAACAATTAGGATGACACTATGACGGTATAAAGAATGAAAAAAAAACCACGGTTAGGTGGTAGGTATATAATAATAAATAATACAATTCTGGTCGGACGGACTGCCTGCCGTGTGCCGACACAGAGGTAGCCACAGCCGTGAACTACCGCACTGTACACTGGTTGATAAAGAGATAGTAGTATACTCGTAACAATTAGGATGACACTATGACGGTATAAAGAATGAAAAAAAAACCACGGTTAGGTGGTAGGTATATAATAATAAATAATACAATTCTGGTCGGACGGACTGCCTGCCGTGTGCCGACACAGAGGTAGCCACAGCCGTGAACTACCGCACTGTACACTGGTTGATAAAGAGATAGTAGTATACTCGTAACAATTAGGATGACACTATGACGGTATAAAGAATGAAAAAAAAACCACGGTTAGGTGGTAGGTATATAATAATAAATAATACAATTCTGGTCGGACGGACTGCCTGCCGTGTGCCGACACAGAGGTAGCCACAGCCGTGAACTACCGCACTGTACACTGGTTGATAAAGAGATAGTAGTATACTCGTAACAATTAGGATGACACTATGACGGTATAAAGAATGAAAAAAAAACCACGGTTAGGTGGTAGGTATATAATAATAAATAATACAATTCTGGTCGGACGGACTGCCTGCTGTGTGCCGACACAGAGGTAGCCACAGCCGTGAACTACCGCACTGTACACTGGTTGATAAAGAGATAGTAGTATACTCGTAACAATTAGGATGACACTATGACGGTATAAAGAATGAAAAAAAAACCACGGTTAGGTGGTAGGTATATAATAATAAATAATACAATTCTGGTCGGACGGACTGCCTGCCGTGTGCCGACACAGAGGTAGCCACAGCCGTGAACTACCGCACTGTACTGTGTCTGCTGCTAATATAGACTGGTTGATATTTAAAGAGATATTAGTAGTATACAACAATACTATACTGGTGGTCAGGCACTGGTCACCACTCCTGCAGCAAAAGTGTGCACTGTTAATTAATATAATTGTACTCCTGGCTCCTGCTAACAACCTGCAGTGCTCCCCAGTCTCCCCCACAATTAATTATAAGCTTTTAATTTATACATTGATGACTGTGCAGCACACTGGGCTGAGCTGAGTGCACACAGACTGAGTCACACTGTGTGACTGACTGTGCTGTGTATCGTTTTTTTTTTCAGGCAGAGAACGGATATAGCAGAGAGAAGTGAACGGATATATTATATTAAATAAAAGTTAACTAGCAACTGCACTGGTCACTGACTGTGGTAAACTAACTCTGTCTGCGACTCTGCACAATCTCTCTCTATCTAATCTATCTATCTCTATTCTAATGGAGAGGACGCCAGACACGTCCTCTCCCTATCAATCTCAATGCACGAGTGAAAATGGCGGCGACGCGCGGCTCCTTATATAGAATCCGAGTCTCGCGATAGAATCCGAGCCTCGCGAGAATCCGACAGCGTCATGATGACGTTCGGGCGCGCTCGGGTTAACCGAGCAAGGCGGGAAGATCCGAGTCGCTCGGACCTGTGGAAAAAAAAGTGAAGTTCGTGCGGGTTCGGATTCAAAGAAACCGAACCCGCTCATCTCTAGTATTTTCCCATATATATATGGCACTGCTTACTCGCTCATTACTTCCCTGTGTATACTCAGTGAGATATTTGCCACGTGGGATATCTGATCACTCCCCTATATTGTTATCTATGTGCTTTGATATACCTAGGGGGGCATCCTTTTGGAGGTTTAACCCTTTTTGGTTGACTCAGATGGGTGCTGCCTCTGAATTAATTGTGCTCTGGGAGGAGTTCTTTACTAATAACCCTATTTGTAATAATGCCCCATTGGTGTGGGATGCCTATAAGGCTTTCCTGCGTGGTTCATTAATTTCCAGGGTCGCCCAGTTGAAGATATTTAGTAGAAAATCTGAGGAGGAGTTGGAGACTTATTTGTGTAGTGGCCTTCCTGCGGATCGGGTGGAATGGCTGATTGTTCATAAGCAATTGACGGATCTACTTCTTGATAAATCAAGGAGATGTTTACTGTTTTGTGCCCATGATTTCTATATTCAGGGAGATCCGTCGGGAAAATTTCTGGCCTTCTTGGCTAGACAGGAGATGGCCCCTACCACTGTTCATGGTATTAAGTGCATGTCTGGCGTTATTTGTACGGATACCCCTTTCTATAGCTTCTAGTTTTTAGGCACATTTTTTAGATGTTTATAAGTCCAGGGTGCAATACACGCATTCAGAACTTTCTGATTATTTGAACATGATTGAGGTTCCCGCCCTGAGTCCCGACAACTTTTGGAAGCACCCATCACAGTGGAGGAGGTGGAGAATGCCATTAGGTCCTTCCCCAGTAATAAGGCCTCTGGGGTAGATGGTCTCCCTATTGAACTGTATAAAACTCATCTGGATTTTTTTGCCCCCAAACTTCTGTTGATTTTTTAATCTCTGTTACAGGGTGGTACTCTCCCCTCATCTATGGCCGAGGCACTGGTGGTGTTGATACCGAAGCCGGGTAAATTTCCCCTCTCCTTAGACTCGTACCATCCTATCTCCTTGCTGTCAACTGACATTAAAATTCTTGCCAGCTTTTAGCGCTCCGGCTTAATGCTGTGGTTTTGGAGCTAGTCCATTCTGACCAAACTGGCTTTATGTCGGGCAGATCTACCACTGTAAATCTTAGATGATTATTTATGTATATGCAGTTGGCAGGTGATGAGTTGGACGGTGCGATAGTTGTTTTCCTGAATGATGCCCGCGCCTCTGATTCTGTAGAATGGGTGTATCTCTGGGAGGTTCTTGTAAGATTTGGGATAGGCCCGAACTTCCTGTCCTGGGTTAAACTCCTGTATTCCTGTCCAGCTGCGAGGGTTATAGTTAATGGCTTCACCACTGAATCTTTCCTGTTGGGGAGGAGAACTCGACATGGGTGCCCTCTGTCCCCACTACTTTTTGCTCTTGCCATAGAGCCCTTGGCTTGCGCTGTTAGTGCTGCCGTGAATATAACAGGGCTTCGTGTTGTGGGTCAAGAAGAAAAAATTGGTTTATACGCAGATGATATGATATTATTTTTGAAGGATATCTCCCTTTCACTGCCTACCCTTCTTGACTTGGTAAAAGTGTTTGGCCCTTTCTCAGGTATCTGTATTAATTGGGGCAAATCAGTGGTGTTTCCATTAAGTCCCTCCACATCGCCTCCCCCCTCCTACGATCGCCCCCTTAAATGGTGTACCCAGTTAAAATATCTCGGCATTCAAATTTCTCATTCTCCTAAAGATTTTGTCCTTTGAACTTGACCCCCCCAGATTGATAATTTAAGTATAAAGACACAAATTTGGCAGAAACTCCCTTTAACTGTTACGGGCCGTGTGAATATTATCAAAATGATCATCCAACCCAAATTTCATTATATACTACAGAAAGCACCGGCTTATATCCCTGCCTCACAATTTTTGTTGATTTCCCGATATATTGCCTCCTTTATTTGGGGTGCTAAATGGGCCTGTATTGCATATAAAACACTTAGCAGACCCAGAGCAGAAGGTGGTCTGGCATTGCCGGTTATATCTGTATTATTTAGCTGCCCAGCTGGTACAACTCTGTGAGTGTGTTACCCCTTGTAGATTATGGGAACCTCCCAGTGGCTCTTTTGGATAAAGCTGGCCTATTGTTTTCTTCGTTGCAGTTTCTACTAGCGCATACTTCATTGTCCTCTCTTCCCCCGTTATTACAAAAGGCTTGTAGAGTATGGCTGGCAGCTGAGAAATTAAAGGGAGATTCCACAATGCACACCTGTTCTCCACTCTGGAACAATATGTATTTTTTTGAACATTATGGAGGGTAGCTCTGGCTGGACCTCTTTCGGGGTGTCTGCCTTGGGGCACCGTTATCAGGATGGAGTGCTCCATAGTTTCGATTATTTATCTACTACATATGCCATCCCTAGACATTATTTTTTTCGGTATTTACAGCTCCGGAATGCACTGATGGCGCAGTGGCGGGGCTCTGCTCCACAACTCTCTGAATCCCGTTCATACAATAATCGGTATGTTACCTTCTCGTGAAAGGGTCTCGGTTCTCTACTCCTCCCTCCTCTCCTTCTCTGGTTCGGATGGGCTGAGCGCCCTCTGAGCTAAATGGGTACTAGATTTGGGTGCAATTGATGATGAAGATTGGGACCATATCCTGGCCTCCCCGCATGTGACCTCGGCGAGTGCTAGATTCCAGCAGATACAGCTGTACATCTTGCATAGGGGCTACTGGACTCCCTGTGGTTTAAGTTTGTAGGCTCGGCTTCTGATAACTGTCCGAAATGTTCTACTCCGGCTGCTGAGTTCTGGCACTTGCTTTGGCAGTGCCCACGGGTGTATGCCTTCTGGGAAGATGTCACGGCCTCTGTGAGTCACACGGGTATACAGATTCCATTGATGGCTCCGCATATTTGCATATTTGGCCTTGATTTACAGGAATCCCTCCCTCATCATTGACTTTATGTCAACACTGCTTTAACGTTGGCCAGATTGTGTATAGCCCACAACTGGATGGCTCATGCCCTCCGTCGTCTGCTGAGTGGGTTGCCTTGGTGAATACTACTCTCTCCCATGAGCGTTTTATGTACACTAAACGTTACTGTCCACAGAAATTATATAAGATATGGGGCTCTTGGAGGAACTCTCGGCACTTTATTGATCTTCCGTCTTAAATATTGTTTGAATGTGTTGTGTACAGCGCTGAGTTGTCCCCGGCATGGTCCAGTCTACCTCCCACGCATCTCAGCACGTAACTTAACTTGTGATAATGTCAATTATTATCTTTAAACATAAAGCTATACACTATTACCGTGGAGCTGCTATGGCCGCTAGACCACGTGCACGTGCTACGCACTTTATACGCTATTTGCGTACAGAGTCCAGCACGTGGTACGCACTTGGCGTACACACGCTGCGCTGAGTGTACGGAATACACACAGCGGGCGCACACACAGGTGATAACCTTTAAACCTTGTTAATAAAACACAGTAAGAATATACTTATACTCTAAACCTTAGTAGTCAAATACTGTAATGATGTAACGCTTAAAAACCTTAACAATGTGTATGCTGTTTGAGCGATTGAGACGCTAAGAGAGCCCTTTGCAGGAAAGTGAAAACACAACACCGTGTTTGGTTAAAACCACAGCAGCTCTAACACTGCCATGGATTATTCAGAGAAAAAGGGGAAAACAATACAAGTTATACACTACAAGCTAACACAGAAATCTTACAGAATAACAGAGAATAAGACGAACAATGGCGAACAATGGCTACAGAGAATATACATACGTGGGGAATCTTTCGCATGCGCGACCTGGAATCCAGTCCTCAGCTATCAGGTAGAAAGCTTTCAGAGACATCAGGCTGGCCAGGCAACAGTGGTCTTTATATACACAACATACATTCACAATACAATGGTACCTGTAATCTCATTGTCCATTGGACACAGGGATGTGTCTCTACATTACAAGAAAGGTCATAGGTGGATTTGAACAGGTGGGCTGTGTCTTTCCCCAACTGCTCTGGTGGGAGGTATCCTCAGGATTCCCGCCGCATGTGTAATTTACAGCAAATATAGTTAATGTTCATAATCTACTTCTGTACATAACTATACGCAGGAGCGAGCGATCCTTTCCTAACTAACATCGGAATGTTACTCTTAAAATACCCTACAGCTGGATACTAGACACCACCTTTCAACCTTTATCTGACCCTTCCTATCATGCAAAGAGGAATCTCTCTGTCCAGGAACAGTTTAAACTAATCATACTCGCTGACATGGTCTAGGGGAATATTAAATACAAAATGCACTATTTGGGTTAAATATACTACGATCGAGTCGCACGCTACACGCTCACAAACTCCGCCGTAAATACACATCTCATGCGCACGATCGCCGGAGCGATCCTACGCAACTTGCGGGTATGTGCACGCACGGGGGAACAGGTGCACGAGCAGCGTGCATGTGCATGAGGGGTTAGTACAAGGGGTATGCATCCTGATATTTTTCGACTTTGACAGTCCACCCTTTGGCAGTCAACAATAACTGCCACTATCTAAACAATTTAGCAGAAAAATATACAATACAATGAAATACCTATAAATGATTGGGTGGAGGGAGGAGAGAAGGTGGGAAATGTATGACCTAGTGGGATAGTAAAAGCATATATGTATGAAATTCATGTCTGAGAGTCATGTATCATCGTGCCGTACATGTTCTAGATAAGCTTCGAGGTATTGCAAAGTATACATTAAATCTTCTTATCCCGTATTAAGGGTCTGTAAGTGGGCTAACAAACCCTACCGAGCTCTTTTTGGCTTTTTGTTCCAACAAATGGGGTGCACATTAGTTGATGATACATGGAGGGGGAAAATATGTGAGTGCTAATATAGGTACCTATATCACCTGTCGACTATGTGTGTCACTACCTGAAGATCGTAGAGATGAAGATAAGAAATATGTGTTATAAATACATTCATATGATAATGTGTGTAATAGTCCTTAGATGTCTTGTTGAAGTCTTGTCCGGATAGGTGTATCTTTGCTGTGGGTAGTAAGCAAAGTTTTTTTCAAGTGTCCATAGAAAGTTAAAGTCTCTAAAGTGTCTCGCAAAGTCTGTGAAAAAGTTAATCAAAGGTCTGTAGAAATGTTCATCAAAATTTTCTTCCGAGTGGATGTCTTTTTACCTTGGAGAAAAACAAAGGAGAAACGGGTGAAAGAAACGGACCGTGGAATCACGTCTTATCACAACATTGTCTCGATTGATGGGTCATAAATTAAACCAGTTGTTGTAACAATGCCCTCGCTCCTTAAACTCATCAATTTGGTACTGCGCTTGCAATGCATTAAAATCCTAACACATCTAAATATCAATCCAATCATTATGACAACTTTCAGGATACAAAGGAGAAATTTCCCTACATTCACAATAACATTTTGAGCCCATTCTCCTAAGCCTGAGAACCAATTGCGTGGGTTCAACCATGAAACCCAGCCGGTCAGTTCATTACTCACAGCAGTAAGGGTAAGGTTGTGTCTCCTTCGGAACTCCCACTTCAATTGCAAGATATCGTCCATCTTTTGCTCTATGACCTCGGTTGGGTCATCAGTGCTGTTTGTGATATATGTACAGCACTTCACACCATACTGAGTTGCTAGGGTGACACAATACCCGCCTGTCACCGCTGTGATGTAATTGAGAACCATCCTGTGCTGGATCAGTTCCGTTTTGTAAGCTTGCAATTCCCTCCCAGTATACCTGAAGGTGTCATCATACATCTCAGTGATATTGTCTATTAGGTTCGCTAGCGCAGTAATATACCTAAAATTTATAATTCCTCTGGCGGTACGGGTGATATCTAACGCGAGTAGGAATTGAATCCCCGTGGATTCGTGGATCAAATCAGAGGCTGCGTGCTCTGTCCTATCTATAAGGTGTCTCTTAACAATGTGTTCGTAGTGAGTGTGAGTGTAAGGAGCTTGAGCATTGCGGTGAACGTCTTTCATCTTATCATGGGTAATGGTCATTACTTCTGGCAACACTCTTCCAATGTAACACAATCCCTCTGAGTTTGGGGCAAGCCACTTATACGCCTTCCTCCCACATATGAAATATGCATCATCGGGGAGGACATATGGGACAGAATATGACATCACCATATTGCAAACCTTCCAGGTGAAAAATCCTATCCCTAACTTTCTCATCTGTTCAGTACACGTATCAGGCTGTATGATATGCGCACAGTATCCTGGTGATACTTCTCCAACCCGCATGGTCCTACTTCCTAGAGTGTACCTATACTGAAAATATCTCCCACCGTTGGCTATTTGGCGTATAAGTTCTGAGTCTACGGGCATTCTATCGCCTCTGTGTGAAAATGCCATGGTTTGGTTGTTCCATGTCACTTCCCAATTTCCCGGCTTTCGGGGATTGGAAATGTTAAAACATACTAAGGACCTATCCACATGATATTGGTGGAGCTTCAAACTAGGAGGCCTAGAAATATTAAATTTCTTGTCCATCGGTCTCCCACCCCTTAATTCAAGTACCTCACCTATTGTTAAAGAGTATGGTACTAGTCCTGACTTGCTATGACCTTGAGGTACTTGTGAGCACACTCAGCATTCCGTTTGGTTTAAAACCTTACCCACTAATGAGTGATAGTCACTCAATGGATGACGGTCCATGTTGATATTAAGGCTGGACTGACATCTCTGGATGCACCCGTCCTCAACTATGTTTTCACAATTCCTACAGATACAATTTTCCTCAGCTAACAATCCTTCACAATGTCTTCTAGTGTCATGACTACCAGATCGTTTTCTGATACTCGCCTTTGCTAGGTGATTGTGTTGCTCTTGGAATTCTACGAATCCGTCCTTGTCATCAGAACCCATTCCAGATGCTCTCTCGACCTCTCTGGTACTCTCACTGAAACAGACTGTTCTGGTCAACAACAGGGTCAACAGGAAAACCCGGAACGCAGTCTCTTGGGGTAAGTCCATCTTGCAGGAGGACAAAGAAAAAGTGGTAATGGGAGGTAAAGAAAATAATTAGAAGGGAAAGAAAGCTGGCGCGACAACCGCCTCTGATCCTGTAATTCTCTGTGCTCAGGTGTCGTGACAACAGTCCTGCCTCTCAACTTTCCCGGAACAGGCACTCCAGTGATATGGTTTCCTCTATACTCTGCTCTTTGTCACGGGCTTTCTCTGGGTCAGCGACCTTCTTACAGTGGGCAGTGGACCCAAGTCTCTCTTTCGGCAACCTTCAATGCTGTCGTGCTGGTCAGTAAGACTTGGTACGGTCCTTCCCACCGGTCAATCAGGCAACCTGAGCGTAGAAAATTTCGAATCATTACATAATCCCCAGGTTCAATGTCATGACAATTACTGTCTGGCAGATCAGGAATCACTAGCTTTAGATTGCTGTTTTGATTCCTCAACTGCTTGCTCATCTTTACCAAATACTTTACAGTTACTTCATTGTTGCATTTCAAATCATCCTGGGGGTCAATCATTACATGGGGTTGTCGACCAAAAAGAATCTCAAAGGGTGACAGGTTAAGAGGGGACCTGGGAGTGGTTCTGATGCTGTACAATACAAGTGGCAAAGCTTCTGGCCACAACAATCCAGTTTCAGCCATCACTTTGTTCAACTTGTTCTTAATAGTGCTGTTTACTCTTTCCACTTTCGCACTCGCCTGTGGGCGGTACGGAGTATGCAGCTTACTATTAATTCCCATCAGTTTGCACATTACCTTAAAGACATCACCTGTAAAATGGGTACCCCTATCACTTTTAATTATCCTAGGGATACCATACCTGCACACAATTTCCTGCACAATTTTCTTTGCAGTAAACACAGCAGTATTTGTGGCAGCGGGGAACGCTTCTACCCAATTTGAAAACACATCAATACAAACCAATACATACTTTAAGTTTCTACAAGGTGGCAATTGTATGAAATCAATTTGTATCACCTGAAAAGGGCCGTCTGTTGGCGGGATATGGGATGGTTCTGTTGGTATTGCCTTTCCAATATTCTTCCTCAAGCAGGTGAGGCATGTCATTGCTCTCTTACCTGCATGAGAAGAGAATCCTGGCGTGCACCAGTAGACTCTTACCAACTTGCACATACCTTCTTTGCCCAGATGAGTCAGACCATGTGTTGCCTCAGCTAAACTTGGAAGGTATGCTCTGGGTGCCACTGGCTTACCCTGTCCATCTGTCCAGAGTCCTGAGGACTCCTGGCCATATCATTTTGACCTCCAGACTGCCTTTTCCTGTGGGGAACACAAATTTTGCATTTCACTCAATTTCTGTGTGTTGACAGTATTGAATACCATCAGTTGTGTGATGTCTGTCTGTATGGGGGTGCTGGCTGCTGATTTAGCAGCTTCGTCTGCCCGGCTGTTACCAAGTGACACTGGGTCTTGGCTGTACGTGTGGGCTTTACACTTGATAACAGCCACTCTGTCAGGTTTCTGTATCGCTGCTAGAAGTCTTTTGATGTGGGTCGCATGCGCCACGGGTGTGCCAGCTGCCGTCATGAAATTTCTGAGGCGCCATAGGGCCCCGAAATCATGCACTACTCCAAAGGTGTACCTAGAATCCGTGTAGATATTGGATGACTTACCCTTAGCCAATTCACACGCTCTGGTTAGGGCGACCAGCTCAGCAACTTGTGCTGAGTGTGGTGGACCCAGGGGTTCCGCTTCTATGGTACCTTTGTCATCTACGACTGCGTATCCAGTACACAAGTCTCCCGCATCCGTCTGTCTGTGGCAACTACCGTCAGTGTAAAAAGTAAAATCTACACCTTCCAGTGGGTTGTCACTGATGTCAGGCCTTGCAGTGAAATTTTGGGTCAAATATTCCATACAATCATGTGTGTCAGTGTCTGTACTAAATCCTCCTTCACCATCACTCTCATCCCCCACCCTTTGTGCCTGTCCAGGCACACCTGGGAGATACGTTGCAGGATTTAGTGCGCTGCATCTCCTTATGGTGATGTTTACAGGGGCCATTAGTGCTAATTCCCACCTTGTAAACCGTGCAGATGAGACGTGTCTGGTTTGGGCCGAATTCAGTAAGGCTGACACTGCATGAGGTGTATGGATGGTCAGGTTGTGACCTAACACTACATCTTCACTTTTACTCACTAGCAATGCTATCGCTGCAACACTTCGCAAGCATGTGGGGAGGGATCGTGCTACAGTGTCTAGCTGAGCGCTGTAGTAGGCTACCGGCCTGCTGGCATCACCATGTTTCTGGGTTAAAACACCTGCCGCACACCCAGCACTCTCCGTACCGTACAATTCAAAGGGTTTCCCATAATCTGGCATACCTAATGGTGGTGCCTGCGATAGGCACTGTTTGAGTCTCTCAAATGCCAGTTCGGACTCGTCTGTGTGCGAAATCCGATCTGGTTTGTTTGATGAGACCATCTCTTGCAAAGGTAGGGCTAGCATGGAAAACCCTGGGATCCAGTTGCGGCAATATCCACACATTCCTAGGAAAGTGCGGATCTGTTGCTGGGTTTGTGGCAGAGTCATGTCGCGAATCGCCTGTATTCTATCAGCGGTGAGGTGTCTCAGTCCTTGTGTCAAGCAATGTCCCAAATATTTTACCTTGGTCTGGCATAACTGCAGCTTATCCTTTGAAACCTTGTGTCCCGTATCAGAAAGATGAAACAGAAGCTGTTTCGTGTCTCTCAAGGACGATTCGAGTGAATCAGAACACAGCAGTAAGTCATCTACATACTGTATTAATACTGATCCGCTCTCAGGTTGAAAGGATTGTAAACAGTCGTGCAAAGCCTGTGAGAAAATACTTGGGCTGTCAATGAAACCTTGTGGTAACCGAGTCCAGGTGTACTGTACTCCTCTGTATGTGTATGCAAACAAGTATTGGCTGTCAGGGTGCAGAGGTACTGAGAAGAAGGCGGAGCAGAGGTCAATAACAGTGAAAAATTTCGCAGTGGGAGGGATTTGCATAAGGATGACAGCTGGATTTGGCACTACGGGGAATTGGCTCTCGACTATTTTGTTGATCCCCCTTAGATCCTGCACTAGCCTGTAACCCCTCCCCCCACTCTTTTTCACAGGGAAGATGGGACTATTGGCAGTGCTGGACGTCCTAACTAGGATGCCCTGTTGCAGCAAGCGCTCTATGACTGGGTACACTCCTAACTCCACCTCTGGCTTCAGAGGATACTGTGGGATTTTTGGAGCTATCCTACCATCTTTTACTTGAACTACTACAGGAGCTACATTTGCCATCAATCCAGTGTCTTGTCCATCTTTGGTCCAAAGTGACTCCGGTATCTGGGAGATCATTTCCTCTACCTTGGATGGACACCTGTCTGTAACAGCAGTGTGTGACATTAACCTTTGTGGGGAGTCTAGCATATCCTGCACTTCCTGAGCGTGATTCTCGGGTATATCTAAGAAAACACCTTCAGGAGTACAATATATGACACACCCCATCTTACACAGTAAATCTCTCCCAAGTAGATTAGTCGGAGCCGATGCAGCTAGCAAAAAGGAGTGCTTGGTCTGCAAAGGCCCTATCGTAATCTCTGTTGGTTTACTTAAAGGGTAGTGTTGTACTACTCCTGTAACTCCCATTGCTGGAATTGTTTTACCCGTGGTTTTCATACCCACCGTTGAATTTAACACTGACTTGGCCGCCCCCGTATCTACAAGGAAAGGTAGTGATCTACCAGCTACATCAATTGTGACCTCAGGTTCACTTCCAAGGCTCGCAATTAATTTCACTGGCTGCAGACTACAGGTGTGGCCTGACCCCTATTGTAAGTTGTGACCCTCCCGCAGCGCGTTGGCAACTACGATATGTGAGGGGAGTAACTGAGAATTTTCAGAGACCTGCCAGTCTCTCTTTGATGGGTACCTCTTTGTTTCCCCTGCATGTGGCTCATAACTCCTCCTCTGCGGTCCCTGATCCCATTTGCGTGCGCCATACTGTGTGTCATGTTCTGGTCTAGGGGGTCGATATACCTTATGTGGGTCTCTAAATCTGCAATTCCGTGCAATATGTCCTTCCTTATGGCAGTTATAACATTTTACCACATACGACTTACCATCAGGGGTCTGGGGCTTAGGCTGAGGTGGCCTTGTTGTAAGGGCCTGTATACTTACTGCCATCAGCTTATCCCCCTGTGACTCCCTGTGTCTAACGATGTTCCGATCATGCCCAACAGCGGACTCTCTTAATGCAGCCACCGAGATACCTCTCCAGTTGGGTTGAGTGGTCTGTACCCTTGTTCTCAACACTTCCTTTAAACCGTCCATTAATATGGACACCGTTACCTCCCTATGATGCATATTTTCCTCAATGTCCACGACCCCAGTGTATTTAGCCATTTCCTCTAGTGCCCGGTGGAAATAGTCAGAAGCAGTTTCACCTTCTTTTTGTCTAATGGAGAAAATTTTGTTCCACTTGACAACAGTTGGGAAATATACTCCTAACTGCAGATTGATCTGTTTAACATTTTCCTGATTGTATTCATCAGTGAGAGGTACCTCTTCATCTAATTTACAATCAGTAATGAATTTCACAGGGTCAATGGTAGAGGGCAAACATGCCCGCAGCACTGTCCGCCAATCTTTGTTATTGGGTTCGGCGGCGTTACCTAGTTCTTTAATAAACCTTTGACATGCGGCTAGATCTTTCCTGGGATCGGGAAATTCAGACATAATTGTCCTTAATTCTGTCCGAGACCAGGGACAATGCATTGCAATGTTCCTGACGGGAGTGACTCCCTGTGCGTCAGTCTTCCCATTGGGGACCACAATCACCCTGACAGGATTAAGCTCAATTACATCACTCTGGGTTGATTCTACAATGTGAGGTGTGATTGTTTCTGCATAATGTACAGTTCCGTACTTACCTGTGGACACGACCTCACCTGTCCCTCCACTACTGCTCTTACTGGTTGGGCCGTGCCCACTGTAGTATCTTGTATGGTGGCTGCTAGAGAGAGTGCCGATATTGTGGTGGGCTCATCTTCCTGGTCGCAGTCCTGAGGGAAGTTTAAGACGGGATACAACTTGCACGGGTTAGCATTAGCATCAATACATTTATCTACTTTACTTTTATCACCATTAATACATTTATTAAGTGCACTTTTATCGTATACCAGTATGCCATTCTCTGTAGCAATTTTCTCTCCTGTTATGTATGGTGGTGGTGCTGTTGCTATCAGTTTCCTGCTAGGGTTGGAACCAGCTGCTTGAGCTAATCCCTGTTGTATCTCACCCTCCTGTTGCCATAACTGTAAATAATCATAATGTCTAATCCTTTGTTTCTTGGATTTTATCAGACATATCCTTCTCCTTAGATTTTGCAACACCTCAGGATAAAAACTGCCTACCCTAGGGAACGGTTCCCTATCGTCCACAGTCATACGTTCCCACTCATTGCATAAGACCTCTGCGTGTGATCCATATTTCTCACACATTATGTACCTCGCCGACCCTTTGGGCCGCGGAATATCAACCTGAACCCTGGTTGATCATCCCTTACTTGAGCAACTGGCCCCCATTCTTTGCAGGTATTGCCTTCTCAGCTAATTCCTACAAAAACCAAATTACTCAATATAAGGCAACGGTGAAAGTTCTCCGAGTGCTCTCACCCACCCACGCCCCTGCTGGCCAATACACCGAACACTGTGCCCAGTGCCGGTTGTACCCCACCTCGGGCTCCTGTGTAACCGTTATTTACTGAGAGCGTGTGGGAGTATGCTACCCCTCCCAGTAAATATCAGTTGTTGGAGATTTCCTGAGTGACCAGCGAAACTCCCTTAAAATAAAAAAACTGTTACACAAATCACGTTAAGTGTACAATTAGCGTCTATGATCCCGCAAATTGAGTGGGTATCAAGGTGAACTAACTAATGCACACAGTAACGTGCGGTACAGTCGCACTGCGTATAATAACTATTACTTATAATAACTATTACTTATCCACCACACGTGGCGTGTTTACGCTACGTGTGTACAGATACGCCCACTTAATACAAATCACACGTTAGCATTGTTTTAGTTTAGGCGATACGGTAGCCACGCGATAATAGCACAAAATATGTTCAGTTTCCAATATTTTAGTTTAAAAGATCCTTCTCTTATTGCATCACCTCTGGGATTAGCCTGTTTTACCTGTTTTTTTACAAAAAAAAAAATCGAAGTGTATATGAGTGAGCAAGAGTGAGTGTGCAAACAATAAAGGTTTTGGACCCAAGGGAATTCGGGATCCCGTAGGAGACTACACCAGTGGAGTGGACACTTGGTGGCGTGAGATTGGCTTGCTCACGTTAACATTGATAAGAATACAAAGGAGCAAGGTAGCAAGTTTACCACAGACCAACAGGTCACTGAAGCTCTGAATACTGCGGCCTGAGAGGTCAGCAGAGAGATATCGCAGCCCCGGGGGTTGGCGAGATACCCATATAGGCTGAGGTTTCGCAGCCTAAACAACCGATTCCGTTGGTCGTGCGGCGGATAAGTAATAGTTATTATACGCAGTGCGACTGTACCGCACGTTACTGTGTGCATTAGTTAGTTCACCTTGATACCCACTCAATTTGCGGGATCATAGACGCTCATTGTACACTTAACGTGATTTGTGTAACAATTTTTTTTATTTTAAGGGAGTTTCGCTGGTCACTCAGGAAATCTCCAACAACTGATATTTACTGGGAGGGGTAGCATACTCCCACACGCTCTCAGTAAATAACGGTTACACAGGAGCCCGAGGTTGGGTACAACCGGCACTGGGCACAGTGTTCGGTGTATTGGCCAGCAGGGGCGTGGGTGGGTGAGAGCACTCGGAGAACTTTCACCGTTGCCTTATATTGAGTAATTTGGTTTTTGTAGGAATTCGCTGAGAAGGCAATACCTGCAAAGAATGGGGGCCAGTTGCTCAAGTAAGGGACGATCAACCAGGGTTCAGGTTGATATTCCGCGGCCCAAAGGGTCGGCGAGGTACATAATGTGTGAGAAATATGGATCACACGCAGAGGTCTTATGCAATGAGTGGGAACGTATGACTGTGGACGATAGGGAACCGTTCCCTAGGGTAGGCAGTTTTTATCCTGAGGTGTTGCAAAATCTAAGGAGAAGGATATGTCTGATAAAATCCAAGAAACAAAGGATTAGACATTATGATTATTTACAGTTATGGCAACAGGAGGGTGAGATACAACAGGGATTAGCTCAAGCAGCTGGTTCCAACCCTAGCAGGAAACTGATAGCAACAGCACCACCACCATACATAACAGGAGAGAAAATTGCTACAGAGAATGGCATACTGGTATACGATAAAAGTGCACTTAATAAATGTATTAATGGTGATAAAAGTAAAGTAGATAAATGTATTGATGCTAATGCTAACCCGTGCAAGTTGTATCCCGTCTTAAACTTCCCTCAGGACTGCGACCAGGAAGATGAGCCCACCACAATATCGGCACTCTCTCTAGCAGCCACCATACAAGATACTACAGTGGGCACGGCCCAACCAGTAAGAGCAGTAGTGGAGGGACCGGTGAGGTCGTGTCCACAGGTAAGTACGGAACTGTACATTATGCAGAAACAATCACACCTCACATTGTAGAATCAACCCAGAGTGATGTAATTGAACTTAATCCTGTCAGGGTGATCGCAGTCCCCAATGGAAAGACTGACGCACAGGGAGTCACTCCCGTCAGGAACAGTGCAATGCATTGTCCCTGGTCTCGGACAGAATTAAGGACAATTATGTCTGAATTTCCCGATCCCAGGAAAGATCTAGCCGCATGTCAAAGGTTTATTAAAGAACTAGGCAACAAATTTTCTCAGCACGTGATCAATGCTAATGGCAAACAAGAGGGTAGATATGCGAAAATACACCAATGAAATACAGGTGTGTGCGTGTGTTACGTGTGTTGCGTGCGCAGTTGCACCAAACAGAAATTTAACAGATTTAAAACCAAACAAACAATAGCTTTACGTTCTTACCTTCCGGATCCCACCAGCATCCCTTCAAACCAAGCGGAGCAGACGCTTATCTAATCAGCACTAATGTATCCCCGACCACAAAACGGCTAACAGGGGATACTACCTTCCCGCCCTTTGCTGATAGATAAAAGTCTGCCTTGTCCTGCTAGGCTGCGGATATGAGGAGAACCGGACGAGCTCCCCAATTGATAATGTCAATTATTATCTTTAAACATAAAGCTATACACTATTACCGTGGAGCTGCTATGGCCGCTAGACCACGTGCACGTGCTACGCACTTTATAAGCTATTTGCGTACAGAGTCCCGCACGTGGTACGCACTTGGCGTACACACGCTGCGCTGAGTGTACGGAATACACACAGCGGGCGCACACACAGGTGATAACCTTTAAACCTTGTTAATAAAATACAGTAAGAATATACTTATACTCTAAACCTTAGTAGTCAAATACTGTAATGATGTAACGCTTAAAAACCTTAACAATGTTTATGCTGTTTGAGCGATTGAGACGCTAAGAGAGCCCTTTGCAGGAAAGTGAAAACACAACACCGTGTTTGGTTAAAACCACAGCAGCTCTAACACTGCCGTGGATTATTCAGAGAAAAAGGGGAAAACAATACAAGTTATACACTACAAGTTAACACAGAAATCTAACAGAATAACAGAGAATAAGACGAACAATGGCGAACAATGGCTACAGAGAATATACATACGTGGGGAATCTTTCGCATGCGCGACCTGGAATCCAGTCCTCAGCTATCAGGTAGAAAGCCTTCAGAGACATCAGGCTGGCCAGGCAACAGTGGTCTTTATAAACACAACATACATTCACAATACAATGGTACCTGTAATCTCATTGTCCATTGGACACAGGGATGTGTCTCTACATTACAAGAAAGGTCATAGGTGGATTTGAACAGGTGGGCTGTGTCTTTCCCCAACTGCTCTGGTGGGAGGTATCCTCAGGATTCCCGCCGCATGTGTAATTTACAGCAAATATAGTTAATGTTCATAATCTACTTCTGTACATAACTATACGCAGGAGCGAGCGATCCTTTCCTAACTAACATCGGAATGTTACTCTTAAAATACCCTACAGCTGGATACTAGACACCACCTTTCAACCTTTATCTGACCCTTCCTATCATGCAAAGAGGAATCTCTCTGTCCAGGAACAGTTTAAACTAATCATACTCGCTGGCATGGTCTAGGGGAATATTAAATACAAAATGCACTATTTGGGTTAAATATACTATGATCGAGTCGCACGCTACACGCTCACAAACTCCGCCGTAATACACATCTCATGCGCACGATCGCCGGAGCGATCCTATGCAACTTGCGGGTATGTGCACGCACGGGGGAACAGGTGCACGAGCAGCGTGCATGTGCATGAGGGGTTAGTACAAGGGGTATGTATCATGATATTTTTCGACTTTGACACTTGATTCTCCCTTTCTAATCTATGGGGGTCATTCCGAGTTGATCGCTAGCTGTCGTTGTTCGCAGCGCAGCGATCAGGCTAAAAATCTGCATTTCTGCGCATGCACCGCAATGTGCAGGCGCGTCGTACAGGTACAGTGAGCATCGTGGGTTTGCACAGAGTGTAACGAACATTCCAGTTGCACGGACGAACGCAGGAAGATTGACATGAAGTGGGCGTTTCTGGGTGTCAACTGACCATTTTCAGGTAGAGCTTAGAAAAACGCAGGCGTGGCAGAAAAAACGCAGGTGTGTCAGAAAAAACGTTCGCTGGGCGGGTGTGTGATGTCAAAAGCCGTCCCTCCGTCGTTAGAATCAACGCACACGGAGAGTAACTACAGGGCTGGTCTTGTTTTGCACAGAATGATTTTGCAGGCGCTCTGCTGCACAAGCGTTTGCACTTCTGCAAAGAGAAAATACACTCCCCGGTGGGCGGCGACAATGCGTTTGCACGGCTGCTAAAAGTAGCCAGCCTGCGATCAACTCGGAATGACCCCCTATATCCTTTCTAACTATTCTGATGGATGGTACTGATGTATCTCTTTATTTACTGAGGATATAGCATTTTTGATTGTACCGCTGCTCGCTGTTATAGTTTAAAACCCTTAATACTCTATGGGGGTAATTCTAAGTTGATCGCAGCAGCAAGTTTGTTAGCAGTTGGGCAAAACCATATGCACTGCAGGGGGGGGGGGGGGGGGCAGATATAACATTTGCAGAGAAAGTTAGATTTGGGTGGGTTATTTTGTTTCTGTGCAGGGTAAATGCTAGCTGCTTTATTTTTACACTGCAATTTAGATTTCAGTTTGAATTAGTGATGAGCGGGTTCGGTTTCTCCGAAGCCGAACCCCCCAGAACTTCACCTTTTTCACACGGGTCCGAGGCAGGCTAGAACCTACCCGCCTTGCTCGGCTAACCCGAGCGCGCCCGAACGTCATCATCCCGCTGTCGGATTCTCGCGAGATTCGGATTCTATATAAGCAGCCGCGCGTCGTCGCCATTTTCACTCGTGCATTGGAGATGATAGGGAGAGGACGTGGCTGGCGTCCTCTCCGTTTATTGTAGAAGTTGATTGGTTTACTTTATTTCTTATTTGTGGGGAGGATTGGGGAGCAGCTGTTAGGAGGAGTACAGTGCAGAGCTTTGCTGATAAGTGACCACCAGTTTTTATCCGTTCTCTGCCTGAAAAAAACGCTCCATACCATATCTGTGCTCAGTGTGCTGCATGATATATCTGTGCTGAGTGCTCATACTGCTTAATTGTGGGGACTGGGGAGCAGCTATAGCAGGAGTACAGTGCAGAGTTTTGCTGACAGTGACCACCAGTATACGTTGTCTGCCTGAAAAACAATCCATATCTGTGCTCACAGTGTGCTGCTTTATTGTGGGGACTGGGGACCACCAGTATAATTAATATTATATAGGAGTAGTACAGTGCAGAGTGCACTGCTGTACCTACCTCTGTGTCGTCACTCGTCATCCATTAAGTATACTATCCATCTGCATTGTATACCTGTGGTGCATTTTAGACTAGTTTAGCAGTTTGCTGACAGTGTCCACCAGTATACTATATATAGCAGTACGGTAGGCCACTGCTGTACCTACCTCTGTGTCGTCACTCGTCATCCATTAAGTATACTATCCATCTACATTGTATACCTGTGGTGCATTTTTTTAGACTAGTTTAGCAGTTTGCTGACAGTGTCCACCAGTATACTATATATAGCAGTACGGTAGGCCACTGCTGTGTACCTACCTCTGTGTCGTCACTCGTCATCCATTAAGTATACTATCCATCTACATTGTATACCTGTGGTGCATTTTTTTAGACTAGTTTAGCAGTTTGCTGACAGTGTCCACCAGTATACTATATATAGCAGTACGGTAGGCCACTGCTATACCTACCTCTGTGTCGTCACTCGTCATCCATTAAGTATACTTTCCATCTACATTCTATACCTGTGGTGCATTTTAGACAGTTTTGCAGTTTGCTGACAGTGTCCACCAGTATACTATATATAGCAGTACGGTAGGCCACTGCTGTGTACCTACCTCTGTGTCGTCACTCGTCATCCATTAAGTATACTATCCATCTACATTCTATACCTGTGGTGCATTTTAGACAGTTTTGCAGTTTGCTGACAGTGTCCACCAGTATACTATATATAGCAGTACGGTAGGCCACTGCTTTGTACCTACCTCTGTGTCGTCACTCGTCATCCATTAAGTATACTATCCATCTACATTCTATACCTGTGGTGCATTTTAGACAGTTTTGCAGTTTGCTGACAGTGTACACCAGTATACTATATATATACTTATAGCAGTACGGTAGGCCACTGCTGTACCTACCTCTGTGTCGTCACTCGTCATCCATTAAGTATACTATCCATCTACATTCTATACCTGTGGTGCATTTTAGACAGTTTTGCAGTTTGCTGACAGTGTCCACCAGTATACTATATATAGCAGTACGGTAGGCCACTGCTGTGTACCTACCTCTGTGTCGTCACTCGTCATCCATTAAGTATATTATCCATCTACATTCTATACCTGTGGTGCATTTTAGACAGTTTTGCAGTTTGCTGACAGTGTCCACCAGTATACTATATATATACTTATAGCAGTACGGTAGGCCACTGCTGTACCTACCTCTGTGTCGTCACTCGTCATCCATTAAGTATACTATCCATCTACATTCTATACCTGTGGTGCATTTTAGACAGTTTTGCAGTTTGCTGACAGTGTCCACCAGTATACTATATATAGCAGTACGGTAGGCCACTGCTGTGTACCTACCTCTGTGTCGTCACTCGTCATCCATTAAGTATATTATTCATCTACATTCTATACCTGTGGTGCATTTTAGACAGTTTTGCAGTTTGCTGACAGTGTCCACCAGTATACTATATATATACTTATAGCAGTACGGTAGGCCACTGCTGTACCTACCTCTGTGTCGTCACTCGTCATCCATTAAGTATACTATCCACCTACATTCTATACCTGTAGTGCATTTTAGACAGTTTTGCAGTTTGCTGACAGTGTCCACCAGTATACTATATATAGCAGTACGGTAGGCCACTGCTGTGTACCCACCTCTGTGTCGTCACTCGTCATCCATTAAGTATACTATCCATCTACATTCTATACCTGTGGTGCATTTTAGACAGTTTTGCAGTTTGCTGACAGTGTCCACCAGTATACTATACATAGCAGTACGGTAGGCCGTGTACCTACCTCTGTGTCGTCACTCGTCATCCATTAAGTATACTATCCATCTACATTGTATACCTGTGGTGCATTTTAGTTTTGCGCAGTAAATATAGTAGTAGGCCATTGCTATTGATACTGGCATATAATTCCACACATTAAAAAATGGAGAACAAAAATGTGGAGGTTAAAGGGAAAGATCAAGATCCACTTCCACCTCGTGCTGAAGCTGCTGCCACTAGTCATGGCCGAGACGATGAAATGCCATCAACGTCGTCTGCCAAGGCCGATGCCCAATGTCATAGTAGAGAGCATGTAAAATCCAAAACACAAAAATTCAGTAAAATGACCCAAAAATCAAAATTAAAAGCGTCTGAGGAGAAGCGTAAACTTGCCAATATGCCATTTACGACACGGAGTGGCAAGGAATGGCTGAGGCCCTGGCCTATGTTCATGGCTAGTGGTTCAGCTTCAAATGAGGATGGAAGCACTCATCCTCTCGCTAGAAAAAAGAAAAGACTTAAGCTGGCAAAAGCACAGCAAAGAACTGTGCGTTCTTCAAAATCACAAATCCCCAAGGAGAGTCCAATTGTGTCGGTTGCGATGCCTGACCTTCCCAACACTGGACGGGAAGAGCTTGCGCCTTCCACCATTTGCACGCCCCCTGCAAGTGCTGGAAGGAGCACCCGCAGTCCAGTTCCTGATAGTCAAATTGAAGATGTCACTGTTGAAGTACACCAGGATGAGGATATGGGTGTTGCTGGCGCTGGGGAGGAAATTGACAAGGAGGATTCTGAAGGTGAGGTGGTTTGTTTAAGTCAGGCACCCGGGGAGACACCTGTTGTCCGTGGGAGGAATATGGCCCTTGACATGCCTGGTCAAAATACAAAAAAAATCAGCTCTTCGGTGTGGAATTATTTCAACACAAATGCGGACAACAGGTGTCAAGCCGTGTGTTGCCTTTGTCAAGCTGTAATAAGTAGGGGTAAGGACGTTAACCACCTCGGAACATCCTCCCTTATACGTCACCTGCAGCGCATTCATCATAAGTCAGTGACAAGTTCAAAAACTTTGGGTGACAGCGGAAGCAGTCCACTGACCACTAAATCCCTTCCTCTTGTAACCAAGCTCCTGCAAACCACACCACCAACTCCCTCAGTGTCAATTTCCTCCTTACCCAGGAAAGCCAATAGTCCTGCAGGCCATGTCACTGTCAAGTCTGACGAGTCCTCTCCTGCCTGGGATTCCTCCGATGCATCCTTGAGTGTAACGCCTACTGCTGCTGTTGCTGCTGGGAGTCGATCGTCATCCCAGAGGGGAAGTCGGAAGACCACTTGTACTACTTCCAGTAAGCAATTGACTGTCCAACAGTCCTTTGCGAGGAAGATAAACTATCACAGCAGTCATCCTGCTGCAAAGCGGATAACTGAGGCCTTGGCAGCCTGGGCGGTGAGAAACGTGGTTCCGGTATCCATCGTTAATTCAGAGCCAACTAGAGACTTGATTGAGGTACTGTGTCCCCGGTACCAAATACCATCTAGGTTCCATTTCTCTAGGCAGGCGATACCGAAAATGTACACAGACCTCAGAAAAAGACTCACCAGTGTCCTAAAAAATGCAGTTGTACCCAATGTCCACTTAACCACGGACATGTGGACAAGTGGAGCAGGGCAGTCTCAGGACTATATGACTGTGACAGCCCACTGGGTAGATGTATTGCCTCCCGCAGCAAGAACAGCAGCGGCGCCACCAGTAGCAGCATCTCGCAAACGCCATCTCGTTCCTAGGCAGGCTATGCTTTCTATCACCGCTTTCCAGAATAGGCACACAGCTGAAAACCTCTTACGGCAACTGAGGAAGATCATCGCAGAATGGCTTACCCCAATTGGACTTTCCTGGGGATTTGTGACATCGGACAACGCCAGCAATATTGTGCGTGCATTACATCTGGGCAAATTCCATCACGTCCCATGTTTTGCACATACCTTGAATTTGGTGGTGCAGAATTATTTAAAAAATGACAGGGGCGTGCAAGAGATGCTGTCGGTGGCCCGAAGAATTGCGGGCCACTTTCGGCATTCAGGCACCGCATACAGAAGACTGGAGCACCACCAAACATTCCTGAACCTGCCCTGCCATCATCTGAAGCAAGAGGTGGTAACGAGGTGGAATTCAACCCTCTATATGCTTCAGAGGATGGAGGAGCAGCAAAAGGCCATTCAAGCCTATACATCTGGCCACGATATAGGCAAAGGAGGTGGAATGCACCAGACTCAAGCGCAGTGGAGAATGATTTCAACGTTGTGCAAGGTTCTGCAACCCTTTGAACTTGCCACACGTGAAGTCAGTTCAGACACTGCCAGCCTGAGTCAGGTCATTCCCCTCATCAGGCTTTTGCAGAAGAAGCTGGAGACATTGAAGGAGGAGCTAAAACAGAGCGATTCCGCTAGGCATGTGGGACTTGTGGATGGAGCCCTTAATTCGCTTAACCAGGATTCACGGGTGGTCAATCTGTTGAAATCAGAGCACTACATTTTGGCCACTGTGCTCGATCCTAGATTTAAAACCTACGTTGTATCTCTCTTTCCGGCAGACACAAGTCTGCAGAGGTTCAAAGACCTGCTGGTGAGAAAATTGTCAAGTCAAGCGGAACGTTACCCGTCACCATCTCCTCCTTCACATTCTCCCGCAACTGGGGGTGCGAGGAAAAGGCTAAGAATTCCGAGCCCACCCGTTGGCGGTGATGCAGGGCAGTCTGGAGCGAGTGCTGACATCTGGTCCGGACTGAAGGACCTGCCAACGATTACTGACATGTCGTCTACTGTCACTGCATATGATTCTCTCACCATTGAAAGAATGGTGGAGGATTATATGAGTGACTGCATCCAAGTAGGCACGTCAGACAGTCCGTACGTATACTGGCAGGAAAAAGAGGCAATTTGGAGGCCCTTGCAGAAACTGGCTTTATTCTACCTAAGTTGCCCTCCCTCCAGTGTGTACTCCGAAAGAGTGTTTAGTGCAGCCGCTCACCTTGTCAGCAATCTGCGTACGAGGTTACTTCCAGAAAATGTGGAGAAGATGATGTTCATTAAAATGAATTATAATCAATTCCTCCGTGGAGACATTCACCAGCAGCAATTGCCTCCAGAAAGTACACGGGGACCTGAGATGGTGGATTCCAGTGGGGACGAATTAATAATCTGTGAGGAGGGGGATGTACACAGTGAAAGGGGTGAGGAATCGGCGGATGATGATGAGGTGGACATCTTGCCTCTGTAGAGCCAGTTTGTGCAAGGAGAGATTGATTGCTTCTTTTTTGGTGGGGGCCCAAACCAACCCGTCATTTCAGTCACAGTCGTGTGGCAGACCCTGTCACTGAAATGATGGGTTCGTTAAAGTGTGCATGTCCTGTTTATACAACATAAGGGTGGGTGGGAGGGCCCAAGGACAATTCCATCTTGCACCTCTTTTTTCTTTCATTTTTCTTTGCATCATGTGCTGTTTGGGGACAATTTTTTTGAAGGGCCATCCTGCCTGACACTGCAGTGCCACTCCTAGATGGGCCAGGTGTTTGTGTCGGCCACTTGTGTCGCTTAGCTTAGTCACACAGCCACCTTGGTGCGCCTCTTTTTTTCTTTGCATCATGTGCTGTTTGGGGACAATTTTTTTGAAGGGCCATCCTGCCTGACACTGCAGTGCCACTCCTAGATGGGCCAGGTGTTTGTGTCGGCCACTTGTGTCGCTTAGTTTAGTCACACAGTCACCTTGGTGCGCCTCTTTTTTTCTTTGCATCATGTGCTGTTTGGGGACAATTTTTTTGAAGGGCCATCCTGCCTGACACTGCAGTGCCACTCCTAGATGGGCCAGGTGTTTGTGTCGGCCACTTGTGTCGCTTAGCTTAGTCACACAGCCACCTTGGTGCGCCTCTTTTTTTCTTTGCATCATGCGCTGTTTGGGGACAATTTTTTGGAAGGGCCATCCTGTCTTGATTGACACTGCAGTGCCACTCCTAGATGGGCCAGGTGTTTGTGTCGGCCACTTGTGTCGCTTAGCTTAGTCACACAGCCACCTTGGTGCGCCTCTTTTTTTCTTTGCATCATGTGCTGTTTGGGGAGTATTTTTTTGAAGGGACATCCTGTCTGACACTGCAGTGCCACTCCTAGATGGGCCAGGTGTTTGTGTCGGCCACTTGTGTCGCTTAGCTTAGTCACACAGCCACCTTGGTGCGCCTCTTTTTTTCTTTGCATCATGTGCTGTTTGGGGACAATTTTTTTGAAGGGCCATCCTGCCTGACACTGCAGTGCCACTCCTAGATGGGCCAGGTGTTTGTGTCGGCCACTTGTGTCGCTTAGCTTAGTCACACGGCCACCTTGGTGCGCCTCTTTTTTTCTTTGCATCATGTGCTGTTTGGGGACAATTTTTTGGAAGGGCCATCCTGTCTTGATTGACACTGCAGTGCCACTCCTAGATGGACCAGGTGTTTGTGTCGGCCACTTGTGTCGCTTAGCTTAGTCACACAGCGACCTTGGTGCGCCTCTTTTTTTCTTTGCATCATGTGCTGTTTGGGGACAATTTTTTGGAAGGGCCATCCTGTCTTGATTGACACTGCAGTGCCACTCCTAGATGGGCCAGGTGTTTGTGTCGGCCACTTGTGTCGCTTAGCTTAGTCACACAGCCACCTTGGTGCGCCTCTTTTTTTCTTTGCATCATGTGCTGTTTGGGGACTATTTTTTTGAAGGGCCATCCTGTCTGACACTGCAGTGCCACTCCTAGATGGGCCAGGTGTTTGTGTCGGCCACTTGTGTCGCTTAGCTTAGTCACACAGCCACCTTGGTGCGCCTCTTTTTTTCTTTGCATCATGTGCTGTTTGGGGAGTATTTTTTTGAAGGGCCATCCTGCCTGACACTGCAGTGCCACTCCTAGATGGGCCAGGTGTTTGTGTTGGCCACTTGTGTCGCTTAGCTTAGTCACACAGCCACCTTGGTGCGCCTTTTTTTTTTCTTTGCATCATGTGCTGTTTGGGGACTATTTTTTTGAAGGGCCATCCTGCCTGACACTGCAGTGCCACTCCTAGATGGGCCAGGTGTTTGTGTCGGCCACTTGTGTCGCTTAGCTTAGCCATCCAGCGACCTCGGTGCAAATTTTAGGACTAAAAATAATATTGTGAGGTGTGAGGTGTTCAGAATAGACTGGAAATGAGTGGAAATTATGGTTATTGAGGTTAATAATACTATGGGATCAAAATGACCCCCAAATTCTATGATTTAAGCTGTTTTTTAGGGTTTTTTGAAAAAAACACCCGAATCCAAAACACACCCGAATCCGACAAAAAATTTTCGGTGAGGTTTTGCCAAAACGCATCCGAATCCAAAACACGGCCGCGGAACCGAACCCAAAACCAAAACACAAAAAAATTCCGGTGCACATCACTAGTTTGAATACACCCCACCCAAATCTAACTCTCTCTGCACATGTTATATCTGTCTCTCCTGCAGTGCACATGGGAGGTCATTCCGAGTTGTTTGCTCGCAAGCGGATTTTAGCAGATTTGCTCATGCTAAGCCGCCGCCTACTGGGAGTGAATCTTAGCATCTTAAAATTGCGAACGATGTATTCGCAATATTGCGATTACACACCTCGTAGCAGTTTCTGAGTAGCTCCAGACTTACTCGGCATCTGCGATCATTTCAGTGCTTGTCGTTCCTGGTTTGACGTCACAAACACACCCAGCGTTCGCCCAGACACTCCTCCGTTTCTCCGGCCACTCCTGCGTTTTTTCCGGAAACGGTAGCGTTTTTTCCCACACGCCCATAAAACGGCCTGTTTCCGCCCAGTAACACCCATTTCCTGTCAATCACATTACGATCGCCAGAACGATGAAAAAGCCGTGAGTAAAATTACTAAGTGCATAGCAAATTTACTTGGCGCAGTCGCAGTGCGAACATTGCGCATGCGCATTAAGCGGAAAATCGCTGTGATGCGAAGATTTTTACCGAGCGAACAACTCGGAATGAGGGCCATGGTTTTGCCCAACTGCTAACAAAATTGCTGCTGCGATCAACTCAGAATTAGGCCCTATGTTTACAGATTGTATTGCTACTAGATGGCCATGCACCTGATATATGGATATGCCTCTTTACCGCATACGGTATAGCTAACTTCTGTTGGAGATATATGAAGAGCACAAAAATACGATTTTGTAACTGTTTATTTGAATGTTTTGTATTGTTTTATATTGTACTGTTTCTGAAAGGCAATAAAAAAACACTTGATTCAAAAAAACCATATACTAGGTGCAAGATACTGTATATGCCAGGAAAGAGGAACATTTACGTTACATAGCTCACAACTGAAAATATGCCCTCCAGTGCCGGCTCTTACTTACGTATAGTAGGAGGGTTGAAGGGGAGAGGAAACATCCAGCTGTCAGCCCCGGGTCTTGGCACCTGCGCAATGGATCCGATAGGTGCAGACACCGGCGCATGTGAAGATGCCGCGGCGTGACTGCAATCTCCCGGCTTTTATGGACTGCAGCCAATAGAAGCCTGGTGGATTGGGTCGCGCCAAAGGCAGGGTGTGGCTTCCTATAGGAAGCCAGTTCTCTGCTTATCATAGCCCGGTCTGGCAGCCCCAGAGGGAGGAAACACCTCCCAATGGGATGACCTGTAGTGTAAGTGACTGACCAATAAGAAGTCACTGTCAGTCACAGTGAAGCCAGCACAGTCACGGCCTGCATCTACTGAGCTGGGTGGCGGATTTACTGTAGGGCAGATGCAGTCCTGCAGCACATAGGTAAAATCTTCCACTGATGCCCTCACTTTGCCTACAGGACAATGACCATTACAGCCCAGTTATGCTTCTACGGTCATAAGTGTAGATGTGATTAAAATGTGTACAATTCTGCATCACCTGTACTGTTGCGCTGAGTTCTCGGGCACGCACAGTGCAAATACATGCAGGATAGGCTCTGTGAACAGGTATTCATTCAGCATTGCATCAGCACCTTTATTTCTTCTCTACCCAAGTCAGACAGTGCTGGACCCTTGACACAATTTTGGTCACTTTGCTACCATGGTCCTCTCTCCAAGGGTATGATTTCATCCCTCCATAACATTTTAGTAAAGACAAATTCAGACACAATCCCTAAACATCTGGGACGCATATTTGGGACACATGACTTACAATAAGGGACAGGGTGTCACTGTCCTCAATTTCACCTTATGTGAAATAAATCTCATAAAAAATTGACTAAAAGTTATATTTAGTTCTGACCAGATTGCAGAGGGTGTGATATGATTCCAGTGTTGGGGAAGTTGTGGGATCTTTATTCTACATATGGTGGACTTGCCCCAAAATTGCCAAATGCTGGGAAAATATAGTTGCTCTTCTCACTGCTAGCACCCATCCCTAAAGATCATTGGTCCTTCTCTTGTGTCTCCCAACAGAAGGCCTCAATAATTTATCTGACTAGCTATCCATCTGCAGTAGATCTTTATCAGCTACTGTAGAACTTAAAAGAAAATCACTGCTAAGAAATCGGAACCATCCTTCTGGTGACTAGGAAAAAAATTCCACTTATCTAAATAATGAAACCCAAATATTAACTCTGACTATGGGACCTAAGGTATAGTTACAACAAACTATGATCGCAAAAACTTTCTTGGTAATCCATCAACCTATATATTTGCACTAAATTGTCACTATCTTTGTACTCTTATTGGTGTCCTTTGGTTTTTCCATAGTTACCCCCCTCCTTCCTTTTTTTTTTTTTACAAATCCCTACATATACTATGACATTTATTGCTTGCAGACAAATAAACCCCTTAGACGTAATTTTTGGCTATTACTGTTTGTATTTTTAAAATCCTAAAATCTATAGAAAGAATGTATTAACTAAAAAGCTTTCCAGAACAAAATACAATATAGTATGCCAAACAAATTAAGATGGTCAAGAAAAAAAGGTCGCCTAAAGAATTCTGGAATGGAATAGGGTAAATTTAATGAGCAGTGGGTTGGCTGGCATTTACAAACCTATGGTGTCCTCACCATAGTGCCAACCAGCAGCCAGGAACAACCAGCCCCTAGGGCTAAAAGGTTAATGAATAAGATTGGATAAAAGATTTCATATCCTTCTTTACAGACTCATGACAGATCACAGCTACCCCAGTCATGCCTAATTTAAATGGCTGCCAGGATTTGCTGGCACTTAGAGAACCACCAGTGTCAGCATACCAGTGTCAGGGTACACTCATCTGTTAAAATACAACAAAAGACACATAAAATACTCCCCTTTTTACTCATTTACTACTCAGATGTTGTATGTAAGGTGCACATATAACAGACACTGTCTTTGCTAGAGCACAGTCCTTAGCTGGTTCAAATCATTTCTCACCGGTAGGCCACAGACTGTTTCTTTTTGAGTATACTCATCATCAGCAGTGCCACTGCCATATTGTGTCCTACAGTTCTATACTATCTCCCATGCTATTTGCAGTATAAATGCTACCACTGGGTGAACAACAGGCGTCACGGCTTGGTCTACCACTGCTATGCAGATTATACACAATGGCACTTGTCCTTTGCTCCAGATACTGATAATCTAATAAAAACCCTAAATGGCTGTCTAGCTGAAGTCCAGGAGTGGATGAGTGCCAGTTGGCTGCGACTGAATCCTGATAAAACAGAGGTTCTTATGATAGGTTAAAGGACAAGACTGCAGCATAGCCAACCAACAGGACTTACGCTTGGGGACTCCCAAAACACAGAACATGCGTGGAATATTGTCCTGGATAGTGGCTTGAAACTTAAACATCAGTTATCAGTCACAATGAAATACTTCTTTCATCTAAGGAACATAGACAGAATCAAACACTTAATTTTCTCAGAAGATCTGCCTAAAGTCATACATGCATTTGTATCACCACGCCTAGACTACTGCAATGCCCTCTACCTTGGTCTTCCAGCAAAGGATTGCATGCTTAAACTGGTACAAAATGCAGCTGCCAGTCTATTAACCAACCAGCCCAGTTCCAGCCACATAACACCCATTCTCTACTCCCTTCACTGGCTGCCTGTAGAATCTCTTTCAAGATAGGCTTATGGACGTCTAAATTCCAACATGACCAGGGCCCAAGGTACCTGAAGCAGCTTCTGATTCCATACTGCCCCACTCAACTACTGTGATCTGTAGATTAGCAGTAGCTATAATCTCCCGGAATTCATCTGGGTGTCGAGCTTTCACCTTTGCAGCTCTGTCTCTATGGAACTTACCTCCCCACAGTGTGAGAGGCCTCCGCTCTAGAGTCCTACAAAACCGAACTCAAGACTTACCTGTTTACTAAAGCATTTCACTAATGGCCATTGTTATGCTTGTTTTGTATTTTGTGTTGTAAAAGCAAATGTAAAGCACTTCGGGTTCCATTGGGAGAAAAGTGCTATATAAATAACATTATTGTTATTTATTACAAATATGTCTGGCTTACTGCAGCTTGTCCTGTTGTTGCTGCATAAAGTATTTTGTAAATTACTTGAGTTTATTTCTCTATAGCAGAAAAGAATTGCTGTGATAAATTGGATGTAGAAATACTGTCTCAAAAAAAGATTTTGTGAAATCTTATTAAGTAATCTTCTAATTTAATATGAATGGCAACCAGGTAGCTACTGTGGAACCTGAACATGATGATCTTTTTCTTTTTAGAAATAAAGGGAGAACAATGCAATATCCATGTACAATATGATCAGACATGAGGTGGCGCATGTGGTGCATTGGGCTCTCTTTTATTTGGTCCTCTATAGGAAAGATGCTGTATGGAAATACCTATATTGTATGTAGCACTCTTTGGCTGGATCTTCCGGAGAGAAGGTCAAAAAATTTGTTATGAATGCAATGTAGTAATGTCACCGAGGAGTCTTCATTAAGCACAGGAGAAAAAGAAGGAATCAGACAAGTGGTTTCCAAATTTTATTAACCAATGTCCAGTTCTATAACATCTACCCAGGACAAAAGTGGATAGTAAAAGTAGAAGGAAGAAAGACAAGAGTACAGCATTTCACCATATCACACTTGAAATAAAAAATTCTATGGCACGTTAGAACTTCACATCATAACTAGAACAGCGAAGAAAGAGGAATGTAAAACAACTACTGAAAGCTAAAGGAACATCAGGGAGAGAGAGAGAGAGAGAGAGAGAGAGAGAGAGAGAGAGAGAGAGAGAGAGAGAGACATAGTTGCCTGGCTGGTACCAATCTGTCATTGGGCTAAGGCAAACTGTAGAGAAATGTACAAAGATTAACAAGTTGATATTACAATATAGAGTAGACCAGTGGCCAAAGTGGTCTGGTGTATGGTGGTATGTCACAATGCCACTTCAAATTCCATTCACTTACTGCTTCTATATCTCTAGTTTTAAATTTCCACTTCAACCACTGGAGCAGAGAGCAACTCTACCAAATTACAGCCAATACTGTTTATGGAAAAACCAAGAAAGTTGTGCTTTGCTAATAACCCATTAAAGTGATACAACTTCCTCACCATGCAACGATTATTTTGCAAATCAATATTTGTTAAAAGTTGTAACTAATGAATCCTTTTCACATTCCTTAGATTCCAAGAAGCAAGAAACATACATTTAACATTAGTGCAGAGCCTTATTACTAGGAGTCAAGGCTTGGGTGGTTCCTTCACCTGTTGTATTCTAAGGGCACTTTACAACGTCTTGTGAGCTAAATGTGTGACCCTTTGCATTGAATTACCTGGTTAGTTAAAAGTAAGAGGCACATTAGAGTATGACCACCTTTACATGTCCTAAACAGGTGACCCTACTCCTGATTGTCTTTTTCTGATATTATTCAGATTAAACCATATAAAACATAAAGTTCATCAACTCCCATGAAAAAATTATACTGCTCTTAAGCAGCAAAGTATAAATCTGTGGGCAGAAAGGTACTGTATACATGCCAAGCTTAGAGGTCACAGTAAGAGCATAAGCCAGTGCTGAGTTTATCAATGATACGTCTATGTACAAAGGGTACAATTATCCTGATAATGGTTTTTCTCAATCGTGAGATTTTATTTACATAATTGATGTCAGGGCTGTTTTACTACTAACATGCTCTTCCTCTAATATCTGCCATCGCCAGTGACAGAATGGCTGGTACCAAGTCTTATCACTTATAAAAAAGGGGTACAAGATTAAGACAGGAAATTAGCAGAGGAAACAAATGACTGGTCTTAGTATAAAAGCAATGTCTGCTCGCCAATGGAACAGTGTGATCCTCACCATCACGAGCATTATGCAAAATCAGTATATCACAGCAAATAGTAAGAATGTCACTACAAGGACACAGAGTACTGGTTGGAAAATATATAAGAAGCCCAGATGCCCATATAATAATTATAATAAAAAGATATGGGTACTGTCATTGTGCTTAATCGCACCTTAGTAAAGTCTACTACTGTGTCTGACCTACAGTATATATATATATACAACATCATTTCCACAACTATACTCTGATTTATTTACTAAGTATTGTTATGGAGTTACCACTCATATTGTTAAGTTCTGCGGATTCCTGAGATATAACACAAAACGGCCAGCAGTATCAGCTTAGCCTCAGCACAAACAGGAATGCTGATAAATGATCATGTATTATCTTCACAGTTTCATTTTCCAGATTAGTCTAATCTCTATATTAGTTTACTAGCTCATCACGTGAGATGGCTGTGATTAGTAGAAATCTTTTACACTATTCACATTGACACTTTGGGGGTAATTCAGAGTTGATCGCAGCAGAAAATTTGTTAGCAGTTGGGCAAAACCATGTGCACTGCAGGGGGACAGATATAACATGTGCAGAGAGAGTAAGATTTGGGTGGGGTGTGTTCAAACTGAAATCTAAATTGCAGTTTGAAAATAAAGCAGCGAGTATTTACCCTGCACAGAAACAAAATAACCCACCCAAATCTAACTCTCTGCACATGTTACATCTGCCCCCCCAGCAGTGCACATGGTCTTGCCCAACTGCTAACAAATTTTCTGTTGCAATCAACTCTGAATTACCCCCTTTGTACCAACGACTACTACTCTGGAGAGTCTTTGGGACAGATGTATTAAACCGGGAGAAGGAAGTGATAAACCAGTGATATGTGCAAGGTGATAAAGGCACCAGCCAATCAGATCCTAACTGTTAATTTACATATTGGAGCTGATTGACTGTGCCTTTATCACCTTGCACATATCACTGGTTTATCACTTCCTTATGCCTTCTCCAGGTTAATACATCTGCCCCTTTGCTCTTTAGTGCACATGCGCCATCTTCCCAAATATCATTGGGAAAATGGTGCCAGCCGAGGAGGGGGGGACCACTTCCCAGAGCAGGCAAGGTAGGAGGCGATTGAATGGTACCCCCTGTGGAGCATGCCACAATTAATATTTCTTTTTAAGTTGTTTATTTTTATTTTCACGCCCCCTTTAGGCTAAGCCCCCATGCTAGTACCGGGGTCCGGCAGGTCTCTCTATGGCCCTGATGACGGAGTCCACTTTACTCTACATCAGTCTTCCGGTGCCAAGTAAGCAAAGGTTTTTCTTTCATTTAAACTGGAGGTTTTCAAACATCTCTTAGGAACCTCCTTTCTCATTTCTAGTATCATTTCCATCACTAGATATAACCTCCCTTTCCACTTCTATGAAAAGTTTGAAATCTATGGCATCAAGTGCACATGGCTAGTGATATCAATACTGTAAACCAATGACTTCATTAAGGACAATGCAAAACACATACTGTATGCTAGCTAGAATAACTCAGGCTGCTAATTTATAGAGCATTAAACACAAACACATTGTACTGTTGCATAATGCTATAGACGGGATACCATGTTGGCACTTCAATAGTGACATACAGTATTTACACATTTACATCCTTTAACTGTTAGGTGAAATAGTTTGAGCGTGTGAAACCTGCAAAATGCAATCATGTCATGGAATCAACTTCTTGAAATGCTGCAGCCATATTTTCATTGTTCGCTAGAAGAAACAGACCCCAAGGGGCTCATACTGAATTGGGCATACCCCCAGGGGCTTAGTGTAAAATAGGCAATTCTGCATATAAAAATGAGTGTGACTGAGCTTTTCTGCTGGTCTCACACATTGCAGAACAGGGAAAGGGCAGTCAACAGCAGATTGAGTATAGAAGTGGTTTATCCTAAAATTGTGACAGAGGCAAGACCAGATGAGGACACAGGCCTGCCTGTAGTCATGAGACATGCGGTGCCATAGAGCCTGTGCATACACACATTGGTACTGATGAGGGGGGGCTGCCAACAGTACAGTACATAAGGGTTTTTCAGTGAATGATTGTAGATTAAACTCACAGTGCATTTATACAAGAGAAGGGGTTAGCTGCTGTATTATACAGGGATTTTTTATTTGAATCAAACCTACTGTAAATGCATATTTACTATCAAAACCGATGTTAAAAAATGTATCTTGTGCTTAAGACCTGCTTGGGTATAAGTGTATGTGAAATAGCCAGACATTAGCCTGATGACTGTAATACTAATGCAGTGCCGGAAAGGTCTTGGGATCCGTATGGGCGCATATATCAGGCTCATGTCCCTAAGTGTCCAACTAACTAAAACACTGTCAAATATATATTATAGAATATAAATCATTACAGCTTTTCACTAAAGCCTTTCAGATTGCTCATGGACTGAATTAATTCAGAGTTGCAACCAGAGCAGCTTATATTAGTTTTGTGGTAGATTTTTAAGCAAACTGGGACATACCAGGGGCAGTAATGTTCAGGGAAGCCAGGGAAATGTCTCTATATTAGTTGTATTTACTTTCTGACAACGGTTTCCTTTTTCACATAGCAGATTCAAAATAATGGAGTACAAGGTGTTAGAGGGGCAAACGGCAAGGGTAGCATCAATTACTTACATGACCTGTCTATACCCTGTACTGATTAGTCAAAGCTGATTACTATTACTGTATATTGGATTAATTACAAGCACATTTACTATTATTTTTACTACTAGATTATGATAACACCAGGCTAGGACTGGCCCACAGGGGTACAGGGGAAACCACTGGTGGGCCCCACTGCATGGGGGCCCCACCTCCTGCTCTAAGGATCAGGTTCCAGACTGTGCACTTGAATTATACATCATGCATATGTTACCTTATACCGGACTATGGTGTATTTTCTACAGTGCATTGCTGTTATTAATCTATTATTAATCTGATACATTATCATGCATGCAGCATCTGAAATTACTGTATATATTTATGAAGGGGGTCCAGACATTGCACTCTCTAATGGTTAGTCAAACCAATGACGTGGCAGACCCCACCCCCTCTGCAGACTGGCCACACCCCTAAACATGGGCCACTACCACTGCATTCCCCCAGTGGGCCCTACATGCCCCAGTCCGATACTGAATAACACTAATTGATTCAGAGCACTTGTTACTATCAATCTTTATAACACTTTTTACAATTATTAAAATGTTTTCTTTGCTGCTTCTGTGTCTTTGTACCTCTTGAATGTTCTGTATAACACTTGTTAGTTATGTATTCTTACTATTACTGTATGCCTAATGTACAGTTTCATGCTATGTTTCTTTCTACTGTATATTTGAATTTATGCCTTTAAGCCACTATGACTTTGTAATATATTCTACTTTCCCTAAGTGCCCCATAGTGGAATTCAGCGATACCAAATAAATAAACAATAATAATAATAAAATGTATTTTACAAGTAACGTAGTTATCACTTTGAGTGATGACTGGTGTATAGAGATCAGGAATTATTATCCTTTATTTATATGGCCCCACAAGGGATCTGCAGTGCCAATTACGGAGTACATAAACAAATGAGCAAAACAAGAAAACATGACTTATAGTTCAAGACAATATAGGACAAGAATGGAAAACCAGCGGTTAGGTGCCATCAAAGGGAGTATGGAGCATAAGATAGTGTAAGTAAGAAGGAAGTAAGGAAAGGCATATGAGGGGAGAAGGCCCTGCTCTTGCGAGCTTACAGTCTAAAAGGTGAAGGGCTAACAGACCGAGCTGACACAGAAGGTGTAGACATGAAGTGGTGAAGAAGTGGGTCTTGAGAGCCCGTTTGAAATTTTGTGGAGAGTTGGATGGGGAGAAGTAGAAAATTCCAAAAATAGGGAGCA
Organism: Pseudophryne corroboree; assembly: GCF_028390025.1. Classification (NCBI taxonomy): domain Eukaryota; kingdom Metazoa; phylum Chordata; class Amphibia; order Anura; family Myobatrachidae; genus Pseudophryne; species Pseudophryne corroboree. The sequence goes on from NC_086449.1 coordinate 580,581,666, forward strand.
GCACATGCAAAATCTTGTAGGGAGGAGGTAATCAGTAGGTAGGAGAGGCAGCGTGCATTAGCAGAACGAAGAGGATGGGTGGGAGTGTAAAGACAGATGAGAGATGTAAGAGGAAGTAAAGTGGGTGAGGCCTTTGTAGGTGAGTGTGAGAAGCTTGAATTGGATTCTGAATGGAAGGAGAGCCAGTGAAGGTCCTGCAAGAGAGGGGAGGTGAATGCAGTAGGTTTGGTGAGGAAGAGGAGACGTGCAGCAGTATTTAGGATCGATTGGCGAGGACGGAGGTGTTTGTCAAGGATGCCAGATAGGAGATTACAGTAGTCCAATCTGGAAATGACTAGTGAGTGGATGAGTGTCTTAGTAGCATCCTGGGTGAGAAAGGGTCTGATCCTGGAGATGTTTTTGAGAGGTACTGAATGTGTGGTCTGAAGGAAAGGGAGAAGTCAAAGATTACTCCAAGACAGCGCACTTGGTATTACATCCTGTATATACACTAAGCCATAACTGAATAATGTAATCAACAAATGCATATTTTGTCTTGTTTTTGTATTGCGCATGTTCATACAGTATGAACATTGATCATTTATGCACTTTTCAAATGTTAGATTATATTTACTTAACAATTCTGTGCAATGGCGTATTTAAAATAGGTACAAGGAGTGGGTCAAAGGGGGCCCACCCATATAATTATACTATCCTCTCCTAAGTCCTTTATCGCCGGCATTGCAGACAGAAATCACCAGGAACCTGGCGCAGTGGCCATCTTCCTGATTGCATGTGGCAGTATAGAAGTCCGCCGGGAACAAGGTGCAGACACCATGTTTCCTGAGACCTGGGCAGTACACTCTGGTACAAAGTCGTTTCCCAGGTACAACTACCTGCAACCTCAGGATCAATAGGTATGTAAGTACAGGGGTTCAGTATGAATTACCGGCAAAGGGGATCCCGATTGTCATGATCCCGACAGCAGGATCCCGTTCGCCAGAATGCCGGAAGCGGGGTGAGCGCTAGAGAGCCCCTTGCGGGCTCGCTGCGCTCGCCATGCTGCAGGCACGGTGGCTTGCTGCCCTCGCCACAGGTTCTATTCTCCCTCCCTGGGTGTCGTGGACACCCACAGAGGGAGAATAGCCTGTGTCGCCGGTATTCCAGCGGCAGCATTTCACCGATAGTCGGGATTCCGGCATCGGCATTGTGACCACCGGGGTCCCGACTAGCGGTATTTTAATTGCTTCCCAAGTACAGATGTAATACATTTCTGAGTATAATATTCCTTATTTTACACTCTGGTTCACCTGTGGTTGCCGCATTCTGTTATAAGGTACTCGCTTTACATCCTGCTTAACCAATTCCAGATTCCCTGCAAGACATTTGCAGACGCAGATCGCCTAATTGTTATGATGGTGAACTGGGACATATGTGCATCCATAAAATGTGTGTGGTCACTCCTGACCAGCAGGACCATCCTATTCAGAGCAGCAGTGAACTGGACATACGTTACAACCTATCAGACTACAAAGCTATCCCAATCTGGTTCACTTATCTGGACTTTTATTAATGCTGACTCTTACGGTTTGTCCTGGAGGCTCCCATACTGCATATCTCTAATTGTAGACCTCTCTTCTGTATCGCCAGAAGTGCTCGTCTGTACTGTTGGCAAATATGAATAATATATTTTCTTGACCCAGAAGTTCACGACTGCCCAAACCCCTCAGTCATCTGTTTGTTGTCTGGTGTTGAATTGCACTGCACAAATAGCTTATTTGTTCTGTAGAATTCAAACCTGTTTATGTTGTGATAAAGTAGTGAAGGAAGGTACTGTATGTGTTCGAATAGTCCTGAGATGAAATATGAAAGAATATGCTTATCTTACAGTCCATGGTAGATCATACTTACATTGTCTGCTCCTCAAACTGGAAGTGTGATGCTTAGCTGTGACACCATAGCCAAGTAACATACTCCCATCATAACACTGACATTAATAAGCAGCAGTTTCATATGTAAGAAGCTGCTAGCTGTTTATCTTTCACGTCAGTGGTTGGTACTACATATGGAGGTCTCATAGGGCCATTGAAAACACTAGATGAGTTACACTATGTCTTTCTCTCAGTGTTTTAGGTGTCCCCTAGCTATTGGCAGTGCCATCTTTACGTATAGACACACTGGGCAGCTTCCCAGGGACTCCCAATTCTAGGCGCCTTGGGGCAGATGGTGGTCACACTATCAAAGCAGATAGGCAGCAATCTCTACCTGTATCTCAGCCAGCAGCCAGAGAGTGAATGGCTGTCAGCTGGAGCTATACACAAAGCAGAGTGCTGACTGCCATTCACTGTATGGAAGCATGTGGAGAGATGACACGGGACCACAGGAGGGGCATGTTATGATTTTTTAACTGAGTCCCGTGAATAGGCGTGTAGGGGCCCCAGTGCATGTCTTTGCCCAGGGCCTGCAATACCGTTAAGACGGCCCTGGCTATTGGCACCTAGGCAACCACTAATAGTGCTAACACCCTGTTAGGAGACGGTGTGCATGCCAAAACTATGAATAATTGTTCCACTGACAAAACAACCCATGTCTAGTATGGTTTTAGCAGCAAAAGCCCTTTTTGTATATAAAAAAGTATATTTCAACATTACAAAACTGCAAGGGAAACTGTGACCATAACATGTACTGTATGAGTGTCTTTCTAGCACTGCTGTATGGATATATACAACCACACTCACATTATAAGAAGTGTGTACATATATACTTGAAAATATGGCATTACTTTAGCAGAACCTATTCAATTCAGAAATGTAATTGTCAGTTAAGTTGGGCATACACTTTACAATTGTCTGACAGATAATCTGCCAAATCTGGCTGGTTGGAATGAAAATCTGGTAATGGAAGAGAACACATAACAGTTGACCATTTGCTCCCAAACACTGGAAAATGGACAAAAACTGTCATTCATATACATTGGTAAAACCACAGACAGGTTTAGTCCATTTTCCAATATTTGGTAGCAAATGATCGATTGTCATTTGCTCTCACCCATTACCAGATTTTCATTCCAACCAGCCAGATCTGGCAGATTATCTTCCAGATAAGTGTATTTTTATGCCCCACTTTAGATATTCCATTGCGAAAAAGTTTAATTTTAAAATGTAACCATGCACTCAAAGAAGTTATGACCTCTGAAATTGCATACACTGTTCTGTACGGTGCATGCAACACCGTACAGAACAGTATTAAGTACTGCTAACCTTTGTTTGTCAAATGCCCCACAAGAAGAGAGTATACTGTATTATTAGAAATTGAACATTACTAAAAGGAGTAGTAAAATAAATTGTACTTTGTAAATTACAGTTCTGTCAGGGAAAGTAAACATTTACATATACGTTAAAGAATCTTACAGAAAAGTTTAATGTATTAACAAAGTATATAATATGTGTGAGGAAACAACCTCCACTATAAACATATCATTTTATGACTGAACCAGGACAGCCTGCCCTACTCTTATAAAATTTGGGAGGAGTAATCTATTAAATAATCTCCTATAGTGTCAGTTTAGCACATGCTCATTAGATAGCTGCTGGAAGGCCCCGCCCCCTTCCTCCCCTCACAGCTCTCAGTGGCTGCCATTTTCTTACAGCAGAGAAAATATATAAAGGCAGCATTATTATGTAACGCTCTCTAGAGCCCTGTTTGTCAGCACCTAGAACCCTCCCACTAAAGGATGGGGGTGGATCTTAACACCACTCTGCAGTATTTAGCTTTTTTGCAAGTAAAGCTAAATATTAATCTGCTGAAAAGGGTAAAAAAAAATTAAATCTTGTGGAAAATGCTGCATCATAAACTCCATCATTAGCTTAATGCCTGCTGCCCACTATAAGAGCAGTCATGCTCCGATCCCTGCAGGACAGGTCATACAGACTGTCACATGATCTTGATACAGGATATTGTTATGACATTATTAGAAATGTAATCTATCTTAATAGATCCTGCTAAATTGTCAATTCAGTTTTTATCATTAGACATTAGTGCTCAATAGGATAGATTACATTGTTAAATAGAGCCTTTGGTATTTATGTCATAGCTGCCTGCCCAAAACAAAGGAAACACTTGGGAGAAGAATAAGAAATTACTACATTTGTGCGCAGGAGAGTGGTGGCGGTTTTCTCTCCAATTTACAGAAACAGAAGGGGATGTGTCAAACCTTGGACAGATAAAGTGGAGAGTTGCCCAAAGCTTGTCATTTACCTAGCACAGTCTCCATGGATTGATACACCTCCCCAACAGTCATTATTTAATCTTCTTCTGGGTAATTGATCAGTGAGCACAGAATGTTAGCATTAGATATAGTTTAGCATACTACCCATCATTTGGGGAGCCTTCGGTGTGCATAAAGCGGGCCTGACCTTGCGGCACGGGGTTATGGCCATGCTTTACGTTTGTTTTTTGTCATGCTGGGAGCATGCCCAAGCTGCTTGGCTGCCCCCACTGACACTGCAGCCCACGGATGGGGAAATGCCGAAAAGCCAAAATTGGGATGGTTGGGAGTTCTGGCTCTTGAACCATACTAAAGATAATGGGGTAAATGTATTATAGCGACAATCTTTACCGAGGCAAAGCAGGAAGGGACATCGACAAGATGTACTAACATCTTATCTGCTGAAGCTGCGATGTCCCCTGAGCACACAGTGCTGAAGCCCTGTGTCTCCCTGTCCCGGCCGGCTCCAGTGCGCATGTGCGGGATCTCGCTACTCACACTTGATCCCCTGCGCACTCTGTCCCTGCTGTGGTCTACGGGCATCACCACTTGCAGCTGTTGAAATCGACAGCTGCAGGTGTCGGAACGGTCAGCCCGCGCTTATCGGTCTGCTATCTTTTAGCTGATACCGCTTCTCCCCTATAACTACGGGGTAATACATTTACCCAATAATCCTTTATACATTATAGATCTACAGCTGAATCACTGTTATATTCTTTGTGCAAGATAATATCCAGATTCAGTTATTCTAAGCATGAATCCCAACAATTGTTGACTGTGATTTGAGACTTTGAGGTGTGGCTGTGGCATGCTGGGAGCATGGCCACATCAAAGAGGACAAGACCACTCTCTGGGCTAGATGCATCATCACTTGGAGAGTGATAAAATGGAGAGAGAAAAAGTACCAGCCAATCAGCTACTAACTGCCATGTCACAGGCCCTGTCTGAAAAATGACAGTTAGGAGCTGGTTGGCTGGTAGTTTATCACTTTCCATTTTATCACTCTCCAAACGATGATGCATGTAGCCCTCTGTCTGCATGGTCATGCTAACAGTGGGCGTGCTTACCACTTCTGAATTGCTAGGCACCGTCTCCACCCATAGAAACACCAATTTCCAAAAGCATTGGAGGCACCGGCGCTGGATGGAGAAGAGGAGGTGAGAAACTACGCTGTTTATGTACAGGCAGCTGATAACATCTCTGGAGCTTTCACCTCTCATGAATAGGACTTAGCGGACAGATCATTGCTGCCCAGTGAGCGGCATATAACAGAGGCACCCTACATGGGCGCTCTAGTGGTCAGCTCATCATTTCAGAAAGTCACATCTTTAAACAGTCTAGTTCTGTGATTGCTGATTATACTCTTCCACCGTAATCAGTTGGTTTTAATACTTCCACTGACATAGACATGTCACTGTTTTGTCTTTAGTTATCTATCAGTTATACAATGCAGCACATAGCTTAGGACCAGGAACGTAACTCTCTACAATGAAAAGGCATCAAAACATGACCTGACCCAGCAGTTTCTCACAGTACAGATAATAGGCCTCTTAAAAAAAAACAAATAATGTAGTGTTTTCAAAAGCGTATTAATGTTTTAATGAATTCATTTATTTTTTAAATAAATCAATTTATTTTGGGAGAAAGCGCACACTGGCACACTAAAGCTGGGTACACAGTAGACAAAGCGCCTTATAAGCGATATCGTCAGTGTTTCCCCTTGACAGCCCGGGGCAAACGAGGTAGTGCATACACAATGAACGATATCACTAACAATATTGGGCCTAATTCAGACCTGATCGCTAGGGTACGTTTTCTGCATCCCTGCGATCAGGTAGTCGCCACCTACAGGGGAGGGGGAAGTCGCTGTGCAGGGGTGTGATCGAATGTGCAGGAGAGCAGCACCCAAGACTTACTCTTCCAGTGTGATGATCGGGGCCGGAGCTGACGTCAGAAACCCTCCCTTCAAACGCCTAGTCCCTCCTGCGTTTCTCTGGACACTCCTTAAAAACGACGCGCCTGCACATTGCGGTGCATATGCATGCGCAGTTCAGACCTGATCGCTGGCTGTACGAAAACGCAGCCTAGCGATCAGGTCTGAATTAGGCCCATTGTTCAGTGATGTCATCCTGCCTCCGTCCTGTACACGCATCATAGTCTAAATTAACCTGCATGTACAGATGGCAAAAGCCCTCGTTAACGACCCGTAGGAGCGTGCATCATTAACGATATTGGGGGTCATTCCGAGTTGTTCGCTCGTTGCCGATTTTCGCTATACTGCGATTAGTTGCTACTGCGCATGAGCAAGGTACGCAGAGCGCATACGCTTAGTTAATTTACACAAAAGTTAGGTATTTTACTCACGGCATAACGAAGCTTTTCCATCGCTGTGCTTATCGTAGTGTGATTGACAGGAAGTGGGTGTTTCTGGGCGGAAACTGGCCGTTTTATGGGAGTGTGCGGAAAAACGCAGGCGTTCTACGTGAAAACGCAGGAGTGGCTAGAGAAACGGGGGAGTGGCTGGGCGAACGCTGGGTGTGTTTGTGACGTCAAACCAGGAATGAAAAGGACTGAGCTGGTCACAATGGCTGAGTAAGTCTGGAGCTACTCAGAAACTGCGGGGTAATCGTTACGAGAAAATTAGCGAAGCTTTCGTTAGCAATTCTGCTATGCTAAGATACACTCCCAGTAGGCGGCGGCTTAGCGAGTGCAATGCTGCTAAAAGCAGCTAGCGAGCGAACAACTTGGAATCACCCCCATTGTGCGTACACCCAGGACAATATTACAAAAATAATGCTCAAAATGGTGAAATGAGCGATATAGTTTAAAATAACGCCTAGTGTGTACCCAGCTAAATACTGTACCTGCCAGATCACAGGGCCACATGGCAAACAACTGAGCTCATCAGAAGTTATACTTATATGGAGAAACAAAGGCAGCCACTGGACATAGGGGGTAATTCCGAGTTGATCGCAGCAGGAACTTTGGGGCAGATGTATTAACCTGGAGAAGGCGTAAGGAAGTGATAAACCAGTGATATGTGCAAGATGATACATACACCAGCCAATCAGCTCCATTATGTAAATTAATAGTTAGGATCTGATTGGCTGGTGCCTTTATCACCTTGCACATATCACTGGTTTATCACTTCCTTATGCCTTCTCCAGGTTAATACATCTGCCCCTTTGTTAGCAGTTGGGCAAAACCATGTGCACTGCAGGGGAGGCAGATATAACATGTGCAGAGAGAGATAGATTTGGGTGTGGTAAGTTCAATCTGCAATCTAAATTGCAGTGTAAAAATAAAGCAGCCAGTATTTACCCTGCACAGAAACAAAATAACCCACCCAAATCTAACTCTCTCTGCAAATGTTATATCTGCCCCCCTGCAGTGCACATAGGGGGTCATTCCGAGTTGTTCGCTCGCAAGCGGATTTTAGCAGATTTGCTCATGCTAAGCCGCCGCCTACTGGGAGTGAATCTTAGCATCATAAATTAGCGAACGATGTAATCGCAATATTGCGATTACACACCTCGTAGCAGTTTCTGAGTAGCTCCAGACTTACTCGGCATCTGCGATCAGTTCAGTGCTTGTCGTTCCTGGTTTGACGTCACAAACACACCCAGCGTTCGCCCAGACACTCCTCCGTTTCTCCGGCCACTCCCGCGTTTTTTCCGGAAACGGTAGCGTTTTTTCCCACACGCCCATAAAACGGCCTGTTTCCGCCCAGTAACACCCATTTCCTGTCAATCACATTACGATCGCCAGAACGATGAAAAAGCCGTGAGTAAAATTCCTAACTGCATAGCAAATTTACTTGGCGCAGTCGAAGTGCGGACATTGCGCATGCGCATTAAGCGGAAAATCGCTGCGATGCGAAGATTTTTAACGAGCGAACAACTCGGAATGACCCCCATGGTTTTGCCCAACTGCTAAAAATGTTCCTGCTGCGATCAACTTGGAATTACCCCCATAGAGTCAGTACAGTCATTGGTTAACTGCAGTTCCTCCTGCTCTCCAGTCTTAGCTCACTATGTAGTGCATGCATAGCTCTGCATTACTTATCACTATGCTAAAATGCATTTATGGCGTCTGTGTGTGCATCTGATAGCTGTACCCTAATGGACACCTAGGTGGAATACTCTTGGACTGGAATTTTGGGCAGTATGTGATCAAGTTGAAACCATTTAGTGGTAGTACCAATGGCTGCAGCAAAGTCATGTTCCTGGTATCTAATATCAGTGACGGTCAACAAAGGAAAAGGTAGTATAATGTTTACCATAAAATACAATATCTTGACTGGCTATATGTTAGCTAAAGGACCATAAAACACAAGTTAGCTTACATAAAAGTACTATTACAGTATCTTTAGGAAATATTTATGTAAAAATTTCAATAGCTTATCAGAACTAGATATATATACGCTAAAGTTATGACTGTAGAGTGAACCAGTGCAGACTTTGTAGGAAAATAAAAATGCTGCAGGTAAATCGTATTTACAGAGAACCGTATTTTGTACTAACTGCAGCTGCTTAGAACATACAAATAGAATATTGAACATTTCAACATCCCAAGTTCTTCCAAGCTACAAGAATTGTGAATCCTGTCAGCAGCTGTTTTTCATTAGTCAATTTGTAGATTAGATTTATATGTCATTTAAATGTATCAAATTTTTCAATTTTTGTTTGAGTATGTTTTATATTTTCTTATTTCTAAAGTTCACCTTCCGCATTTAAATGTAACTACACAGCTATGGTTACTTGTATAAGGCAGTTACCACAGCAACCAGACAAACATTCTTATGCTTTAAATTAGTACTTTAAAAAACTAGAAAAGTGTATAATGCAAGTGCATTGTCACAGTAATTGTTTACCTTCTGTACTATGCAGATACACATTCCATTCACAGGGCTGGCCTGAAATGCTAGATGCCCACAGATAAGAAATCCACATACTAGATGCACTATATATTTAGCTAAAAGTACAGTATGTACAATCTATCTTAATTGCAACGCAACATGTACTGTATATTTCATATTGCCTGTTGTTGTTTTTTTTAAATTGTAACTTGACACTAGGGGGGGTATTCAATTGTTTGAAAGTCATTTGAGTGTCTGTTTTTTCCTATCTGACAGACAGGAAAAAACAGACACCCAACCGACTTTTCAAACAACTGAATTCCCCCCTACGAATGCAAACTGATTAATTTTGCCATTTTAGCACAAAATGTCAAACTGCAAAAGTATAGTTTATGCAGCAAATAAATGATAATATATAATAATAATAATTTCAAAGTACATGGACAAGTTTACACCAGGCAGCCTGTTAGATGGATAACAGAACCACCTAGGTTTAGAATAAGCTTTCTTATTCAGGTCTGTGATGGAGACACAGGCTAACACAAGGAATCCTAAAACAAGATAAGAGCATACATCTGTTTTTAGGGACACATCTGCAAATGGTACAGTAAGTGGATTATGGGAATTATCCCAATCACTCAGTGATCTCTGTCACTATGTACAAAGAAAAAAAAATCATTATGGCTTAATTTGGCTTCAGTTTTGCGTGTGTATATGGACACAGGTGATGTGTTTCCACTCACAAACAAGTGCCCAGAAACCTGTCACACAGACACACCAGCCGGGAGCTGTTCTGCTTGTAGGAGTTGTAGCAAACAGGGATGTTCTTAAGAAATGAACATAAGTGCAGAAAGATGTAACATCTCTTCATATAACAAAATACAGTATAGATCCCACTTGTCTTATTCATTGCAAACCATTACAAATAGTACTTTACTTAACCCTTGTATGGATCAGAATGGAACTGCACAATTACCTTATCATTCAAATAACATTTTTAGTCACATTAGTGCACACTACTGGGCCCACAAAAACTGTCCCTTCAGATGGGGAACTTCTGTATCATGCTCCGCGTCAGCTGTTTCTCTGAGTACAAACTTTTTAACTGACATTTGTGCACCAGTGCTGAAATACATCATTATTTGATTTGTTTCCTGAAAGGATATAAAAATGGCTTATCTCTTGTTAATTCATTCTACAGCTGGTCCAGCACGAGAGCAGCAACGGGGTCGCCCGAAACTGTGGAAAAAGGTGCGGAAAGCACCAGGTTGACGTTTGGGCTCAATCTTCCCTGCGGCAGCTCGAATAGAACTACCTCGTGTACTTTGAGGTGTCATCACTTTCTGCCTCCCATGCTCCTCAATCTGTTTCTCTAGGTGCTTCTGTATGGCCATTCCCAGAACCTCAACTTCCATTGATGCTCCATACACTTCCCATGTCATCCCTTTCTCATCCCAGCTGACCTCCCGCACTGGCTCTGGATGGTCTGTTTTCACCTCTTTCACGCGGACGTCAGGATAAGATGCCTTTGGTGATTTTACTCTGGGTGTCATCGGGTCGGTTGCAATAGATCTTGTTTCAACTGGAAAGGACACTTGCATCTCTGCATCTTTCATAAGCGGTTTGTCTTGCAAATGTGAGCATACTGTAGACTGATTTATACCCTCAGAGTGGAACACAAAGGAGCACGACCCTTGCAATGGTATGATTGGACTGACAGCTATTGATGAACACTGTACTGTAGTATCCACTTGGGTGCCTACATCTTGATACTGGGGTGTCAGTACTAGTGATGTTTTGGGAAGTGCACTTATGCTGCAAGCATCTTGCTTTTGCATCTGGTCTTGGTGTGGGGTCATGTGATCTGTTTGGAAGGGAAAAGATGAAGACTCTTGTGGAATAATAATAGGACTGACAGCCACTGACACATACTCCACTTTGTTGTCAGTGTGTGTCTCAATGTCTTGATCAGGAGGTGTCAGTTCAAAAGAATATTTTTTAGGTAGCACATCGACACAGCGTAAGTCCTTTTTCCTTTCATCTTGGAAAGTAAATGAAACTTCATCAGGTGGTATTATTGGACTCACTGCTACTGACCTGTATTCTATCTTTGTCACAGTCTCGGCTTCTTCATCTGGAGGAGTCAGCTCGAATGAGTATGTTTTTGGGAGATTATCTGTGTTTTTAATATTGTTATCCTTGCTGTGCTCTGTAGCAGGTGAAAGAGCCGCCTTCTCTGATAGAAATGTGAATGATGAAGCTCCACCTGGAAGCACAATGGGACTAATAGCCACTGATACGCACTGCACTCTAGTGCCGGCCTGTGTACTTACATCTTCATTTTGTGCTTGTGATGCTTCTACAGAATTAGATTTGTTTTCAGATTCTTTGCCTCCACTAATTATATTCAGCAGTTGTTCTGGTTGGAACATAAATGAGGAAGATCCATCTGGTGGGATAATTGGGCTTACTGCGACTGACACACACTCTGCTCTGGTGTCTGCCTGAGTACTCACATCCTGATTGGGAGGAGTCAATTCAAAGGAATATGTCTTTGGGAGTAAGTCTGCGCTGTGAGTTGCTTGTTGCCCCATCATATTACTGGAACCAGTTCTTAATGTATGAAATGTAAACGAAGATCCTTGTGGTGGAATAATTGGACTCACTGCTACAGATTTATACTCCACTCTGGATTTTGTTCCATCATTATGATTTGAAGGGATAAACTCAGGTGAACAAGTCTTTGGGAAATTGTCTGTTCTTCCGGCATCTGTACTTTGGGTTGTACCACAAATCTTTAGCGCTTCTCGAGCCAATGAACTGTGTTCTGTTTGAAATGTGAATGATGATGAGTCGCCTGGTGGAATAATGGGACTGACAGCTATAGATCTATACTGCACTTTTGTCTCAGTCCCACCATTATGATCAGGAGAAGTGGGCCGAAATGAGTGGACTTTTGGTTGATCCCCTTCCCTGCTGGTCTCCTTTCCTTCAGTCCTCACTTCATGAGAAAGGACAGATGATGTTTGTTGAGCCCTTATACCAGTTTGAAAAGTGAAAGATGAGCTTCCATCTGGTGGAACTATAGGGCTCATGGCAATAGATCTATACTGCTTTTCCTGTGTATCACTGCCCTTCTTTGAAGGCACCAGCTCAGATATGTGTGTTTTTGTACTCTGTTCCCCATTAGCAACCTTCTTGCATCCTGCCAAACCTTCTGCCACGTTTCCTCTACTTAATTCATTACCAAGACTACTGGCGATCTGTATCAGGTCTGAGTCTCCATGAATAACTTCCTTCTCCTTGTCTAGTAAAGATATGTCTCTTGCTGTTTCTCCTCGTATGTCAAAATCTTTATCTGTGTTCACTGCTATTGAAGGAATTGTTCCCGTCAAACTGGGGGCAATTAACACTTGTTCTTTACAGTCTGTAAAATTTTTGGAATTGGATAAGTCTTTTTCTGATGCTCCTTTTGCATCTGACATGGAGGTAATTTTTGTGCTTTCTTCAAGGGGTCGTTTAGACAGTATCTCAGATTCATCGGCAGACCTAACATTGTAGTCACCTTGTTCTAATGAAGCCTTATCTTCACTGACTTCCTGAAAAGTATAGGTCCCATCAGTATCCATAGAAAAGTCCCTATGAACTTCTAAAATGCCATCCCCACCTGTGTCGAAGCTGAAACTGCCTTCCATAGGCTCATTGTCACCATGTACACTGACACAGAAGTGTCTCATGCAAAGATCCTCTCCATCAAACCCTGAATTGCGGGTAGGATCTTCGGCCTGCCAGATTCTAGAAGATATAGGTGAGCGCAGGGAAACGGTCTCACTAGCTGCATCTGGTCTTGACAGCTGTAATCTCTGAGGCTGTTTAGGGCTGCCCATCTCGGAACCAGATCCTTTCCATAATATTTCAAAATCCTTCCTGAGAATGTTCTAAAAACAAAGAGAATAAAATAAGAATTAGTGTCTTAGACCGACAATTGTGAGTAGCTGTAGTGTGTGTAAGAAGAGAAAACACAATGCACACATTATGTAACATTCCAACAAGAAACATAAGTGATACAAGGGTCTATTTACTAAGCTTTGGAGAGAGATAAAGCACCAGCCAATCAGCTCCTAACTGGCATGTTACAGGGTGTTTAAAAAAATGATAGCTAGGAGCTGGTTGGTTGGTACTTTATCTCTCTCCAAGGCTTAGTAAATAGTCCCCTTAGTAGACAAGTGAATAAAATCCATTAAAATACTCCATCCTTTAAGCCCTCTCCCATACATAGCAAGCGACGCCCCTGCATTGCTCCGTTTAAGCCTAGAAAACGGAGTGTTGCCATACCGTGAACGCCTTTGCCTGGCAGAGGCGTTAGCAATTACTGCGGCCCACCCGCATTAAATGCGGGCGCATGCGCAGGATGGGACCTGCGCATGTGCGGGAGGGCCCTATTTGAAAAAATGCGCACTAACCACCATTGTACGCAAATCGGTCAATGTTTTTTTTACTGTGCATACGCCTGAGACCAAGTGCGCACGCACAGCAAGTGAATTATGATTGCGGTCACAACAAGAGAGTAGTCACAAACTGAGTGACAGGAAGACAGCGTTTGGGGGTGGAAACGAGGAGTGGATGGGTAAATGCAGGCATGTCATGACAGTTCAGATGGCGTTTTCTGGGCGTCCATAAATCAGTAGTTGCTAGCTGCTGTAAAGCCCTCTATGTCCCAGAAGAGCAGCTCAGCCTGCGTGTCTACAGAGGCACTCAGAATCTGCAACATGTCCTGATACGATGGTACTGCTGTATCAGCAATTGTACGCCATCAGACGGAAATAATGCAACCGCAGTGGGCGTCCCTATACTCACGTTAGCTTCTGCCCATATTAGCATATAGTCGCGATTGCGCACAGATAGATACAGCAGCAGCAAGAACAACCACAGCTGAATTAGGCCCAATAAGCACTCCACTGACAATTATGCACAGAAACATTACTATTTGTAACCTGGAGAAATGTAGGAGCTGAGGCTTCAGCAAGAAACTCTAGAACCGTAGGCATGGCACCTACATGGTTCTACTACTTCACCTGGGTGCTTAAGGTTCGTGATGGAGCATTTTTTGTATATCAAGCTAATTTGTTACAGTTAAGTTTATTGAATAAGTTTAAACAGAAAGAAAAAAAATGTAGTGATTTGTTGTTGTTTTTTTGTATTAAGCAGAATTAACATAAATGATTTATTTTAAAACCTTGATCCTGAAACCATTAGAGACATTTAAAGAAGATTATGGGCCTAATTCAGACCTGATGCTGTGTGCCAGACAGCCGATGGCTGTCTCATCCCTGCGATCGCCTCTGCCTGATTGACAGGCAGAGGCGGTCGCTGGGCGGGAGGGGGCAGGCCAGCTGCGTTTGGCTGCCGTTTAGGGGATGCGGTCCGGGAAACGGAGGCGTGCCCAGACCGTTGGGGGGGGGGGGGCGGTACACGGCAGCTGCGTGATGACACACGCAGCCGCTGTGACCCTCACAGCGACGAGTAACTCCTGCACTGGTGGGGAGCTACTCTTCCAGTACAAAAGCATCGCCGCTGTGCAATGCTTTTGTACTTGTGCGGGGGAAGGGGAATCGGGCCTGACATGCGGGGCGGAGTATCCCTGTGCTGGGCGTCCCCCCGCATGTCTGTGTGACTGATCGTAGATGTGCTAAATTTAGCACATCTCTACGATCGGGTTTGAATTAGGCCCTATGTTCACGTGTTCTAATTAAAATCACTTTCATAATTAAATCTGTTCTATGTAAAATGTACAGATTCTATGTTCTGTTATACTCTAATAATCGTTTCACAAACACTGTGAAAATTATACTTAGCTTTTGTATTTTACTTAATAATAACTTTGTCACGCTCACTAGCTCTTACTTCTGACAAAGTCATCACACATGCAGAGAAGTCTGGCTGGATCAATAAAGAAACAATATACAAAAATATATCCCTGTGAGCAATGTATGCTAACAACAGTCTTTATCTCCACAGGTTTTATTTATTTCCAATACCTATTTACATGTCAGATTTTAAAATAAGCTGGAAGTACTGTATGGTGCTTGTTTTGAAATGAATCCAATTTCTTATGAAAAATCACCTCTTTGCTAGATCTTTTTTTTTCTGTTTGAGTTGCAGAACCCATTCTGGTGAGTAGTATGCACAATAGAGACCCAATCTGGTGAGCAGTATATACAATAGAGACCCATTCTGGTAAGTAGTATAGGTTGAGTATCCCTTATCCAAAATTCAAAATCCCACATTTTTGGGTCCCCTACTGAGATAATGACATATATATTATATATTATGTGCATATATAGATATATATAGATATATAATATAATATATATGTATATGTGTCATTATCTCAGTAATCCCCCTTTCACATCACACAAATAACCCGGTATCGACACGGCATATTGCAGTGTCGAAACGGGTCAGTGTGCGATGTGAAAGCACCTTTGCCGAATTAGCGGGTCGCCTGACCCGGTAATTCAACCCGGTTAAAAAGAAGGGTTATTACCGGGTTGAATACCGGGTCAGGTGCAGTGTGAATGGGAGCCGTTTCGATGCGACACGGCTCCCATTCACAGCATAGGGAGAGGCGGCGCAGGAGATGAGCTCATCTCCCAGCGCCGCCTCCACCCCCGCCCCTGCTGCTGCTGCACCCCCCGCTGCTATGGCAACCGACCCGGTATATTGCCGGGTCGGAAAGCCAGCAGAGGAGATCAAATGCCGGATCCCACCCGGTAAGGACACGTTTCTCTTACCGGGTAGGATCCGGCATTTGCGATCTGAAAGCGGCATAAGGGAACCAAAAATGTGTGATTTTGAATTTTGGATAAGGGATACTCAACCTGTATATACAATAGAGACCCATTCTGGTGAGTAGTATACACATTAGAGACCTATTCTTGTGAGAAGTATATACAATAAAGACCCATTCTGGTGAGTAGTATTCACATTAAAGACCCATTCTGGTGAGAAGTATATACAATAGAGACCCATTCTGGTGAGTAGTATATACAATAGAGACCCATTCTGGTGTAGTATATACAATAGAGACCCATTCTGGTGAGTAATATATATAATAGAGACCCATTTTGGTGTAGTATATACAATAGAGACCCATTCTGGTGAGTAATATATATAATAGAGACCCATTTTGGTGTAGTATATACAATAGAGACCCATTCTGGTGAGTAGTATATATAATAGAGACCCATTCTGGTGTAGTATATACAATAGAGACTCATTCTGGTGAGTAGTATATACAATAGAGACCCATTCTGGTGTAGTATATACAATAGAGACCCATGCTGGTGAGTAGTATACACAATAGAGACCCATTCTGGTGACTAATAATTCTAGCAGAGCCCATTCTGGCAAAAAAAGGTCCCAGGCACTAATGGCCTGATGTCATATCATGTATGTCCATACTAGCTTGACAGACCATGTTTGTATCATTATGGGGCATTTCTAAAAATACTGTCTGATGATGACCTCCACTATACCCCTTTCACACTGAACTCCCGGGGTCCGATCCAGGGTTTTGAATATAGTTTCAAGCCGTGTCACACCCCTTTCATACCGCAGCTTGGACCTGGATTATTCCCAGGTCAACACTTTTCACACTGGAACCGCATCTGCCACCTTCTGCGCTGCCTCCTTCTGCCGCCGGGTGAGTAACCGCAAACCAGGGTCCGACCCGGTATTTTGAACCCGGGTCAGACACGGGTCAGACGCTTTTACACTACACTTTCAACCCGGGTTATTGCAGGGTTGGCTCCTTTTAGCTCAACCCGGGTCAGCAGTGAAAACTCCATGGATGTCATTTTAAATGGACTTTTCTTGGCTCAGAAAGATGGGTGTCAAAAGGAGAGGGTGAGGACAGCTCACAGCATGGCAGGAATCATGGCTGACAGAGCTATGTTTTTATACACAAATGCATCTTTAACTGTTCCAGTAACATACCTCCCAACTGTCCCGATTTTCGCAGAACAGTCCTGATGTTTTGGGACTGTCTCGCTGTCCCACCCGCGGCCCGCAGTGTCCCGTGGTGGTGGTGGTAGGGGGCTTGGGAGGCTCCTGTCACTGCTGCACTGCTTAGCAGAACGGCGGTGAATAGACACTGTTCTATTCACAGGTGACAGAGGGAGAGGGGGCACGCCAGCAGCTCAGAGAGACGCTGGGCATACCCCCTCAGTGACGGTACAAGGGAAGGGGGGGGGTGACTCGCGATCGCGGCTCTGCCACTAGACCACGCCCCTCTGATATAGGCTACGCCCCAAGGTCCCTCTTTGTACTATTAAAAAGTTGGGAGGTATGCAGTAAGCTGCCTAGCAATCTCTCCCTCACCCCAAATTCATAATAGCTCTAATTCTTAATGCTCTCTGTTCTGTCCTGTGTAGCAGGGCTCAGGCTACTGACATAAAGGCACACAAAGAACAGCCAATCAGCTTTTTTACATGAATGCAGGGTTGAATAACCCGGGTTGGACACTTTATACCCCTTTTACACCGCACAAATAACGCAGTATCGACCCGGCACAGGGGTCAGCGTGCGGTGTAAAAGGGGCAAAGCCGAAAACCCGGGTCACCTGACCTGGCAATTCAACCCGGGAATAATAAAGCAGTGTTATACCTGGGTTGAATACCGGGTCAGTGGCTGCGTAAACGGGCTCCCGGGTCGATGCGTCCCAGGACCCATTTTAATACAGCAGGGAGAGGCGGCACGGAGATGATCTCATCTCCCGGAGCCACCTCCACCTCCGACCCAGCCGCCGGCTCCGACCCCCACTGCTATGGCAACCCGCCCGGCATATTGCCGGGTCGGCGAAGCCTGCAGCAGCGGCCAATACCGGATCCCACCAGGGAAAGGGGTATTAGAGTGCACATTGACCAGGGTCCAACCCCTGTTTAACACTGCTTTTATACCGGGTTGAAATACAGGGTTACTCGACCCGGGATATTCAAAACTGCACCTCGACTCGGGTTGAACTGACTTGACCCGGCAATATCCCGGGATATATTTGCGGTGTGAAAGGAGTTTTACCAACTGCTACAGCCGCTGATAGCCATTCAGCAGCTTTTAAACATGACCCAGGTCAAATAACCCGGGTCGCACCTTTCACACTGCATCTTCTCTGCATTGGTCCCGGGTTCAACACCCTGGTTACAATTACCCCTTTCACACTGCCAATGCCGGATCCCACCTGGAATTGGAAGCGGGTCCTTCCCGGGTGGGATCCGGCATTGGCAGCTGCTGCAGGCTTTCCCGACCCGGCAATAAGCCGGGCGCGTTGCCATAGCAGCGGGGGGGGCGGAAGCGGAGGTGGAGCTGGGAGATGAGCTCATCTCCGCGCCGCCTCTCCCTATCTAGTAAACGGGTCCCAAGATGCATCGACCCGGGAGCCCGTTTATGCAGCCACTGACCCGGTATTCAACCCAGGTATAACACTGCTTTATACCTGGGTTGAATTGCCAGGTCAGGCGACCCGCGATTTCGGCAATGCCCCTTTCACACCGCACGCCGACCCGTGTCAACCCGGCAATATGCCGGGTCGATACCGGGTTATTTGTGCGGTGTGAAAGGAGTATATCAGGGGTGAATTCCCAGGACACACAACCCAGGTTGACTCTTTCACACCAAGCCAGGGCCCAGGTCAGACGCTCAGTGTGAAAAGAGTATAATATAAGTCTGTGTATACAGTGAACTTCCCACCAGTGGCAAATTTCCCATTAGGCACGTGAGGCACTTGTTTGGGAGCAGCAATCGGAGGCTTGTGTTACTACTGTCAGCCCAAAATGTACCAATAACTGCAAAATATTCCATTGTATTGTACCATGGGGCAAATGTATTATAGTGGCACAGATCGTGCTTCTTTAGTACTTCCTGGTTCACCTCATTACCGAGGTGAAGCAGGAAGGGACATCGACAAGATGTATTTACATCTTGTCTGCCGAAGCGGGGGGTGAAAACTCCCCCCTCCAGCAATGTCCCCCTAAGCACACAGCGTGTCAGCTTAGTGCTGATGCACTGTGTCTCCCTGTCCGGCTGGCTCATCTGCGCATGATCTCACTACTCACGCGAGATTCTATTCGCAGTCTGGTGCTGGCACCCGCTATAGCCAGGGAGAGCTTTGTCCATGCTGTGGAGATAGGGCATCGCCACCTGCAGCTGTCAAAATCGATAGCTGCAGGTGTCATAGCCGGCAGCGTTGCTGACAGTTCATACATTACCAATGCTTTTCTACTAAACTGATGAACCTTTCAAAATTGTCAGATCTATATTTGCTGAAAATGATCTGCAAATTACTGAAGAGAGATGTGTCCCCGAGATGTGTGCTGAGCGATCTAGCACAGAACGCTCAGCACACATTTCAGGACGCTCAGCACACACCGTGCAGCTCCACAGGCAACAGATAGCCTGCCTGGAGTGTCCCTTGGGCGCTGCAGGTGGTTCTGCAGCAGCGTTACTGGCTGCAGGGTGCCATTCTAGTCACACTGCTAGGCAGATGCAGGTGCCAAACCCCTAGTTACGGTGGTGACTACTATGTACCGTAGAGTCCAGTGGTGGTTTTTACCAATGGGCTGCAGGACTGCAGCCCCCCCGGTAAAATCCGCCACATCAGCTCACTGTCAGTGAAGCCACATGCAGTCCGTGAGACTGCACTGGGTTCACTGTGACTGGCAGTGACTTCCTATTGGAAGTCCTACCTGTCAGTCACAGACACAACAGGCAGTCCCTATGGGATGTGTTTCCTCCCTCCGGGACTGCCAGACCAGGCTGCAATTATTATTATTATCCTTTATTTATATGGCGCCACATGGGATCCGCAGTGCCCAATTACAGAGTACACAAATTAGCAAGACATGAAGACAGTGACCTATAGTTCAATACAATATAGGACAAGTACAGGGTATATAAACATAGCTGCGTCAGTAAACAGCACTGAAATAAGTATCAGGGTGGCAGAAAACCGAGGGATTTGG
Organism: Pseudophryne corroboree; assembly: GCF_028390025.1. Lineage (NCBI taxonomy): Eukaryota > Metazoa > Chordata > Amphibia > Anura > Myobatrachidae > Pseudophryne > Pseudophryne corroboree. The sequence continues at coordinate 580,601,788 of NC_086449.1, forward strand.
TGCCATCAAAGGGACTACTGATAAAAAGATTGGTTATCTTGATTGGCTCTTTCCACATTGCAGAGCACCCATACCATTGGCTCTGCCATTTTTCATACAGACAATGAGTGCACTAGCCAATCACGTGGGATATCCTGCCTGTCACATGACGTCACAGCACAGCCTCCTACAGTCATACCACATTGGTAACAGTGATCATAATATGATCACATTCAATATCAGTTTTCAAAAGCAGCCCTCTAAGGGTACAACTAAGACCCTTAACATTAAAAAAGCTAATTTTAACATGCTAAAACACGCACTAAAGGACATATATTGGTAAACATTGTTTCAGGGAAAGAACACTGATGAAATGTGGGATATTTTTAAAATGTTGCTAGACAAATATACTCATATGCCATGGGCAATAAACATAAGAGTATTAAATTCAAACCAATGTGGCTAAACAAAAAGGTTAAGGAAGTAATGGACAAAAAGAGGCAAGCATTCAAAGTGCTTAAATCAGGTGGGAAGGCAGAGTCATTCCAGTACTACAAGGAATGTAACAAAAAATGCAAAAGGAAATCAGAGCAACTAAAATAGAAAACGAAAAGCAAATCGCTGAGGAGATTAAAACTAACCCTAAAAAGTACTTTAAGTATATAAATGGTAAGAGGCTAAAAAAAGAGAATTTAGGACCATTAAAAAGCAAACTGGGAGTCATGATAAATGATGACAAAGAAAAAAATGAAATATTAAACAAATTCTTTTCATCTGTGTTTACTAGAGAAGACCAGATGGTGGGATTAGTGCGTAACATTAATAATAGTAATGATAAAGGCCCATTGCTTAATACTTGTCTGTCTGAGGAAGTAGTCCATGAGCAATTATAAAAAACTACGACGAATAAATCTCCTGGCCCAGATGGACTTCATCCTAGGGTTCTTAGGAAGCTAAACGTGGAAATAGCAAGGCCACTGTATTTTATTTTCACTGATTCAATTACATCAGACACGGTACCAAAGGACTGGCGTATAGCAGAGGTAGTCCCAATATATAAAAATAAGATTTTACTTACCGATAAATCTATTTCTCGTAGTCCGTAGTGGATGCTGGGGACTCCGTCAGGACAATGGGGATTAGCGGCTCCGCAGGAGACAGGGCACAAAAATAAAGCTTTAGGATCAGGTGGTGTGCACTGGCTCCTCCCCCTATGACCCTCCTCCAAGCCTCAGTTAGGATACTGTGCCCGGACGAGCGTACACAATAAGGAAGGATTTTGAATCCCGGGTAAGACTCATACCAGCCACACCAATCACACCGTACAACTTGTGATCTGAACCCAGTTAACAGTATGACAAACGTAGGAGCCTCTGAACAGACGGCTCACAACAATAACAACCCGATTTTTTTGTAACAATAACTATGTACAAGTATTGCAGACAATCCGCACTTGGGATGGGCGCCCAGCATCCACTACGGACTACGAGAAATAGATTTATCGGTAAGTAAAATCTTATTTTCTCTGACGTCCTAGTGGATGCTGGGGACTCCGTCAGGACCATGGGGATTATACCAAAGCTCCCAAACGGGCGGGAGAGTGCGGATGACTCTGCAGCACCGAATGAGAGAACTCCAGGTCCTCTTTAGCCAGGGTATCAAATTTGTAGAATTTTACAAACGTGTTCTCCCCCGACCACGTAGCTGCTCGGCAGAGTTGTAATGCCGAGACCCCTCGGGCAGCCGCCCAGGATGAGCCCACCTTCCTTGTGGAATGGGCCTTGACAGATTTAGGCTGTGGCAGGCCTGCCACAGAATGTGCAAGTTGAATTGTGCTACAAATCCAACGAGCAATCGTCTGCTTAGAAGCAGGAGCACCCAGCTTGTTGGGTGCATACAGTATAAACAGCGAGTCAGATTTTCTGACTCCAGCCGTCCTTGAAATATATATTTTCAATGCCCTGACAACGTCCAGCAACTTGGAATCCTCCAAATCGCTATTAGCCGCAGGCACCACAATAGGCTGGTTCAGGTGAAACGCTGACACCACCTTAGGCAGAAACTGAGGACGCGTCCGCAGTTCTGCCCTGTCCGAATGGAAAATCAGATATGGGCTTTTATACGATAAAGCCGCCAATTCTGACACTCTCCTGGCTGAAGCCAGGGCCAGTAGCATGGTTACTTTCCATGTAAGATATTTCAAATCCACCGATTTGAGTGGCTCAAACCAATGGGATTTGAGAAAATCCAAAACTACATTAAGGTCCCACGGAGCCACTGGGGGCACAACCGGGGGCTGTATATGTAGTACTCCTTTTACAAAAGTCTGGACTTCAGGAACTGAAGCCAATTCTTTCTGGAAGAAAATCGACAGGGCCGAAATTTGAACCTTAATGGACCCCAATTTGAGGCCCATAGACAATCCTGTTTGCAGGAAATGTAGGAATCGACCCAATTGAAATTCCTCCGTGGGGGCCTTCCTGGCCTCACACCACGCAACATATTTTCTCCAAATGCGGTGATAATGTTGTGCAGTCACCTCCTTCCTGGCTTTTACCAGTGTAGGAATGACCTCTTCCGGAATGCCTTTTTTCCCTTAGAATTCGGCGTTCAACCGCCATGTCGTCAAACGCAGCCGCGGTAAGTCTTGGAATAGACACGGTCCCTGCTGAAGCAGGTCCCGTCTTAGAGGTAGAGGCCACGGATCTTCCGTGAGCATCTCCTGAAGTTCCGGGTACCAAGTTCTTCTTGGCCAATCCGGAGCCACGAGTATCGTTCTTACTCCCCTTTGCCGTATAATTCTCAGTACTTTTGGTATGAGAGGCAGAGGAGGAAACACATACACTGACTGGAACAACCACGGTGTTACCAGAGCGTCCACAGCTATTGCCTGAGGGTCTCTTGACCTGGCGCAATACCTGTCCAGTTTTTTGTTGAGGCGAGACGCCATCATATCCACCTTTGGTTTTTCCCAACGGTTCACAATCATGTGGAAGACTTCTGGATGAAGTCCCCACTCTCCCGGGTGTAGATCGTGTCTGCTGAGGAAGTCTGCTTCCCAGTTGTCCACTCCCGGAATGAACACTGCTGACAGTGCTATCACATGATCTTCCGCCCAGCGAAGAATCCTTGCAGCTTCTGCCATTGCTCTCCTGCTTCTTGTGCCGCCCTGTCTGTTTACGTGGGCGACTGCCGTGATGTTGTCCGACTGGATCAACACCGGCTGACCCTGAAGCAGGGGTTTTGCCAGGCTTAGAGCATTGTAAATCGCTCTTAGCTCCAGTATATTTATGTGAAGAGACATCTCCAGGCTTGACCATACTCCCTGGAAGTTTCTTCCCTGTGTGACCGCTCCCCAGCCTCTCAGACTGGCATCCGTGGTCACCAGGACCCAGTCCTGTATGCCGAATCTGCGGCCCTCTAACAGATGAGCACTCTGTAACCACCACAGAAGAGACACCCTTGTCCGTGGCGATAAGGTTATCCGCTGATGCATCTGCAGATGCGATCCGGACCATTTGTCCAGCAGATCCCACTGAAAAGTTCGTGCGTGGAATCTGCCGAATGGAATCGCTTCGTAAGAAGCCACCATCTTTCCCAGGACTCTTGTGCATTGATGTACAGACACTTTCCCTGGTTTTAGGAGGTTCCTGACAAGTTCGGATAACTCCCTGGCTTTCTCCTCCGGAAGAAACACCTTTTTCTGAACCGTGTCCAGAATCATTCCCAGGAACAGCAGACGTGTCGTCGGGGTCAATTGAGATTTTGGAAAATTCAGAATCCACCCGTGCTGTTGCAGCACTACTTGGGTTAGTGCTACTACGTCCCCCAGCTGTTCCCTGGACCTTGCCCTTATCAGGAGATCGTCCAGGAGATCGTCCTTTTCTTCGCAGAAGAAACATCATTTCGGCCATTACCTTGGTAAAGACCCGAGGTGCCGTGGACAATCCAAACGGCAGCGTCTGAAACTGATAATGACAGTTTTGCACCACGAACCTGAGGTACCCTTGATGTGAAGGGCAAATTGGGACATGCAGGTAAGCATCCTTGATGTCCAGGGACACCATAAAGTCCCCTTCTTCCAGATTCGCTATCACTGCTCTGAGTGACTCCATCTTGAACTTGAATTTTTGTATGTACAGGTTCAAAGATTTCAGATTTAGAATAGGTCTTACCGAGCCGTCCGGCTTCGGTACCACAAATAGTGTGGAATAATACCCCTTTCCCTGTTGTAGGAGGGTTACCTTGACTATCACCTGCTGAGAATACAGCTTGTGAATGGCTTCCAATACCGTCGCCCTGTCTGAGGGAGACGTTGGCAGAGCAGACTTTAGGAACCGGCGAGGGGGAGACTTCTCGAATTCCAACCTGTAACCCTGAGATACTATCTGCAGGATCCAGGGGTCCACCTGTGAGTGAGCCCACTGTGCGCTGAAATTCTTGAGTCGACCCCCCACCGCCCCTGAGTCCGCTTGTAAAGCCCCAACGTCATGCTGAGGGCTTTGCAGAAGCCGGGGGGGGCTTCTGCTCCTGGGAAGAAGCTGCTTGGTGCACTCTCTTACCCTTTCCTTTGCCTCGGGGCAAATATGACTGTCCTTTCGCCCGCTTGTTCCTATAGGAACGAAAGGACTGCGGCTGAAAAGACGGTGTCTTTTTCTGTTGGGAGGGGACCTGAGGTAAAAAGGTGGATTTCCCGGCTGTTGCCGTGGCCACCAAATCCGATAGACCGACCCCAAATAATTCTTCCCCCTTATACGGCAATACTTCCATATGCCGTTTGGAATCCGCATCACCTGACCATTGTCGCGTCCATAAACTTCTTCTGGCAGATATGGACATCGCACTTACTCTCGATGCCAGAGTGCAAATATCCCTCTGAGCATCTCGCATATAAAGAAAAGCATCCTTTAATTGCTCTAAAGTCAATAAAATACTGTCCCTATCTAGGGTATCAATATTTTCAGTCAGGGAATCCGACCAAACCACCCCAGCACTGCACATCCATGCAGAGGCGATGGCTGGTCGCAGTATAACACCAGTATGAGTGTATATACTTTTCAGGGTAGTTTCCAGCCTCCTATCCGCTGGATCCTTGAGGGCGGCCGTTTCAGGAGACGGTAACGCCACTTGTTTTGATAAGCGTGTGAGCGCCTTATCCACCCTAGGGGGTGTTTCCCAGCGCGCCCTAACCTCTGGCGGGAAAGGATATAATGCCAATAACTTCTTTGAAATTAGCAGTTTTCTAGCGGGGTTAACCCACGCTTCATCACACACTTCATTCAATTCGTCTGATTCAGGAAAAACTACAGGTAGTTTTTTCAGACCCCACATAATACCCCTTTTTGTGGTACATGCAGTATCAGAGATATGCAAAGCCTCCTTCATTGCCGTGATCATATAACGTGTGGCCCTACTGGAAAATACGTTTGTTTCTTCACCGTCGACACTAGATTCGGTGTCCGTGTCTGGGTCTGTGTCGACCGACTGAGGTAAAGGGCGTTTTACAGCCCTTGACGGTGTCTGAGACGCCTGTACAGGTACTAACTGGTTTGCCGGCCGTCTCATGTCGTCAACTGATTTTTGTAATGTGCTGACATTATCACGTAATTCCATAAACAAAGCCATCCATTCCGGTGTCGACTCCCTAGGGGGTGACATCACCATTACCGGCAATTGCTCCGCCTCCACACCAACATCGTCCTCATACATGTCGACACACACGTACCGACACACAGCAGACACACAGGGAATGCTCTTATCGAAGACAGGACCCCACTAGCCCTTTGGGGAGACAGAGGGAGAGTTTGCCAGCACACACCCAAGCGCTATAAATATATAGGAACAACCCTATAGAAGTGTTGTCTCCCTTATAGCAGCTTAATATATCAAAAAACGCCAAAAAAGTGCCCCCCCCTCTCTGTTTTACCCTGTTTCTGTAGTGCAGTGCAGGGGAGAGTCCTGGGAGCCTTCCTCGCAGCGGAGCTGAGCAGGAAAATGGCGCTGTGTGCTGAGGAGATAGGCCCCGCCCCCTATTTCGTCGGGCTCTTCTCCGGTGTTTGTGAGACCTGGCAGGGGTTAAATACATCCATATAGCCCCAGGGGCTATATGTGATGTATTTTTTAGCCAGAACAAGGTATTCTCATTGCTGCCCAGGGCGCCCCCCGCAGCGCCCTGCACCCTCCGTGACCGCTGGTGTGAAGTGTGTGACAACAATGGCGCACAGCTGCAGTGCTGTGCGCTACCTCATGAAGACTGAAAAGTCTTCTGCCGCCGGTTTCTGGACCTCTTCACTTTTCGGCATCTGCAAGGGGGTCGGCGGCGCGGCTCCGGGACCGGACTCCATGGCTGGGCCTGTGTTCGATCCCTCTGGAGCTAATGGTGTCCAGTAGCCTAAGAAGCCAATCCATCCTGCACGCAGGTGAGTTCACTTCTTCTCCCCTAAGTCCCTCGTTGCAGTGAGCCTGTTGCCAGCAGGACTCACTGTAAAATAAAAAACCTAAAAACTTTTTCTAAGCAGCTCTTTAGGAGAGCCACCTAGATTGCACCCTGCTCGGACGGGCACAAAAACCTAACTGAGGCTTGGAGGAGGGTCATAGGGGGAGGAGCCAGTGCACACCACCTGATCCTAAAGCTTTATTTTTGTGCCCTGTCTCCTGCGGAGCCGCTAATCCCCATGGTCCTGACGGAGTCCCCAGCATCCACTAGGACGTCAGAGAAAAGGGTATTAAACTTCATCCTGGTAACTACAAACCGGTAAGTCTGATATCTATTGTGGGAAAACTTTTGGAAACTATACTAAGGGATAGCATACAGAAGTACTTGGAGACCTCCCGGGTTATTAATAAGAACCAGCATGGTTTTGTGAGAAATAGGTCATGTCAAACTAATTTGGTTAGCTTCTATGAGAGAGTAAGCAACAATCTTGACCAGGGTAATGCAGTAGATGTGGTCTATCTAGAATTTGCAAAAGCTTTCGACACAGTGCCTCACAGGAGGCTGATTTTCAAATCAAGGGAGCTTGATCTAGGAAACACTATTTGTACTTGGGTATTTAAATGGCTGGATAACAGGGAACAGCGAGTGGTGGTAAATGGGATGTTTTCCACCTGGACTAAAGTAATCAGTGGAATACTGCAGGGTTCCGTGCTGGGGCCGCTATTGTTTAACATATTTATAAATGATCTAGAAGAACTGGAAAGCACAGTATCAATTTTTGCAGATGATACTAAAATATGTAGGGTAATCAATTCAGATGTGGATGTGGAGTCTCTTCAGAGCGACTTATTTAAACTGGAAGTTTGGGCAATTAAATGGAGCATGAGATTTAATGTAGAAAAATGTAAAGTTATGCATTTTGGAACTAAGAATAAACATGCATCCTACAAATTAAATAGGGAAATTGTAGGAGAAACGGTATTAGAGAAAGATTTGGGGATGCTCATTGATAGTAGACTTAGCAGAAGTACCCAATGTCAAAGTGCAGCAACAAAGGCAAATAAGGTATTAGCATGTATTAAAAAGGGGAATTGAGGCAAGAGAGGAAAGTGTAATCCTGCCACTGTATAAGTCATTGGTAGGACCTCATCTTGAGTACTGTGTACAGTTCGGAGCATCACATTATCAAAGAGACATATAAGAACTTGAAAAGCTTCAGAGGCAAGTCACCAAACAGATTAAGGGGTTGGAGACGCTGGTCTATGAGGAGAGGCTTTCTAGGTTAGACATGTTTACATTAGAAATGAGACGACTAAGAGGAGATATGATTAATATTTACAAATATATAAAGGGGCAATATGCGGAGCTATCAGGTGATTTGTTTATTAAGAGATCTCTACACAAAACATGCAGACACCCAATAAGGCTTGAGGAGAGGAAATTTCGTACTAAGCGCAGGAAGGGATTCTTTACCGTGAGGGCTATACGAATGTGGAATTCACTGCCAGAGAAGGTTGTAATGGCAGAGTCAATGCGTTTAAAAATGGGTTAGATAAATTTCTAACGGAAAAAGATATCTGAGGATATAGCCTTTAACCAAAATAGGATAGGGAATATAATATAATTCAGGTTGAACTTGATGGACCACTTGTCTTTTTTCAACCTCACCAACTATGTTACTATGTAATGCCCAATCCCGTCCGATCTTGGAAGCAATATGATGTTGGGCCCTGTTAGTACCTGGATGGGAGACCACCTGGGAATACAGGGTACTGTAGTGTGAATAGCCCCACCACACGGTCCTATCCACAGCCAGGTTTTGGGACAATCCACATCAACATATCTCACAGTGCCATTCTCTTTAATACTTCACCATCCATTGTGTTGAATTCTTCACCATCCATTGTGTTGCATCTCACTGCACAATTACTCCATGTGTCAGAGACCCTACACCGCCCTGCATTCTCACTTTATATGCTGTACATCCCGCATCTATTTTTACTTGAACTCTCATCACGGAGGAGTGCCTGGTTTCCCCTGCGCTGGTCTCTTCCAACAGGGGTCACTGCAGTACACCATAGTGAAAGCAGATTCAATTGACATTTTCTTCTTTTCATCCAGAAAGCCCATTCCCTCCACTTTGGCGCTCTCAACCAGTCGTTCACTACCTCTAGTAGGTCTATAGAGCAGAGTGTCAATTTTTGCAGACAATACCAAACTGTGTAAGGTATCAGAGGGGATGCTGAGTCTCCTCCGAACGACTTATTTAAACTGGAAATATGGGCGGCAAAATGAAGAATGAGGTTCAATATAGACAAATGTAAGGTAATGCACTTTGGTAGCAAGAACAGAAACTCTACCTGCATACTAAATGGGGAAAAACTAGGGAATTCTGTACTGGAAAAAGATTTAGGTGTTCACATAGATAACAAACTGAGCAGTAGTACCCAAAGTAGGAATGTAGCAAAGAAGGCAAACAAGGTAGCATGCCTAAAACGGGGAATTGATGCAGGGATGAGAGTGTTGTACTCGCATTATATAAATCACTAATGAGGCCACATCTCGAATACTGTGCACAATTATGGGCACCATACTACAAAAAGGATATCCTGGAACTAGAAAAGGTTCAGAGACAGGCGACCAAATTGATTAAGGGGGCGTAGACGCTATAATACGAGGAAAGGCTTGCAAGCTTAGGCATGTTTACACTGGAAAAAGGAGAATAATAGGGGACATGATTAACATTTACAAATATATAAGGGGTCAATACACAGAACTAGCGGGGACTTATTTATGGTAAGATCATCACAAAGGACACGTGGACACCCGCTTAGGTTAGAGGAGCGGAGATTTTGCACACAGAGACGAAAAGGTTTCTTCACAGTAAGGACAATACGTATTTGGAATTCCCCGCTGAGAGAGTAGTAATGGCAGACTCGGTCATTGCTTTTAAGAAAGGGCTAGATAAATTCCTAATGGATAAGGATATACAGGGTTATGGTGGGTAAATCATGCACTAGAGTATTAAAAAAAAAAAAAGGAATTGTCATTATGGCTAAACTTTTACCACAGTTAATTATAAATATTACAGTGTAGGAGAGCACTAACAGGTTCAACTCGATGGACAAATTGTCTTTTTTCAACCTTAGAAACTACGTTACTATGTTACTACTCGTCTAGATAGCAGAAACCAAACGGAATTAGAGGTTTAAACGGAATTAGAGGTTTTCCATATATTTTTTTCTCATGAAAATAATTCTAGTTTCACTATTCCCAGCAGGACGGCAGGTCCAGGTGCAAAACCATAAACAAGGCAATACCAAGGTTGTGGCCTATAGGGTGACCCACTATAGTGGTTATCTCAACCTTAAGGAAATTCTTCCATACATAACGGGTCATTTACACACATCTTTGTATATTTCGCCAAAGTGTGATCATCACATACATGGTTCTTCTCTTCTCATTCACAAAAAGATCTTTCTTTTATTAAAACAGCCAAATCATCACTGTGATTAGCAGGATATTTGGTATCCAGTACTACTGCAACCCTAAAACGTCTGGCTGTGACAAATCACACATTTTTTCTCGTCAGTTACACTTTTTTCTTTATTCAACTTCTTGGTTATTCTAATCAAAAACTGCTTGCACACACTATGTATATACACATATATTTGTATCAAAGTTTAATGTACAGTACCAGTTTATTGTGACGGTCATTACCTGATTTTAACGCATACCAATAAAGTAACAATGTTTTAGTTTATCAAAAACTTTTTTGTAAGCGTGTCCCACCACCAGAGTCCTTCTTTGCTCTTGTAACCTTGATTTATAGAAACACAACAGAGCCCACTCACTCAGCCCTGCAGGTATTTACAGAAACACAACAGAGCCCACTCACTCAGCCCTGCAGGTATTTACAGAAACACAACAGAGCCCACCCACTCACACGGACGCACTCCACATAGGGATTCAGACTGCGATCGCTGCCGCTGCAGCGATACAGTCTGAATTGGGCCCAAAGCCAGAATCAAGCATGCAATTCCCTCTGAAGATTTGCCAAAAGTCATACATGCATTTGTTTAATCTCAATTAGACTACTGCAATGAACTCTACCTCGGCCTCCAAGCAAAAGAATTGCACCACTTACAGCTGGTACAAAATGCAGTTGCCATCTGTTAACCAACCAGCCACGTTCCACCCACATACTGTAACACCCATTCTCTACTCCTTCCACTGGCTGCCTGTAAGATGGCAAATCGTTTTCAAGATTGGCTTACTGGCTTTCAAAGCCCAACATGACCAGAGCCGAAGGTACCTGAAGCAGCTTCTGATTCAATACTGCCGCACTTGATTACTGCGATCTGTAGATGAAGGACTTTTAGCAGTACCTACAATCTCCCGTAATTCCCTGCACAGTTCGTGTGGCCCCAACTCTAGAATCTTTCAAAAACAGAATCAAGACTTTCCTGTTTACTCAAGCATTTCCGTAATGTTCCTTTAGTAACTCCATGCTCTCTGTATTTCATGAAAAGCTTTTCTGTACTTCATTGTTACTGTATTGTATTATGAGTCCTATTGGAGAAAGAGCGCTATTTAAATAAAATTATTATTATTACACCATTACTTCCTGTTCGCAGGGAACAAAAGGATCAGAGAATGAGACACGGGAATGCAGACACGAGAATACGGGAAGACAACAGAAAAAGAACACACAAGGACAACACAGATATGCGTCAAATAACAATAATCAATTAGGCAGGAAACAGACAACAGTTACAGGAGCAGACAATGAAGAAAGACAACGGACCAGGAAGTGATATAAAGTGATATATATGAAACATGGGACCAAACAAGAAGACACAGAGGCGCCTATTTATTAATAATTTCTGCCTTTAAAATATATACGGAAACTTTTGTTTCCGTATGTTTAAGGACAGGATTAAGAAGAATATTTATCAAGTAGCTTTTTCATAAATATTATGCAGAAACTTTAACGTATAACCGCTATGTTAGAACAGCCCAATTTTTCAGGCTTTGGTCCTGTCGGTTTACGCCTTCTATCTTGCATGGACAGTGTAACCTGCATGGACAGTCGTTATCGTTACCACAGTCCCTGGGAGTTACATTTAGTACATAGCAGGAATAATCATGTAAAAAATGATTATCCCTGCTGTGATGTACACAGAAACAAACTGTGGCACTTCTGCAATTTTTAATAGATATGCTCTTAAGTAACCCAAGAATGTATCGGTTAGGAAAGCAGGAGATATCCATAACTGGGGTTCCATAAGGATGTGACCACATTGTATACACACATAAAAACAGAAGGAAAGGCTGTGCTCATTAACACTTTACGCTGCACTCTATATGACTCTATTTTACAAACAAGGAATATGAGTTCCACATATTGCAATATATGATAAACTGACCAACTCATGCCAAAGTTTTATTAATACTATTTTGCTTGGACAACAGTGCTACTTTAAACTCCATCACTGCTTATTTGTAGATGAAATTATGTTAATACATAGACAGACATACTTGCATATGAACATTCATACATGGGGGTAAATTTACTAAGATTCGTATTTTCCCGTTTCAGGTCAAAGTTCAATCACGAATGACATCGAAAGTGTAAAACTGCAACTTTTTGAATTGATTACGACTAATTTACTAAGCTGTCGTATTCGGGTTTTTCTTTTGTTCCGATGTCGATGTCATTCGTGTTTTTTTTTCTATTTTTACGGCAGTGATTAGCAAAACACTGCCAACTTTTTTACAATGAATCTCGGCCGGATCTGTGTGATCCGTGCTGGGGTTCATTTTTTTTGTTTTTTTTAAATTAAACACTGTCAAATATTTTTAAAAAAATTGCGTGGGGTCCCCCCTCCTAAGCATAACCAGCCTCGGGCTCTTTGAGCCGATCCTGGTTGCCGAAATATGGGAAAAAAAATGACAGGGGTTCCCCCATATTTAAGCAACCAGCATCGGGCTCTGCGCCTGGTCCTGGTTCCAAAAATACGGGGGACAAAAAGAGTAGGGGTCCCCCGTATTTTTAAAACCAGCACCGGGCTCCACTAGCTGGACAGATAATGCCACAGCCGGGGGTCACTTTTATATAGTGCCCTGCGGCCGTGGCATCAAAAATCCAACTAGTCACCCCTGGCCGGGGTACCCTGGGGGAGTGGGGACCCCTTCAATCAAGGGGTCCCCCCCCCCCAGCCACCCAAGGGCCAGGGGTGAAGCCCGAGGCTGTCCCCCCCCATCCAATGGGCTGCGGATGGGGGGGCTGATAGCCTTTGTTGTAAAAGAAAATATATTGTTTTTAGTAGCAGTACTACAAGTCCCAGCAAGCCTCCCCCGCATGCTGGTACTTGGAGAACCACAAGTACCAGCATGCGGCGGAAAAACGGGCCCGCTGGTACCTGTAGTACTACTACTAAAAAAATACCCAAAAAAACACAAGACACACACACACCGTGAAAGTATAATTTTATTACATACATACACACATACATACATACTTACCTTATGTTCCCACGCAGGTCGGTCCTCTTCTCCAGTAGAATCCAAGGGGTACCTGTTGAAGAAATTATACTCACGAGATCCAGGGGTCCAGGGTCCTCGGGGAATCCAGGTGTAATCCACGTACTTGAAAAAAATAACAAAACGGACACCCGAGCCACGCACTTGCTTTGCACTTCTTAGTAAATGACCGAGATTCATACTTAAACAGCCGCGTTTTGACCGATGGTGTATTCATTCGTGATTTTTTTCCTAGGACTTCAAAATATTACGAATGCCCTCATCACTGCCGTGATTATTGCTTAGTAAATTACCGAGATGACACTTTGATGAAAAAACGGCATCTCGGTCAAAATCGGGAGCTTAGTAAATTTACCCCATGGTCGGAGATATGTAGACACTAAAACATCACTCCTATAAAATCTCATTCCAAAACCATTAACATGGTGTTGTTCCCCTCATTGCTATAATAACAGCCCCCAATCATCTAGGAAGTGTTTTTAAACACGGTAATACCCCTTTCACACCGCACAAATAACACGGGTCGACACGGGTCAGCGTGCAGTGTGAAAGCGCCATAGCCGAAATCCCGGGTCACATGACCCGGCAATTCAACCCGGGAATAAAGCAGTGTTATTCCCAAGTTGAATTCTGGGTCAATGGCAGCGTAAACGGACTCATGGGTCGATGCGAACCAGGACCTGTTCACTACAACAGGGAGAGGCGGCACGGAGATAATCTCATCTCCCAGCGTCGCCTCCGCTGCCGGCCCCGCCCCCCACCGCTATGGCAATCCATCTGGGTCAGGGAAGCAAGCAGTAGCATCCAATGCCAGATCCCACCCAGGAAGGACCCGTTTCCAATTCCCGGGTGGGATCCAGCATTGGCGTTGTGAAAGGGGTATTACAGGGATTTGTATTTATTCGGCAACAAGAACATTAGTGATGTTGGGCACTGATATTGGGGGGATAAGGCCTTGCTCATAGTCTGCTGTCCAATTCATCCTAATGGAATTGTAGTCACTTAAGACATATAGTGCTTTGCTGCTGAGCTGCTGTTCTAGTAGGGCAGAAATTTGACCAAATGTCTTGCTGGAAATATGGCATCCAGTGTCACATTAAAAGTCATTGAGACCTTCAGTATGACCAATTCTAATGCTAAAGTTTGGTTATGGAGACGGCAAAACATTAGTTCCATTAGAAAGGGTGGCAATATAAGTAAGTAGTAGAATGAAATGTCTTCTTGTACAAATAAAGTATCCCGGCATACTGTATGATGCTGTAACAAGAGATAAGTTGTGAACTCCATTCAGGAAGTCACAAAATCGCTTCTTCCTGCTTTGTGACAAAGATGCAACATTGGGTCCTGACCAAAATACAGGCGCCATCATTTGGTAGGAAAAATTGCCTACCTGTGCTGCCTGTGAGGTAATGAAGATTGGGTTTTCAATGGCAGTGATTGCAACCACTACAGGACTCAATGGGGAAAATTCAAATGTTTGAAAAGTCGTTTGGGTGCCTGTTTTTTCCTGTCTATTAGATAGGAAAAAACAGACACCCAACTGACTTTTCAAACATTTGAATCTCCCCCAATGGGTCTAGTACTAATCTCAACAATGCAACAAACAAGAGACAATGGGGGTCATTTCGAGTTGATCGCTCGCTAGCAGTTTTTAGCAGCCGTGCAAACGCTATGCTGCCGCCCACTGGGGAGTGTATTTTAGCTTAGCAGAAGTGCTAACGCATGTGCAGCCGAGCTCTGCAAAAACAGTTTGTGCAGTTTCAAAGTAGCTCTGAACCTACTCAGCGCTTGCGATCACTTCAGCCTATTCGTGTCCGGATTTGACGTCATACACCCGCCCAGCAAACGCCCAGCCACGCCTGCGTTTTTTCAGCCATGCCTGCGTTTTTGCAAACACTCCCTGAAAACGGTCAGTTGACACCCAGTAACACCCCCTTCCTGTCAATCTTCTAGTGGCTGTCAGTGCGAAGAAATACTTCGCTTGAACCTGAGCACAACCACAAAGAGCTTTGTACCCGTGCGTCGCGCGTGCACATTGTGGGGCATACGCATGCGCATAAATGCCATTTTTTCACCTGATCGCTACGCTGCGAAAATTGGCAGCGAGCGATCAACTCGGAATGACCCCCAATGAACGATATGAGCAGGGCGCACATTAAGCGAGGAGGGGGCCATGTGTAGTCTTCATCTAGGCCACTCCTCTCTTGTCGGCAGCTCAGTAGGCTCTAAACACTAGGGTCACTAGTGTACAAGAGTCTAGTGCACACGCGCAGGTGTCCGGGGAAATGAAGTGGCGGCCATTTTCCTGGTCATTTTTCTAATGTTCATGCACAAAACATCAGGAAAATGGACACTGTGTCATTTTTCCAGTGATTTGTGCAACACTGCAGCTGCTGATGTGGGACTCAGGAGGTGTAAGTGTTCAAGAAATGGGTGCAGGGTGTACGGTGTAGGCCCCCCTGGACCTAGGGGCCCCTGTGCATCGCACACCTGCACCCATTATAGATACACCACTAATTATGAGGAATATTTAAGAAGGGGCAGAGAAGAGGAAAGGTGGGTGAACCCGACAGGGCTGCATACAAGTGACAGAACCTAATGAGAGATTTATGGTTGGTTGGTATTTACTATTGACATGAAAAATGTGATTTAGCTCTGACTCATAATTGATCAGGGGGTAAAACACTATTCCACAGCACATACTGTACATTGTGACATTCATTCACAAAGGCAAGAAATAAAATCAGTTTTTGGGCTGGGAATAGTAAAGTAGATACAGAGAAGGACATCAAACAAGGTTCATATAAATACTGTACCTTTCACCTTTGGGCCTGATTCTGACATGGAAAAAGCAAGAAAAAGCAAGTAATGCTGCTTTCACATCGCAAAACCTGCTTTTGAAACGGTATTTTAAACGGTACTTAAAACGGGTCTGAGCAGTTAAACCCCTTTCACATCGCATGTTGTAACCAGTATATTACCATTTCATTACCGTTTTGGTACCTTTCACACTGAACCCGTTTCACCCATAGAAAACAGTGGTTGTCATTATAAATGGACTTTTCTGGCCCACACATTATTAATAATTATTAATTAATTAATTATTAATATTTTGGATAGTCGTACGTTGGAACCCAGCAGCTTGATGCATTTTAACCATGTTTTTATATATGAGTGCATCCTTGACTGTCCCAGTTATTTGTCTGCAGATTTCCTCATCCCCTCTGATTCTTAGCAGCTCCCTCACCTCTTCATCACTCCAAGTTGCCATTGTATAATGTATTTGCACTGAAAACGCTTCTAAAGCCACTCTCATGTGTCTCCTGTGTTTAACAACCAGTTTCCTGGTTCTGCCTGGTGACATCACATATGGAGACAGCCTATCACCTTCTGGGGCTTGCAAATACCGTTTCAGACCCTTTCACACTGCACAATGAAACGGGTCTGAAACGGGTAGGACCCTGCTTTTTTACCGTTTCAAAATACTGGTATTTTGAAAACGGTAAATTGAAGGTGACCCTTTCACATCGCAGCTCGAACCGTTTAGGAAGCCTGAAAAATCGGCAATTTACCGGGTTCAAGCATCGGTGTAAAAGGGGTATAATTGTGCTCCTGGATAAACCAAGTTGCAATGCAAAAGGTGCAAATTAATTTATTTTTTTAGCATGCAAGGTAACCACTGACTTCTTTTGCATGTAGCCCCACACATGCTTGGCAGCTTTAGTTTTACACTGCAATTTAGCGTTTGTATATACCCCACTCAAATCTAAATCGCTCTGCACATGTTACATCTGCCCTACCTGCAGTTCAGCATGTTTTTTCCAAGGTGCACAGATACTTCCTCTTTCTTGCTTTATTCACAACTCAGAATAAGGCCCTATATCCATCCCACTGTGCTACCATGTAAATGATAAACATACAGCAACTGGACATCCCGACCCGTTCGCACGCACCGGTTCTTCGCTGCGGTGCGAACGGGTCAGAACTGCGCATGTGCGGTGCCCGCAATGTGCACACGCGTTGTTGCCCAGAATCGACCAGAAGAAAGAAGAAAGTGATCGCTAGTGCGATCATAAGAAGATTGTTTGCGGAGAGGCGTTTCTGGGGCGGATATTCACCGTTTGCCGTGCGTGGAGATCCGAACGCAGGCGTGTCCAGGCATTTGGAGGGTGGTTGTCTGACGTCAATTCCGGGACCTTCATCGCTGTATCCCTCGCACAGGGTAAGTATGTCTAGGGCTAGTCTTGTTCTGCACAAAACCTTTTTAGCATAGCAGGGCTACACAAGCAATCGCAGCCCTGCTATGCTAAAATACACTCCCCCATAGGCGGCGTCTAGTTGATCGCACGAGCAGCAAAAAGTTACTACGTGCGATCAACTCGGAATGACCCCCATAATTCCATTATTTTACCGTCTGATGATGCGGTGAGGAATAAACGATTCTTAGGTTACTTTTTTTTTACAATAATATAAACCAGCCATCTAATTCAATAGCAGAACTGTACAATGCTGTACCAATGATTATGAATACCAAACACATTATTATTGGGGACAATGGGATCGAAGTCCGCTGTTTGCAAAGGGAATCATTCTTACTTTTCATTCTAACAAAAAGAATCTCATTTGTTGTTCAGTGGCCAAGCGGAAATAAAACAAAATGGAAATTAGCATGTGAAAAAAAAATCCTTCTCCACAAGACTAATTCCAGTCTCAAGGCTGTTTCTATAGGAACAATTTCATCGAGCTGATGTTCACTAAACTGCTGTGCTGCGAGGTCTGTGATCACACATTACTGCCGTGCCCTACTACACTATCTGAGTCTCCTTTTCACCTCCAAGACATATTGTCACCTGCATTCACACTACTACAAGCAATTTTGTCCGAATGCCTTTAATAGAGGCAGAGGTAGGCAACCTGTGCAATTACCTACCACAGGAAAACTGTAGCAAGACATGTTGGGATGTATAGTTCCACTGCTTCTGGAGTTGTACATGCTGCCTATCCCAGTTCTAGGGCACAACTCAACTTACAATGGCATGCTTCTATGCTTGTGCCCACGCTGGAAAAACGAGAGTTATGGTAGACTTACCTTTGTTAACTCTCTTTTTTTGAAGTTCATAGGGTCCACAGGGAACATCGGGGCTTCTAGGTGGTGGATGAAAGCCCGGGCACCAAACAGTTAAAGCTTACAGCGTATCCCAGAATGCTCTGCTCCTCTCCCCTGTAACCCCACCTCCATGCTCAGGCATTCAGTTTTGTTAACCAGCTCAAAGCAGGAAGAGGAAATGAGAGAAGATGTTAGGCACATAAGAACGCATTCTTGCAGACAGGAGAAAGAACTAGAGGCCAATGCCATTAAAACCCAGAGAGGTCAGGTGTATCAGGGTGGGTGCCCCGTGGACCCTATGAACCTGGAAGAAAGAGAAGTAACAAAGGTAAGTCTACCATAACTCTCATTATCTTCTTCAGGTTTCATAGGGGTTCCACAGGGAACATCTGGGATGTCCTTGAGCGGTATTTCAAGGGAGGGGACGCTCCTGAGACGATAAAAGAATCCGGTGTCGAAAAAAAGCATACTGGGAGGTGACTGTAACAAAGGCATAAAACCTAAGAAACGTGTGGACCGAAGACCACATTGCCATCTTGCACAATTGTTCGGCAGACGCAACACAGCGTGCTGCCCACGAAGGTCCTGCAGACGAAGTAGAATGGGCAGAAATTGAAGCTGGTACAGGAAGAAATGTACATTTGGAAAGAGGCAAGTCGTCAGCCTAAATCCAAATCTCGCTTTTAAAAGCAAGTATTCTTGAGAGTTTAAACATAGCTGCATTATAACGCTTGGTAGCGCACCATGTAAAGTAAGCATGCCACACTCTATAATACACTGCTCAAAAAAATAAAGGGAACACTTAAACAACACAATGTAACTCCAAGTCAATCACACTTCTGTGAAATCAAACTGTCCACTTAGGAAGCAACACTGATTGACAATCAATTTCACATGCTGTTGTGCAAATGGGATAGACAACAGGTGGAAATTATAGGCAATTAGCAAGACACCCCCAATAAAGGAGTTGTTCTGCAGGTGGTGAACACAGACCACTTCTCAGCTCCTATGCTTTCTGGCTGATGTTTTGGTCACTTTTGAAAGCTGGCGGTGCTTTCACTCTAGTGGTAGCATGAGACGGAGTCTACAACCCACACAAGTGGCTCAGGTAGTACAGCTCATCCAGGATGGCACATCAATGCGAGCTGTGGCAAGAAGGTTTGCTATGTCTGTCAGCGTAGTGTCCAGAGCATGGAGGCGCTACCAGGAGACAGGCCAGTACATCAGGAGACGTGGAGGAGGCCGTAGGAGGGCAACAACCCAGCAGCAGGGCCGCTACCTCCGCCTTTGTGCAAAGAGGAACAGGAGGAGCACTGCCAGAGCCCTGCAAAATGACCTCCAGCAAGCCACACATGTGCATGTGTCTACTCAAACGATCAGAAACAGACTCCATGAGGGTGGTATGAGGGCCCGACGTCCACAGGTGGGGTTGTGCTTACAGCCCAACACCATGCAGGACATTTGGCATTTGCCAGAGAACACCAAGATTGGCAAATTTGCCACTGGCGGCCTGTGCTCTTCACAGATGAAAGCAGGTTCTCACTGAGCACATGTGACAGACGTGACAGAGTCTGGAGACGCCAAGGAGAACGTTTTGCTGCCTGCAACATCCTCCAGCATGACCGGTTTGGCAGTGGGTCAGTAATGGTGTGGGGTGGCATTTCTTTGGGGGTCCGCACAGCCCTCCATGTGCTTGCCAGAGGTAGCCTGACTGCCATTAGGTACCGAGATGAGATCCTCAGACCCCTTGTGAGACCATATGAAGGCATTGATGCTATGGACTGGCCCGCCCGTTCCCCAGACCTGAATCCAATTGAGCACATCTGGGACATCATGTCTTGCTCCATCCACCAACGCCACATTGCACCACAGACTGTCCAGGAGTTGGCGGATGCTTTAGTCCAGGTCTGGGAGGAGATCCCTCAGGAGACCATCCGCCACCTCATCAGGAGCATGCCCAGGCACTGTAGGGAGGTCATACAGGCATGTGGAGGCCACACACACTACTGAGCCTCATTTTGACTTGTTTTAAGGACATTACATCAAAGTTGGATCAGCCTGTAGTGTGTTTTTCCACTTTAATTTTGAGTGTGACTCCAAATCCAGACCTCCATGGGTTAATAAATTTGATTTCCATTGATAATTTTTGTGTGATTTTGTTGTCAGCACATTCAACTATGTAAAGAACAAAGTATTTAATAAGAATATTTAATTCATTCAGATCTAGGATGTGTTGTTTAAGTGTTCCCTTTATTTTTTTGAGCAGTGTATATACATGCTGAGGCAGGTTTACGTGCCATAAGAATAGTTTGAATGACAGCATTTGAAAAAAATCCTTTTGTCCTCAGGATTGATGATTCATGAGCCACACCGTCAAAGACAGACCAGCTAGATCTGGATGGAGATATGAGCCCTGAGATAGAAGGACCCATTGTTAAGGAAGTTGAAGCGTTTGCCCTACTGAGAAGCTCTGGAGATTGGAGAACCAATGCTGTCTGGGCCACGCTGGGGCTACCAGAATGAGGTTGCCTCCTTCTTGTTTGAATTTCCGAAGGACCCGAGGTAGAAGAGATAATGGAAGGAAGACTCCAAGACTGACAAGGCGTCTACAAATGCTGCCTAAGGATCCCTGGACCGGGAACCAAATACCAGAACTTTGTGGTTGTGGCGTGAGGCCATGAGATCCACGTCTGGTAGACCCCACCCCGCTTCCCAGTTGAGTTTGCCTGGAATGATCACTGCTGATATGGCTTGACGATGACGTTCGGCCCACTGGAGAATCTTGGTCACTTCTTGCATCGCCATTTTGCTGTGAGTGCTGCCTTGATGATTGATATAGGCCACTGTTGTCTGACTGAACCTGATCAGGTCTGCCCTGAAGAACAGTGCGGCCTAGAGTCAACGCATTGTACACTGCTCTCAATTACAACACATCGCCCATAAAACAAGTGTTGTTTGGTTACAGCTCCCAAGCTGTGAAGGCTGGCATCCGTTGTGAGCAACACCCAGTTGGGGATCCAGTAGGGTTGTCCCCTGTCCAGCTGCTGGTCGTGGTGCCACCAAGTCAGTGAAAGTCGAATCTCCGGAGTCAGAGTTATTATTTGTCACTTGATGCAATGATGCTGACCGTTCCACTTGGCAAGAATCAGCCGCTGAAGGGGGCATGTGTGAAACTGTGCAAATTTGACCAAGTCGAACGTGGACACCATCAGACCGAGAACTTGCATTGCCGAATGAACGGACACTCGAGGACGTTGAAGGAACTGGTGTATTTTGTTCTTCACTTTCAAGATCTTGTCCATTGACTTTGAGAAACCAGAAGTGCCCCCAGGTGTAACATCCACTGCGACTTTTCCAATATATCAACCATCCGTGACATTGCAGGAAGTCTACTGCAAATTGGAGATGAAGGAGGAAAACCTTGTGTGAGTTCACCAGAATCAGTAGGTCGTCCAGGTACGGGAAAAGTCTGATTCCCTGACGATGAAGGTGTGCTGCCATGATAGCCATAGGTAGGCCAAATGGAACTGCCTGGAACTGATAATGTTTGGTGCAAATAGCAAACCGCAGGAATCGCTGATGCAAGAGTGCAATAGGAATATGCAGATATGCATCCTGTATATCCAGAGAAACCGTAAAGTACCCTAGTTCCATGGCCAAAACTATGGATCGCAGGGTTTCCATGCGAAACTTGGAAACTTTCACAAACCTGTTAAAAGAGGTTGCGAATCGGCCGGTGGGACCCGTTGGGCTATGGTACTAGGAATAGGGTCGAATAGTAGCCTCTTCACCATTGAGACTAGGAACTGGTACTATCACCCCAGAGTGTAGAAGCGGGTTGACCACGTTTTGTAGTATCTGAGCCTTTTCCTGATCTGATGGAAGGCCCGTGAAGAAATACTGTTGAGGGCAGCGTCCCTTGAATGAGACGGTGTACCTGTGGGAGACTACTTCCTGCACCCAAGCATCTGCTGTAGTGGTCGTGGTCCAAACCCTCGGAAAGTGCAGAAGTCAGCCTCCCACCAGGGGGAGGCCCACCCCGTCAGGCTGCAGGCTTGTCAGGCTTTGCTGCAGGTTGACGTGCAGCCAAAGATTGCTTGGACTTGGGCTTAGAGGTCCTTGTAGCGTTTGTTTGCCTAGGGAACACCTGTCCTTTCTCTTTCCCTTGTGAACGAAAGGTACGAAAACTGTTACTTTTGACCTGCTGAGTAGGAGCCGGGGGCAAAAAGGCTGTGTTGGCAGCCACCAATGATGCTACTATCTCATTCAGCTCTTCGCCAAAGAGAATATCACCCATAAAGAGTAGAATTTCCAATGCTTTCTTGGAATCTAAATCCACTTTCCAATAACGTAGCCAAATAATACTGCGTGACAGCACAGAGGTTGTAGACGTCTTCGCTGCTAGAACTCCAGCCTCTGATAATGCTTCCCCAATGTAAGAGGTCGCTGTTTTAACATGTGTCAGGTACATTCTGCATTCATCAGACATATCTGAAGGCAGTTCCTCTTCAAGTACCTGTAACCATGCTTTGATAGCCTTTGCTGCCCATGCAGCTGCCACTGTAGGCCTATGAATAGCCCCCGTGAGGGAACAAATAGATTTCAGACAATTTTCTATCCATCGGTTCCTTCAGTGAGGAGACGGTTGTGACAGGCAAAATGGACATCCCCACCAGACGTGTGACATGAGAATCCACTGGAGACGGAGTTTCCCACTTTGCACATACTGTTGCTGGGAGAGGATAGTGAGCTAACGCACGCTTAGACAAATGGAACTTTTTACCAGGAGTGTTCCAGGCTTCCTGTCTAATTTCCATCAAATGATCAGTTATTTGGGAATTCTGATTTAATTATCTTTTGCTTTTTAAACACATCGGTTTTCTTAATCACAGGTGTGGGTTCCTCTTCAGAAAGTTGATGACTCTCTTTAATAGCCTCAACTAGGGCAGGGACATCTACTAGAATGGGAGTTTCCTCCTCTGCTGCACAGGAGTCTGTGACAGAGAGAGAGCTGTATCCTCACCCTCTTCTTCAGATGACACATCAGAATCTGATAAGGCCGTGGACTGAGGGGAAGAAATAGCCTGACGAGAGGAACTAGTGGCATGTTTATGCCCTGTTAGGGCCTTTTGTCTAGTCAGAGCTTGTGTTAGCTGTTAGACCTGAGTAGACAGGGTATACACCCAAGGTGGATTCACTATTGGTACTATATTGGGTGGTAGCGACATTGTTTGCATCCCTTTTTGTTAGGCATGTTAGTAAAACAATATGGGCGCCTTCTTACGCTCTGAAATAATATGATATATAGTCAGAGTGTAGTATGTGACTGAACACCTTGGACTTGCACCTCATTGTGACTATTTGGACATTGTTTATCAACTAGAAAGGACCACTGCAATATGGATGAACTGTCTAGGCTGGTGTCAAAGCTCCAGGTAGCTTCCCTTTAACCCCAAGATACTGTATGACCAATACCCAAAACTTTAGGACACGGCCCACTGGTGTTCCACATGGAGGTAGGGGGGAGTGTGGCCGGAGACACAGCACACGGGATAAACTTGTGGCGTGTTTGCCTTTTTTAAATGGCTGAATCAATGTGAGGCGCCATATACTGTAAGTGTACAAGGGTTAATACATTTTAACATGTTATTTGTAGTGCTCTATGTATGAATGTAGGATTACATTGTTAAATGTACCGGTATTTATATTTATGATGTGTTTGAATATGTTGTAGCAGGAAAAATGCACTTACTCTGTATATGCCCGGATAAGGAATCACTGTATTCTGTGACTGTAGAAAATTGGTATGTTACTGTAATTACCATTTTGTTAGCAAGAGGACTGGTAATGAAAAAGCTTTTGATATTGGCCAGTGTACTCAGTTTGCAGCTTCCAGAGGAAAGGTGTTAATGAAAGACTTCTGTGTTTCTCTTTGTAAAGTGTCAAGTAGATTTTTAATCAATGTTTTCCTGTACATTTTACAGATATACTGTATAAGGAGAGAAAGGAAATTGCGTTACCCCTTTTGAAATGTATTCTGTATTTTGGATGTACTTATGTGACCGGCGGTCTCAATACCGTCACCTACATCCCGACCCCTCAATATCCTGACGGTCAGCATGCAGACCAACAGGGACTATTCCTACTATTCCCACGACACCCACAGAGTGGGAACAGGACCTGTGGCGAGCGCAGCTTGCCCCCCCTCCCCCGCCGTGAGAGAGCGCCGTCTCCTGACCGCCGGTCACACATACCCAACCCCTGTATTATTGTGTTGTAAAATAGCTGGTCTGATTGATATACGAATACTAAAAGGTATAACAGGGAAGATTTCACCATGCTATTGTGTCTTCTGACTATATATAGAGGACTGTAAGCCCTAAGATAAGGTGTGTATACATTATGCAATATCGCATACAATCCGACTGATATAGGCCGGTTCCTAGCGATATTGTATAATTGTATAGTGTTTACACTTGATATAGAGTACGATGTGCGCTCCAACAGGTCATATGCTGCATCGCACATCGGACGTGCGATGTTGCTTACGAGGGCCATGCAGCTGAATGCAGCATGGACTCACTCCCCCCCCCCCCCCCCCCCCGCCGCCACTTGTCGCAGCCGGCATCGGCAAGTGTGTATGCATTTGCTGATGTCAGGGTCCTGTCCCAAGTGATGTCGCATCATGCGGATATCACACTGATGTGTACATAGCTTTAGGGAAAGATCTCTTCTGACTGAGAAGAGAGTATGCTGCAGTAAACATCGTGGGCGGGATGTACTAAAGCAAAAATGCGGTAAAACCCCCGAAAACGGGGGTTTTACCGCATTTTCATATTTACTAAGACCCTACCGCAGCGTTTTCGGCGTCCAGGGTTTCGCCATCTCTGGATGGCGAAACCCTATAGAAGCCTATGGGCTTCTTTTCGCCGACCGCCGCAACCCGCCGACACCGTCGACCCCCGCCGCAGACGCCGACCCCCCTTCCCCCTGGCTTACCTTCCTCCAGGCTGCCCTGGACCCGGAAGGTAGTGTCCTCCTCCCCCTAGCAATGCAGCCGGACGTCCTTCCGGCTGCAGGGGGGAGGAGGAGGTGCCGGGGGCAGCCTGCTGCTGCTTCCCGGCATCTAGCCAGTGTGGGGACCCCGGGGAGGTGACGGAGACCCCCCGCAGACCACCTAACAGGTATCGCGGGGGGCCTCCGTCACCGCATCGCGATGTTGATCGCATATATTAGTACATATGCGATCAACATCGCTGCGGTAACCGGCGAGGGGCGGCGATGTATGTTAATACATCCCGCCCCGTATGCGGTGAATGGTCCTTAGCACCTTAGCGACAGACCTAGGGGCCCATTTATCACCATCCGCGGATGTGAGGTGATAAAATCGTCCAAACTCGCAATGCGATTACTGATGACATCGCATAGATGTATCAATAATCGCATGCAGGGACAGAGCTTGCGAGAAAGCTCGGTCCATGCAATGCCTCTCCGAAGCACTATCAGGGTATATTTAATAAAAAATACCCCAATTATTTGTTGCACATTCGCCACCACCCAACTTCGCTGACACTACCGCCGCCGCCAGCACCCCCCTCCACTGTGCCGCGAAACACCACCCCGATTGATGATCATACTCACCAGTGGTGATTGGTGCTCCGGTGCACACTGTAGGTCGTCGGAACTCCCTGCTGCTGTGACTTCCGATTCTGTAGATTGAGCTGCCGCTTTGCAGCATCACTTTACTACACTGGAGGTTACAGGAGCAGCAGGAAGCCCTGATGACCGTCAGCCTGCACCGGAGCACCGGTCCCTGGGTAGTTAAGTATGATTATTTTTTTTTACTTTTTTTTCTAACATAGTGATCAGCTTGTGTGTCCATTGGACACACAGAGCTGATCACACTGACGGCACACTGAGTGGCAGAGAAAGCGGTACAGAAGTACAGGTTCCGCAGTGAGTCCTGTGATTACGCCAGCTTCATTATCACAGGGTTCACGGAAGAATTTTTTAAAAACTTTTTTAGTAAATTCGGTCAGATACCATTTCCCATTATAAGTATGGGAAATGAGATCTTGCTAACTAAAAAAAATGACAATTAAAGGGTTTGGAGCCGTTTTTCACAAAAACTGCTCAAAAAGCCCTTTAATACATTCAGGTGAAACTAAAATAATGTGAAATGGGTTTGAAAACACCCTTTTTTACAATATTTTAGCAACAAAAATGTTAATAAGTCTGCCCCTCAGTCTTTTTTAAGACTTTTTGAGCAATAAACATCTTGCCTTCAAGACAACTGTCTTTTATTTTACGACCATCAGGACCATCACAGTCCCGTTCGCCGTCTGTTCTGGGTTAAGTCCATTATCTTCAAGCTCTGCTCTCTACACGCGCACAGTGTGTTTTCGGACCGGGGCCGATGCCAGACAGGCTGCGGGAGAGAGATCAAAATATATCTCTCCTGCTTATATGCCTCCATAGCCTTACCATTTACACCATCTGAATATGACGTAAACTAACGTGCACAAACTCTAAAAAAGCTTTGCTTTTCAGGGTTTAGTACATAGGGCATAAGCGCACGCAGAAATCCCCCCCATATTGGCTGTGCCCCCTCCCCACTGACCCACAATTCCAACATTCTGCTGTAAGGACAGGGCCTAATGATGTCAAGTGCCTCTGCTGAGTCCTACAGCAATGGTCTCATGAGTCCTGCGGCATACTCTTCCCTCAGGGCAGGCTCTTGAAGTCAGTGTAAGGGTGTGTGTAAATGTATGTGTTCTATGTATATGCATGTGTTCTGTGTGTTTGTGCGTATATGCATGTATTCTGTGTGTGTGTATGGTCTATGTGTGAGTGTTTGTGTGTATATATGTATCTGTATGTGTGCATTTGTGTGTGTGTATGTATACTAGGGGCATACTTGCCTACCTGACCCTCTCCATGAGGGAGAAAATGCTCTGTTCCTGGACTTTCCTGGTAATGTACAGTATGATTGCCATCACCTGTAGTGAGCTACTTAATTGATAAGAAAGGTGTTTCGCCACAGGTGATGGCAATCATATATTACCAGGAAAGTCCAGGAACAGAGCATTTTCTCCCTCATGGAGAGGGTCAGGTAGGCAAGTATGACTAGGGGGGTAATTCCAAGTTGACAGCAGCAGGAAATTTTTTAGCAGTTGGGCAAAACCATGTGCACTGCAGGGGAGGCAGATATAACATGTGCAGAGAGAGTTAGATTTGGGTGTGGTGTGTTCAATCTGCAATCTAAATTGCAGTGTAAAAATAAAGCAGCCAGTATTTACCCTGCACAGAAACAAAATAACCAACCCAAATCTAACTCTCTCTGCACATGTTACATCTGCCTCCCCTGCAGTGCACATGGTTTTGCCCAACTGCTAACAAAAATCCTGCTCCGATCAACTCAGAATTACCCCCCATATGCACACGTGCACGCAATGAAGGAAACCCTCCATTAGGAATCCTGAGTTTGCCCCTGTTTGGGGTCAGATCGTAGACCCCACTGAACATAATCGGAATTGTGATCTGTATCGCTAATTAGCGTTCTACAAGAGATTTCTGTGAAATCTCCTGCATTATGCTATTACTACATAGCCACAACCTCTACATTTATGCAGAAACTTCAGTTTTTAGGGGGGAAAAAAAGCTTGATAAATAGGCCCCTACCTTATGTGAGAAATCCATCTGAGCCGACAATACAGCAAGTGGAGATATAAGCCAAAAACCTGTTACATTATTCAATTGCCAGTTCTGCTGCCATTCAGGACTCTTTTATGGCTAGTTCTGAATGGTACAGCACGATGCACAAACTGTACAGTGGTCACGGTGCCAATCAACAAATAACTGTTACAGATGGCATCTGTAAGCAAGCAAGCCCATTAAAAACAAGTATCTGAAATTTCATGTAATACTTTCTAAGACTCACA
Organism: Pseudophryne corroboree; assembly: GCF_028390025.1. Lineage (NCBI taxonomy): Eukaryota > Metazoa > Chordata > Amphibia > Anura > Myobatrachidae > Pseudophryne > Pseudophryne corroboree. Next base: position 580,629,797 of record NC_086449.1, read on the forward strand.
TGTTTCCAAGGGTGCTACCAATGCAGTTAATTAAAGAAATATGTTAGTGTAAATATGGAGACTTTTCAAGAGGCAGTTAGTGTGTTTGTCTTAGAGAGTGTGAACACTGTACACCCTTTTGGCTGATGTAATGAAATAGTAATTAAGGATTTTAAACAGCTGAGTTTTACTCTGTAATAAATGATGTATGTTGATTTTCAATGGTCATTGTATAGGAGGTATGCATAACTGATTGTATTGTGTAGTCTTAAATGCATGGTGTTAAACGGTGTCCAGTGGATGGTTACATCTAGGACATAGGCAAAAAAAAAAGACTACTCACCCAGATCCCGGTTGTCCAGCACTACTCGGTTGCTCTCTTGAGGGCAGGGGGGCCTGGGGCATTGTCAGTTGAGTTCGGGGAGGCTGTGCTGATTCCGTGGAGTGCAACAGGGGAGCGGAGTACTGTGTCCCTGACAGTCACAGGCATGTGCATGCACTGCACAACTGCGGCCCCCCTAGTAAAACCCTGCTGGTCCAGCCTGCCACTGGGAGGAGAGGAGAGGGGAGAGAAGGAGCCCCTCTCTTCTCCTCTGCCTCCTGCTGCCTCTCTCCACCGGGTGGCACACTGCCTTGAATGATCATGGATACATGTAAACCATGTAAAGTTAATCTTATATACTCAGATATTATGGGGTATATTCAATTAAGGTCGAAACTACCGTCTTGTCAAAAAGACGGCAGTTTTCGACTTTTTCAGGTCGGAAGGAGTTCCGACCTATTCAGTCCCGCGCATTTTAATTTGACAAGTCGGGGAATTCGACTTGACGATTAGTACGTGAATCGGCGGTATAGCTGCCGATTCGCATACTTCTGGGGCCAAATTCGACAGGTTTTGGCCCCGTTTCCGACCATCTCAGTTCAAATTAAAAAAAAGTCGAACTGAGATGTGGGACCTGAGAGGAGGAGAGGGGGGAGAGCCGCGGGGAGACAGGGGAGAGCCGCGGGCAGACAGGGGACAGCAGCGCTACAGCACAGCGCTGCAGGAGGATGTGTAATAGCCACCGCTCACGGCAGCGTCCACCCGGCTCCAGCAAGTGAGGTCCCGCTTGCTGGAGCCAGGTGGGCGCTGCCGTGAGGTCTGGCGGATGTGCCACATCCTCCTGCAGCGCTGCTGTCCCCCGTCTGCCCGCGGCTCTCCCGCCTTCCCCCCCCCCACCTCTCATCTCAATTCGACTTTTTAAAGTCGAATTGAGATGGGCTTGGAATAGCCCTTGTTGGATCCATTCCGACAAATGCATGTCGGAATGGATCCGACCTTAACTGAATATACCCCTATGAAGGTAAATATATTTTTCAGATAATAACATTTTAAAGAACTGAATTAGTCACCACCTTAACCATAATAGCGAGAACAGACTGCGAGTATGAGGAAACAGCAAACACTCATGGCACATCACACAACCTCTCTGAACACTTGTATACCTTAGCTTTTCCCATGTATGCCTTGGATCCTTGTATAGCTTAGATCCCAAAGTGTAACCTTCACAGCGCACCCAACATGGCTGCCTCACCTGGTGCTCTCATAAATGGGATGAAAAATACATGGACCTGACGGTTATCCCGGGACCCTACTCCTAGCGTTAGGTAGCTGCAATCACCCATTTTGTGTCATCTCTTCTAGGCGTCAGCTATTCCACCCAGGGTAATCCTACGTAGTGTGCCCAACATGGCTGCCTTACCTGGTACCTTTTGTGGATGGAATATATAACCCATGGAAGTTATTACCCAAAATGTCTGCACATCCCTGCATTACACTTACTGTGTGCTCTAGATCTTATTTTTACTTTTGTATTATTGTGTTAATCTTTGTGCTTTGTTTTTGATGCCTGTAAAGCGCTTTGAGTCCTCTTGGAGAAAGAGCGCTATATAAATAAAATTATTATTATTATTATTATTATTATTGTGTATATTGTGGGCTCATGATTTATATGAAGAGAATAAAGAGCAGACAAACCTGTCGTACTGTAGGTAAAGGATGACTAGCAATGAACAATTTTTGATAATACAAAAGTGGCAAAAATGCAACCTTGAAACTTGGGAAGTTGCGCCCTGTTTGGTACTGAGGACACATTGATTATGAGTGGCTACACCAGAGTAAAAGTTGTGAGGAATGAGTGAACTGCAATTACTATGCTCTATTCAACAACCACATATACCTAACATTTCTAGCACAAACCTTTTTATATTAAGTCCTAACATAGAAATCTGAAATACACAATCATGCAGAAACACTTATATGTAAAACATAAATTGTCAAAAGGGGTTATGCGTCATTGTAACCCTGCCCACTGGTATATACCGCAGTGATTATCAGCACTGTAAAGCAGAAGGGTGGGGCATGTCATTAAGGCACGCAGGGCATCAAGGAGATTCGAGAGTTGGCGACTATGGCCCTCATTCCGAGTTGTTCGCTCGCAAGTGAATTTTAGCAGCTTTGCACACGCTAAGCCGCCGCCTACTGGGAGTGAATCTTAGCATCTTAAAATTGCGAACGATGTATTCGCAATATTGTGATTACACACCTCGTAGCAGTTTCTGAGTAGCTTCAGACTTACTCGGCATCTGCGATCAGTTCAGTGCTTGTCGTTCCTGGTTTGACGTCACAAACACACCCAGCGTTCGCCCAGACACTCCTCCGTTTCTCCGGCCACTCCTGCGTTTTTTCCGGAAACGGTAGCGTTTTTTCCCACACGCCCATAAAACGGGCTGTTTCCGCCCAGTAGCACCCATTTCCTGTCAATCACATTACGATCGCCAGAACGATGAAAAAGCCGTGAGTAAAATTCCTAACTGCATAGCAAATTTACTTGGCGCAGTCGCAGTGCGAACATTGCGCATGCGCATTAAGCGGAAAATCGCTGCGATGCGAAGATTTTTACCGAGCGAACAACTCGGAATGACCCCCAATGTTTCACATATCGATGTCCAGTAAATTAAACTTAATTCCTAGCTTGTTTCACAATGATGACCTTTACCCAACACAAAGCTAAAACGAATGCTGGTGAGTTAATTAGCTGCAGTGTATGTGTGGTAGAGAATTTAGGGGTCTGTTTACTAAGCCTTGGGTGGAGATAAAGTGGACGGAGATAAAGTACCAGCCAATCAGCTCCTAACTGCCATGTTACAGGCTGGGTTTGACAAATGACAGTTAGGAGCTGATTGGCTGGTACTTTATCTCCATCCACTTTAAATCCACCCAAGGCTTAGTAAATAGACCCCTTAGACTGTAAGCTCCACATCTGTCTGTTAACAGACCACAATTTCCATAAAATGGGAGTTTCTGTGAAGTAACTGGGCAGCAGCCATGTGATCACACCCATTTTAAGGTGTAACTATAAAGTGGTATATATACAAAAACAAAAACTTTTTTTACTACATTTGTTCAAGTGGTAGTTACAAATAAGTCATCTGAACAGATGGTCATGACTTTATACTATTTACTTACAACACTAATACAGGGTCACTATAGAAGCAGCCAATCAGAAGTGGCTAAATATTGCTGCTGGTGTCACCAGCATCATCATCATGTATGTTTACACTGGACTCCAGTACCTGCAAAACATATCTCCTAAGAAGCATCTCTGGTCATTATGGTGCATCTCCAAAGGGCATGCTACAATTACAGGGAATACACATTTTCTGTATTTAACAAATTCTGCTTTTCCAGGCATAAGGAGTCCCAAGTCTATAAAACTCAGAGGACATGGAGACACTGCTGTGTGCATGGGAATAATGGCAGTGCATATATTTACACCACAGTACTGACGTACACCCAGCACTAAGGGGCTAATTCAGGTTGGATCGTAGTGTGCGATCCAACCGGAATTTTTGCTGAAAATATGCGGGCGCATGTGTCTGCATTTTCTGCGGTGGGTCCGCAGAAAATGCAATCACCTCTGTCAGTCAGGCAGAGGCGGTCGCGGGGTGGGCAACGCTCCATTTCTAGGGAGGAGACGGAGTGTTGCGTGGGTGGGGCGGCCCGAACGGTGGGCGGTGCGGCGCGAATGGGGCGTGGTCGCGGCAGCTGCGTGAAGTCACACGCAGCCACCGCGACAGGTAAGATGGCATCGGGACTCCTGCGGCCGAAGCTAAGCTGTGCCGGCAGGAGACATTTTTAGTTTATGCTGACAAGCAGAAATTGTGAATCGAATGCAATTTCTGCTTGTTGAAGGGGGGGGGGGAGGCGCAGGCGCATGCAACTAAAAGGATAGCAAATTCTGCTTATTAGCCCCTAAATCAGGCCGAGTATGCCTATACTATGGGTTTTTTTATTCGTTCCGTATGTCAGAGACCACACACATGCTTCCCACTGCGTTTCTAATACAGTACAGTTTCATTCTACAGTACTTATTCTGTGTGAATCAGAGGTCTAGAAAAATAAAGTCGCCAATAGATGTGCCACAATTTTGATGCCCATTTATGCTATTTTAAACTTTATTTGAGATAATAAATACAGAGCATGTATCCATGTAGACTAGAGGATGACTGATCATGTATAATGTTATTGTCCAACCATGTTAAGGGTTTCCTCATGGATCTGTCTACTTGGAACATGTATAAGCACCTTAACGGACTAATGCTGCAGATGAGAAAGACTAGACTTCTCTTGGGAAAACTGGGACATTTGAGAGCCCCAGGCAAGCAACATGCATGAGTACTAATTGCGACGCACCCATCTAGCATTTCTATATTAAATATATCCAGATATACAATACATAACAGTAACCATATTTAAATAGGCCCTAAAGAACCTACAACTATATATTAAACTTGATACTGCCCTAAGTACAAGAATTACAACCTAAATTAGTAAGGGTACGCTATAGGGCTAATTCAGAGAGTTGCACACATGTATGTGGCTGCACTATCCCCATTAATGGGCTTGTTAAAGTACTGTAGCTGTCATCACTATCAGTGCGCTTTTGCACCAGCACCACCATCCGAAACCAGGCAGATCTCTGCATAGCCTACAAGTCCGCCTACATCTCCAAAACATTCCTTTTAGATCACTAAGCCACATGTACCCTATTACTGCCCAGTTCCACCAATTCAGCTGCAAGTGGAGTTGTGACTGTGAAGCGTATAACTTGCCCATAGTTGCTCATAGTTTCATACGTTTGGCCATCATGCATGCGCAGTGCTAGAAATGGCCAGCTCCATCTGTAATATGCAGATTAATGCAACTCTGAATCAGCCCTAAACATGCTCATGCCTCACTAGCATACTTACCAAGGAGACTCACAAACATTGGGAAGTCTACCAAAACTCCCGGAAAAGAAGACCACCTTACTAGATCCTGCTTCTCTTTCTTAAAAACGCTTCTCATTACACAATTCCTTGAAAATGGTGCCTAACCCTAACTGTCGCCTAGCCCTCCATCTCCAACCTCCTAACCATCTCTTTCTGCAGCCTAACCCTCCACTCTTTCTGCAGCCTAACCCTCCATCTCCAACCTCCTAACCATCTCTTTCTGCAGCCTAACCCTAACCGCCCCCTCTGGGAGACTAACCCTAACTCTCCACCAAGTTCCTAATTCTAACTGTGCCATCTGGCAGCATAACCCTCCATCTCCAACCTCCTAACCCTAACCATCTTTCTGCAGCCTAACCCTCCACCAAGTGCCTAACCCTAACTGCCCCCTCTGGGAAACTAACCCTAACTCTCCACCAAGTTCCTAATTCTAACTGTCCCATCTGGCAGCCTAACCCTAAAAATCATGAAAAAACATGTACTGACCTTTTATGTGATGACCATTTAACAGTCGACATTTTGACCCTTTTAACCTGTTGACTGTCTATTTACTTTCTATCTTCCATCAAGATAACTATGAGATTTTCATTCTAAGCCTATTGCACGTTGACGAATAGTATATAAAAGTGTGCTTTTAGTTAGTCATTTCAGAACAGCACAATGGTAAGCATTGCTGCTTCACAGCACTGGGGTCTTGGGGATGGTTCCAAACATAGCCCTATCTGTGTGGAGTATGTATGTTATCCCCATGTTTGCATGCAGTTCCTACAAGTGATCTGGATTCCTCCCACCAAGCCCAAAGATATATTTGTAGGTAAATTGGCATTTGGCAAAATATGGACCCTGGTATATTATGTCAGATAAGTAATTTCCACTGAAAACACCAATGTGGTAGGGAGTGATGTGAATTGTTACTTAGAATAGCAACTGTGCGCTCCCAATATGACTGTCTCACCCTCAGCCCAATTCAACAATCTGTATATTGGTCTAGACCAGGGACGGGGAACTTTTTTTTGCCAGGGGCAATTTAGATTTTTTTCAACATCATTCACATGCCATTTTTGAAGCCCCTTCCCCCAATGCATGCGCTCTCCTAGGAAAGCAGGCATGGCCATACACATAATGCCCACATTAGTGCTCCTTACACATAATGGCCATGGCAATAGCTGCTCACACATACTCCCCCCCCCCCCCCCCCGTAATGCCAGATGCACATAATGACCCAGAATAATGCCAGATACACATAATGCCCCAGTATAGTGCAAGCAGGGCACTCGCCACCACTGCAGAACAGGTCCCATCCAGACTCCTTCACACCACTGGTACAGGTCCTGGGTCCGCTATGCAGACCTTCGTTGAGATCTCTCTCCAAAGCTGCCTCACATCACCGCCCGCAGCTGTCTGCCGTACACTGCATCATGGAAGCTGTAGTTTTCTAACACTGTACACCGAAAACAGTGCACAGTGTGGCAGATGGCTTTACACTCTGTTGCCGCCTTGGCAGGGCCCCGAGCCAGACAAAATGCGTTACTGGGCCGTATTTCCCACCCCTGGTCTAGACTCTAAAATTTGCAGAATAATTTAGAAAATGTGCCTTATCAAGTTTGTTGAATCTGCCTCAGCTTGGGAATTGATGATGATGGCAAGTACCCAGTTGTATTATACTTCAAGCAAAATTGAACCCGCTTGTTGTGTGAGCTCATAACCCACCCCCACCACCCCTAAAAGTTAACATTTTAACATCCCCCTCCAAGCAAACTGTGATGTGTTGCCAGCTGTTCCCACTCGGAAATCATTTACAATGCAAAACACAGGTTTGTTCAGCATGGAAACCGCACTTGTGAAATAGCATCAAGACAGAAGGGAAGGATTGGGCAGAGTGCAGGCATCCCTAGCAAATAATTTAGTAAGTACTATACATGGATACTTCTCATTATGGAGCCCTGATGAAATAAGATTACATTTTTTAGTGTAAGATTATTTTAAAGTGATTTTAAAGTGATACAGGGTGGGAAGAGGGTGCATTTTCATGGGTGCACACCATGGAACCACTCCGCAGTTGGAGCTGAATTCTGCAGCAACTAGAAGCTTGTGGAGCACTAGTGACTGTTGAATTAGCATATTTTCACACATCCACAACTATGAAAATCGCAGCCTGCAAGTATTATTCAGGCTGATAGTTTGTGAAGGAGTGCTATCTCTTATGACTCATGCGAACCTGCTGCTATGTCAGCATGGCAGCATTGGCAATACACTCCCGTGCTACACAACCCTGCTCATGCGCCATATATACAGCCAATCCATGGGTGTAGTAGGGTAGGCCGGCGGCCGGCCTCCCGGCGACCAGCATACCGGCGCCGGCATACCGACAGCTGGGCGAGCGCAAATGAGCCCCTTGCGTGCTCGCTGTGCGCGACACGCTATCTATTCTCCTTCCAGGGGGGTCGTGGACACCCAAGAGGGAGAAAAGATGTCAGTATGCCGGCGGTCGGGATTCCGGCGCCGGTGTGCTGGTCGTCGGGAGCCCGGCCGCCAGCAAACAGAAGACCACCCCCAATCCATGTGTTTTAAGCATCTGTTGTATATAGTTTCCGCAATACTGTATGATAACCCACGCATTCTCCATCACATAGTACTCCGTTCTATGGGCTTAATTCAGCATGAGTTGTAATTTTGCGAGACATCACAAAACTACAACTCATGTTTCTAGCTGCTCCACGTGCTGGGTCTTCACCCCCCACTAAACTGCAGGCATGATAAGGGTTGCCCTCTGCCTCCGCAGACTAGCTGTGATGGTAGACACTGGGTAGCCATGTTTCGGGTTTGCAGCGGCTGCATATGACGCCACGCAGCTGCTGCGGCCTACCCTACATATGGTCCGGACACGCCTCCGTTGTCCGGGACACACCACCCGGAAAGCGTGTTGCCGCCTACAAAACGCTGTGTTGACACCCCGTTCCCGCCACCCGCTGGGACTTAGACTGCGATCTCAGTTTAAGTGTTCGCACATGGCGTAGTGGCATGCGCGCATGCGCAGAAGTGCTAAAATAGGCAAATAGTGATTTTATCATTTCAGCAATCCATGCTGAATTAGGCCCTATATACTGTAGAACTCAATTCCAGACCACCTAGTAACGTTTCAGATGTCAAATACTGTCAGCAACTGGAAAGCGTTACATTATGGGCCTCTGAACGTTTCACGTCATTTTGATTACTGGATAGGTAACCCTAAGCGCCAGTGAGCTACCCAAGCCCAAGCTGCATTTCAGAAGCCCATCTGTCTCCACTCCTTGTCGTTCTGACGCAGTAAGTATCTCCTATTGTCCTCGCACCTCTGTTTTCCTACTCTTCACTACCCTACTTCCCCCTCCCTCCTCCCCACCATACTAGAGTTGCTCTGCATGTCCATATGGGGATAAGCCTGCATTTAGGGTCACTATACAGATGGCTGGGCATATATGAGAGACACTATTAAAAAAAAAATCTAAGAAGTTATATGACTGGATCGAGGTTAATCAGCTGCAGTAGATGTTATCTGGTTGCATGGTGTTTTTATGTAAGGCAACATGGAAGACACTATTACAAATGCTGGGAAGCACTGGTATTGTGATTGAACCATGGGCCTGATTTGGATGTGGTTGTTCTTGCTGCTGCTGCTGCTATCTTTTGCCATATGCAATAGCGACTATATGCTAATAGGGGCAGAGGCTGACCTGAGCATAGGGACGTCCACTGCAGTTGCACCATTTTCATCCAATCATCATTAATTGCTGATACATTGGAACATGTTGCAGAGTCTGAGTACCTCTGAACACGTGCAGGCTGAGCTGCTCTCCCAGGACGCAGAGCGCTCTCCAGTAGTAAGTAAGATCGCAACTGCTAATTTATGCACGCCCAGAAGACATGCGTGCACTTGGCCAACCACTCCACGTTACCATCCCCAAACCACCGTCTTCCTGTCACTCACTCTGCTACAAATTTCTCGTTATGACCGCTATAGCAATTCACTCGCTACACGTGTGCACTACGGCTCAGACGCATACACAGTAAGAAAACATGGACCGATATGCGTACAATAGCTGTTTTGCGACCACATCTCAATCAGGCCCATTGTGGAGAAAAATATGGAGACATTGGCCCTCATTCCGAGTTGTTCGCTCGCAAGGCGAATGTAGCAGAGTTACACACGCTAAGCCGGCGCCTACTGGGAGTGAATCTTAGCTTCTTAAAATTGCGACCGACGTACGCGCAATATTGCGATTACAAACGAGTTAGCAGTTTCAGAGTAGCTCCAGACTTACTCTGCCTGTGCGATCATTTCAGTGCTTGTCGTTCCTGGTTGACGTCACAAACACACCCAGCGTTCGCCCAGGCACTCCCACCGTTTCTCCGGCCACTCCTGCGTTTTTTCCGGAAACGGTAGCGTTTTCAGCCACACGCCCCTGAAACGCCGTGTTTCCGCCCAGTAACACCCATTTCCTGTCAATCACATTACGATCGCCGGAGCGAAGAAAAAGCCGTGAGTAAAAATACTTTCATCATAGTAAAGTTACTTGGCGCAGTCGCAGTGCGAACATTGCGCATGCGTACTAAGCGGATTTTCACTGCGATGCGATGAAAAATACCGAGCGAACAACTCGGAATGAGGGCCATTATACATTTAATTTCATAGGATTTATGGAGGTCGCAGTATATGTATTAAGGGGAAGGCTCAGACATCACATCCACCAGGATCCCCTCAATTAGGATTCCCGCGGAACCAGAAATGCGCTCAGTGAATGGCCTTAGAGAGGCAATACAGTGCCGCTTCTCTGTTCACTATTGTTCACGATGTCTCTTCCCCAGGAGTCCACCCCCTCTACTGGTTTCCATCCCCTTCTCCTCCCTTGCCAGGAGGGGATTTTGTGAACCACACAGACACACGGCCTAGGAAAAATGCTGCAGGCCCAGCAAGGTAACTGGTACAGGGATCTTACGCCCTGTGCCTGCAGCTAGATGTTCCCTCCCTACCACCCTGCACGTTTGTCAGTCTCCTCTCCTGTCTTTGTATCTACTCTTTGTAGCCTAGTATGTGTGCCTCTATAAACCCTCCACATGAGTGCCTGTCTCCCACTCCACAATCCATGTATGACTCTGCCCCTCCTCCATTTCCCATGTGTGCCTATGCCCCTACTCCACTCCCCATGTGTGCATATGCCCTTACTCCACTCCCCTTGTGTGCCTATGCCCCAACTCCACTCCCCATGTGTGCCTATGCCCCTACTCCACTCCCCATGTGTGCATATGCCCTTACTCCACTCCCCATGTGTGCATATGCCCTTACTCCACTCCCCATGTGTGCCTATGCCCCTACTCCACTCCCCATGTGTGACTATGCCCCTACTCCACTCCCCATGTGTGTCTATGCCCCTACTCCACTCCCCATGTGTGTCTATGCCCCTACTCCACTCCCCATGTGTGCATATGCCCTTACTCCACTCCCCATGTGTGCCTATGCCCCTACTCCACTCCCCATGTGTGACTATGCCCCTACTCCACTCCCCATGTGTGTCTATGCCCCTACTCCATTCCCCATGTGTGTCTATGCCCCTTCTCCACTCCCCATGTGTGCCTATGCCCCTACTCCACTCCCCATGTGTGCCTATGCCCCTACTCCACTCCCCATGTGTGCCTATGCCCCTACTCCACTCCCCATGTGTGACTATGCCCCTACTCCACTCCCCATGTGTGACTATGCCTCTACTCCACTCCCCATGTGTGTCTATGCCCCTTCTCCACTCCCCATGTGTGTCTATGCCCCTTCTCCACTCCCCATGTGTGTCTATGCCCCTACTCCACTCCCCATGTGTGTCTATGCCCCTACTCCACTCCCCATGTGTGCCTATGCCCCTACTCCACTCCCCATGTGTGCATATGCCCTTACTCCACTCCCCATGTGTGCCTATGCCCCTACTCCACTCCCCATGTGTGTCTATGCCCCTACTCCACTCCCCATGTGTGTCTATGCCCCTACTCCACTCCCCATGTGTGACTATGCCCCTACTCCACTCCCCATGTGTGTCTATGCCCCTACTCCACTCCCCATGTGTGCCTATGCCCCTACTCCACTCCCCATGTGTGCATATGCCCTTACTCCACTCCCCATGTGTGCCTATGCCCCTACTCCACTCCCCATGTGTGTCTATGCCCCTACTCCACTCCCCATGTGTGTCTATGCCCCTACTCCACTCCCCATGTGTGTCTATGCCCCTACTCCACTCCCCATGTGTGACTATGCCCCTACTCCACTCCCCATGTGTGCCTATGCCCCTACTCTACTCCCCATGTGTGCATATGCCCTTACTCCACTCCCCATGTGTGCCTATGCCCCTACTCCACTCCCCATGTGTGTCTATGCCCCTACTCCACTCCCCATGTGTGACTATGCCTCTACTCCACTCCCCATGTGTGTCTATGCCCCTTCTCCACTCCCCATGTGTGTCTATGCCCCTTCTCCACTCCCCATGTGTGTCTATGCCCCTACTCCACTCCCCATGTGTGTCTATGCCCCTACTCCACTCCCCATGTGTGCCTATGCCCCTACTCCACTCCCCATGTGTGCATATGCCCTTACTCCACTCCCCATGTGTGCCTATGCCCCTACTCCACTGCCCATGTGTGTCTATGCCCCTACTCCACTCCCCATGTGTGTCTATGCCCCTACTCCACTCCCCATGTGTGTCTATGCCCCTACTCCACTCCCCATGTGTGACTATGCCCCTACTCCACTCCCCATGTGTGCCTATGCCCCTACTCTACTCCCCATGTGTGCATATGCCCTTACTCCACTCCCCATGTGTGCCTATGCCCCTACTCCACTCCCCATGTGTGTCTATGCCCCTACTCCACTCCCCATGTGTGTCTATGCCCCTACTCCACTCCCCATGTGTGACTATGCCCCTACTCCACTCCCCATGTGTGCCTATGCCCCTACTCCACTCCCCATGTGTGCCTATGCCCCTACTCCACTCCCCATGTGTGACTATGCCCCTACTCCACTCCCCATGTGTGTCTATGCCCCTACTCCACTCCCCATGTGTGTCTATGCCCCTACTCCACTCCCCATGTGTGTCTATGCCCCTACTCCACTCCCCATGTGTGTCTATGCCCCTACGCCCCTCCCCATGTGTGACTATGCCCCTACTCCACTCCCCATGTGTGCCTATGCCCCTACTCCACTCCCCATGTGTGCCTATGCCCCTACTCCACTCCCCATGTGTGTCTATGCCCCTACTCTACTCCCCATGTGTGTCTATGCCCCTACTCCACTCCCCATGTGTGTGTCTATGCCCCTACTCCACTCCCCATGTGTGACTATGCCCTTACTCCACTCCCCATGTGTGCCTATGCCCCTACTACACTCCCCATGTGTGCATATGCCCTTACTCCACTCCCCATGTGTGCCTATGCCCCTACTCCACTCCCCATGTGTGACTATGCCCCTACTCCACTCCCCATGTGTGTCTATGCCCCTACTCCACTCCCCATGTGTGTCTATGCCCCTACTCCACTCCCCATGTGTGCCTATGCCCCTACTCCACTCCCCATGTGTGCCTATGCCCCTACTCCACTCCCCATGTGTGCCAATGCCCCTACTCCACTCCCCATGTGTGACTATGCCCCTACTCCACTCCCCATGTGTGTCTATGCCCCTACTCCACTCCCCATGTGTGTCTATGACCCTACTCCACTCCCCATGTGTGACTATGCCCCTACTCCACTCCCCATGTGTGCATATGCCCTTACTCCACTCCCCATGTGTGCCTATGCCCCTACTCCACTCCCCATGTGTGTCTATGCCCCTACTCCACTCCCCATGTGTGTCTATGCCCCTACTCCACTCCCCATGTGTGACTATGCCCCTACTCCACTCCCCATGTGTGCCTATGCCCCTACTCCACTCCCCATGTGTGCCTATGCCCCTACTCCACTCCCCATGTGTGCCTATGCCCCTACTCCACTCCCCATGTGTGCCTATGCCCCTACTCCACTCCCTATGACTGTCTCTGCCCCTACTCCACTCCCCATGACTGTCTCTGCCACTCCTCCACTTCCATGTGTGCCATTGCCCCTTCTCCACTTCACTTGAGTGCCATGGGATCCGATCAGCACACCGGTGTTCGGGAAGCTGGCAGTCAGAACACCGTTGCCTGAATCCTGACACTGTTTAGAAGATGACACCGGGCAGTGATCACGCTGAGCCCCAAAAAAAGTGGGTCCCAGGGACCCCTCACTTTTAAAAATTGGGGTCCTACCAGTCCTTTTCTGGGTCCCATCGGAATTAAGGTTCTTATTAATCTTAATCTTGTTGCAAGGTGGAGGGGATGGGGTGACAGTGCAGCTGGGCTGTGTAGCATGCAGGACACCCTGCACTAGAGCTGTAACTAGACATTTTGGTGCCCTTTGGCAGAAAGTAAATTGGTTCTCCACCTCCTAGAACCTAAAGATTAGGCAGTGTGCGCCGGAGGCGTGCGCCAAAAATGTAGGGGTGTGGCTTAATGGAGAAGGGGCGTGACCAAATAATAGTGCCAATTCACATTATACCACACAGTAGTGCCGCTTATACACATTGCGCCAGGTAGAACCTCCTATACACACTGCGCCAGGTAGAACCTCCTATACACATTGCGCCAGAATGAACCTCCTATACACACTGCGCCAGGTAGAGCACGTTACACACACTGCGCCAGGTAGAGCACCTTACAGACACTGCGCCAGGTAGAGCACGTTACAGACACTGCGCCAGGTAGAGCACGTTACACACACTGCGCCAGGTAGAGCACGTTACACACACTGCGCCAGGTAGAGCACGTTACACACACTGCGCCAAGTAGAGCACGTTACACACACTGCGCCAGGTAGAGCACGTTACACACGCTGCGCCAGGTAGAGCACGTTACACACACTGCTCCAGGTAGAGCACGTTACACACACTGCACCAGGTAGAGCACGTTACACACTGCGCCAGGCAGAGCACGTTATACATCACTGCGCCAGGCAGAGCATGTTATACATCACTGCGCCAGGCAGAGCACGTTATACATCACTGCGCCAGGCAGAGCACGTTATACATCACTGCGCCAGGCAGAGCACGTTATACACAATGCGCCCGGTAGAGCATGTTATACACAATGCGCCCGGTAGAGCACGTTATACACAGTGCACCAGGCAGAGCACGTTATACATCACTGCGCCAGGCAGAGCACGTTATACACACTGTGCCAGGCAGAGCACGTTAAACACACTGCGCCAGGCAGAGCACGTTATACACGCTGCGCCAGGCAGAGCACGTTATACACAATGCGCCAAGTAGAGCACGTTATACTTTGCGCCAGGTAGAGCACGTTATACACAATGCGCCAGGTAGAGCACGTTATACACACTGCGCCAGGTAGAGCACGTTATACACAATGCGCCAGGTAGAGCACGTTATACACACTGCGCCAGGTAGAGCATGTTATACACAATGCGCCAGGTAGAACACGTTATTCACATTGCACCAGGTAGAGCACGTTATTCACATTGCACCAGGTAGAGGTGCAGAGAGATAGGGGTGTGAGGAGGTAACACTGGGCTGAGTTGGGGAGGGGAATCAGTGTGTCTGGACTGACAGGGGGGTTCTAGATGGGAGGGCAGTGAGATAACACAGTGGGCTGGTTGGGGAGGGAGGGTGGAAACACTGGGCTGGCAGGGTCAGTAATGGTGGGGGACACTGGGCTGGCAGACACTGTTAAGGCAGCATTGGCCTGCTGCTGTTCAGTTTCTGCCTGGCCCCGCACACTGGCTAAGCACAGCACACTCACACCCCTTCCCCCGTGTCCCTGCATCCTCAGACCCCAGCTAAATTACCTCTGCACTGTCAGCTCTGTGCAGAGATCTGTTCACAGGTGGTGGGTCCGGCTTGCTTCATCACTCGGGGTGATGTCATCTGGCGGCGGCTCCGGCACCTCCCGTATCATCAGTAATCTTGCGTCGCGGACTGACCCCCCCTCTCCCCGCCCGTGGACTAGTGCAGCCAGGGAGAGGGTGACAAGTGTGTTTCAAGCCCCGGAGCGCCGCGCTCCTGCTTCCCGTGGCTTGACGATAACGGCTCCCTCCCTCAGTCCTCTCAGCGTGTTACCAACTTCCGGCACCGCTATCTTTCCGCCCAGCAGCAGCAGCAGCCGCCGTCTGACACACTTCTGACCAAAAACGTCAGAGAAAAGTCAAGAGAGGAATTCCAGCGAAGCGTGTCCCCGGGGACCCGCCCATTCTTAAAAAGTGAGTCCCCAGTCCTCATTTTGGGGTAAAAAACGCGCTATATCGCGTTTTTGCGATCACTGCCGGGATCCCGACATCGATCACAATACTGGTGCCGGAATCCCAACTGTCGGCATCCTGATCTTAAATATGCCATGGATGGTTAGGGTTAGGCTTCGGGAAGATGTTAGGTTTAGGCACTAAAGATAGGGGCGTAACTCCCAGAGGCACCCTAAGGGGCATCTGCATCTACAGCAGCACCTGTGTGGTTCACAGCAAGTTTGAAGTGTGACCACTGCTCTTCCAGCGGAGCTCTGTGGCACACCCACTGCTGCTGCTGCAGAGTTAATCGGCTCTGTCCCAGGAGCCCTGCTAACACCTGCAAAAGCGGCAGGGCGGCTCTTTCCTGGTACCACTCAGCCTGCGCTGCAGCAAGTGACGGAGCATCCACCACTGCTGCTGGACTGTGAGATGGCACCCGCCAGTAAATGCTGATTCTGCATGCTGCAGACAGCTGAATCAAAGCGTAGCTGTAGCCCTGCCAATTCACTGCAGGATCCAGTCTCTGTAGAGTGCCGAAGGTGCGGGATGCAGCCGATCTCGGAAGTTTTTTTTAAGTAGCAATAATTTACAAGTGATGGTTCTGCCTTGTAAATGATTGCCACTTTAAAAAAACTTCCAAGATCGTCTGGCATCCTGCACCTCTGGCAAACTCTGACCCTATTACATATGCCCCCATATTTGTTTTCCCATTTCTTTTAAGGAGGGGCACCAACTTGCTTCCAGGCACCTAGGATGAACTTATGCCCCAGACTAGAGGGAGAGTTAGGCTGGGGAGGGGGGAGGGAGGGTTAGGCACTAAAAAGGGATGGTTAGGGTTTAGCACTATGGGGGGAGGGTGAGAGTTAAGCTGCGGGTTAGTTGGCAGGGGAGGCAGAGGTCTAAGGTGAGGGAGGATGGTGCTGTCAGTCTTCTGACCACCGGCATCCCAAGCGCAGGAATTCCGATACCATCCCAGTACCTCTGCTTCCTTCTATCCCTACACTCCACTCCCCACGTGTGCCTATGCCCCGCCTCACCTCCCCATGAGTGAGCCTGCTGCTCCTTCACTTTCATGTATACTTCTGCCCCGTCATCCCATCTGTTCCCTGATAGTCTTCTCCTATCTGCCCCCATTCACTGTGCTCTTATTCCACACATTTCTATTGTCTTGTATACCTGGTCTTCCCTCTTTATGTCTTTCCATCCTCTTCTTCTCCCTTTGTTAAATCACCCAGCACGTATTTGCACCTGCCGGGCCTTGGAGTGGGTTGACAGGGCAAGAGAATGCATGATTCACTTGTACTGGGCTGCGTGATTCCTGATGGCATGCCTATAGACATGCACAATTATGGAGGGTTAAAAGGGCAGGATGACAGGGCCATCATCCGGAGCATCCTGGAAGAGTGCAGCCCAGCGCCCGAAATTATGCAATGCAACCGCAGGACTGACAAAAATCCCATGTTGATGCGTGGTCACATGCAAAAACCCTGGATTTTCACGTCAGCGGAAAAGGGGTATAAATTGGATTACCATACTATCTTTTTATACCTGGACACTCATGAATTACACAGGTTCTGTGGCTGATTAATACCAGATGAAATGCAGGCTTAAAGTCAGCCAGACACAGAACCTGTGTAATTTTTGAGTCTCCCAGTTTACAGAGATAGTATGGCAAGCCTAGGTATAAATCTTCTAAAACAGAAGAGCAGATTCTATCATTTTCTAGAATGCAAAAGAGAAATGAGAGACAGAATCTGATTGGTTGCTGGGCATACATTATACAATTTTCTGGCAGACCAATAAGAAAAATTGGTTAAATCCGTGATTTAACCAATTTGTCTGAAAAAAAATAATTTATGTCCACTTTTCAGTATTTGGGAGGAAAATAAGAATTTACTCACCGGTAATTCTATTTCTCGTAGTCCGTAGTGGATGCTGGGAACTCCGTAAGGACCATGGGGAATAGCGGGCTCCGAAGGAGGCTGGGCACTCTAGAAAGATTTATGACTACCTGGTGTGCACTGGCTCCTCCCACTATGACCCTCCTCCAAGCCTCAGTTAGGACACTGTGCCCGGACGAGCTGACATAATAAGGAAGGATTTAGAATCCCGGGTAAGACTCTTACCAGCCACACCAATCACACCGTACAACTCGTGATACTATATCCAGTTTGACAGTATGAAAAACAACTGAGCCTCTCAACAGATGGCTCAACAATAACCCTTTAGTTAACAATAACTATTTACAAGTATTGCAGACAATCCGCACTTGGGATGGGCGCCCAGCATCCACTACGGACTACGAGAAATAGAATTACCGGTGAGTAAATTCTTATTTTCTCTGACGTCCTAGTGGATGCTGGGAACTCCGTAAGGACCATGGGGATTATACCAAAGCTCCCAAACGGGCGGGAGAGTGCGGATGACTCTGTAGCACCGAATGAGAGAACTCCAGGTCCTCCTCAGCCAGGGTATCAAATTTGTAGAATTTTGCAAACGTGTTTGCCCCTGACCAAGTAGCTGCTCGGCAAAGTTGTAAAGCCGAGACCCCTCGGGCAGCCGCCCAAGATGAGCCCACCTTCCTTGTGGAATGGGCATTTACAGATTTTGGCTGTGGTATGCCTGCCACAGAATGTGCAAGCTGAATTGTACTACAAATCCAGCGAGCAATAGACTGCTTAGAAGCAGGAGCACCCAGCTTGTTGGGTGCATACAGGATAAACAGCGAGTCAGATTTTCTGACTCCAGCCGTCCTGGAAACATATATTTTCAGGGCCCTGACAACGTCTAGCAACTTGGAGTCCTCCAATTCACTAGTAGCCGCCGGCACCACAATAGGCTGGTTCAGGTGAAACGCTGACACCACCTTAGGGAGAAATTGGGGACGAGTCCTCAACTCTGCCCTATCCATATGGAAAATCAGATAAGGGCTTTTACATGATAAAGCCGCCAATTCTGACACTCGCCTGGCTGAAGCCAAGGCTAATAACATGATCACTTTCCACGTGAGATATTTCAGATCCACGGTTTTTAGTGGCTCAAACCAATGTGATTTTAAGAAACTCAACATCACGTTGAGATCCCAAGGAGCCACAGGAGGCACAAACGGGGGCTGAATATGCAGCACTCCTTTCACAAATGTCTGAACTTCAGGTACTGAAGCTAGTTCTTTTTGAAAGAAAATCGACAGAGCCGAGATCTGTACTTTAATGGAGCCTAGTTTTAGGCCCATATCCACTCCTGCTTGCAGGAAATGCAGAAATCGACCTAGTTGAAATTCCTCTGTTGGGGCCTTATTGGCCTCGCACCATGCAACATATTTCCGCCATATGCGGTGATAATGCGTTGCCGTAACATCTTTCCTGGCCTTAATAAGCGTAGGAATGACTTCTTCCGGAATACCCTTTTCCTTTAGGATCCGGTGTTCAACCGCCATGCCGTCAAACGCAGCCGCGGTAAGTCTTGGAACCGACAGGGCCCCTGCTGTATCAGGTCCTGTCTGAGCGGTAGAGGCCACGGGTCCTCTGAGAGCATCTCTTGAAGTTCCGGGTACCACGCTCATCTTGGCCAATCCGGAACCACGAGAATTGTGTTTACTCCTCGCTTTCTTATTATTCTCAATACCTTTGGAATGAGAGGCAGAGGAGGGAACACATAAACCGACTGGTACACCCACGGTGTCACTAGAGCGTCCACAGCTATCGCCTGAGGGTCCCTTGACCTGGCGCAATATCTTTTTAACTTTTTGTTGAGACGGGACGCCATCATGTCCACCTGTGGTTTTTCCCAACGGTTTACCAGCATCTGGAAGACTTCTGGGTGAAATCCCCACTCTCCCGGGTGGAGGTCGTGTCTGCTGAGGAAGTCTGCTTCCCAGTTGTCCACTCCCGGAATGAACACTGCTGACAGTGCTAGTACATGATTCTCCGCCCATCGGAGAATTCTTGTGGCTTCTGCCATCGCCATCCTGCTTCTTGTGCCGCCCTGTCGATTTACATGGGCGACTGCCGTGATGTTGTCTGACTGGATCAGCACCGGCTGGTGTAGGAGCAGGGATCTTGCTTGACTTAGGGCATTGTAGATGGCCCTTAGTTCCAGAATATTTATGTGAAGGGAAGTCTCCTGACTCGACCATAGTCCTTGGAAGTTTCTTCCCTGTATGACTGCCCCCCAGCCTCGAAGGCTGTAATCCGTGGTCACCAGGACCCAGTCCTGTATGCCGAACCTGCGGCCCTCTAGAAGATGGGCACTCTGCAGCCACCACAGTAGAGACACCCTGGTTCTTGGAGACAGGGTTATTAAGCGATGCATCTGAAGATGCGATCCGGACCACTGGTCCAACAGGTCCCACTGAAAGATTCTGGCATGGAACCTGCCGAAGGGAATTGCTTCGTAAGAAGCCACCATCTTTCCCAGGACCCGTGTGCAGCGATGCACTGATACCTGTTTTGGTTTCAGGAGGTCTCTGACTAGAGATGACAACTCCCTGGCTTTCTCCTCCGGGAGAAACACTTTCTTCTGGACTGTATCCAGAATCATACCCAGGAACAGTAGCCGTGTCGTCGGAACCAGCTGTGACTTTGAGATATTCAGAATCCAGCCGTGCTGGTGCAGCACCTCCTGAGATAGTGCTACTCCCACCAACAACTGTTCCTTGGACCTCGCTTTTATTAGGAGATCGTCCAAGTACGGGATAATTAAAACTCCCTTTTTTCGAAGGAGTATCATAATTTCCGCCATAACCTTGGTAAATACCCTCTGTGCCGTGGACAGGCCAAACGGCAGCATCTGGAATTGGTAATGGCAATCCTGTACCACAAATCTGAGGTACTCCTGGTGAGGATGGTAAATGGGGACATGCAAGTAAGCATCCTTGATGTCCAGGGATACCATGTAATCCCCCTCGTCCAGGCTTGCAATAACCGCCCTGAGCGATTCCATCTTGAACTTGAATTTTTTTATGTACGTGTTCAAGGATTTTAAATTTAAAATGGGTCTCACCGAACCGTCCGGTTTCGGTACCACAAATAGTGTGGAATAATAACCCCGGCCTTGTTGAAGTAGGGGTACCTTGATTATCACCTGCTGGGAATACAGCTTGAGAATTGCCACTAGCACCGCCTCCCTGTCTGAGGGAGCAATCGGCAAGGCAGATTTTAGGAACCGGTGGGGTGGGGACGCCTCGAATTCCAGTTTGTACCCCTGAGATACTATTTGCAGGATCCAGGGATCCACCTGTGAGCGAGCCCACTGATCGCTGAAATTCTTGAGGCGACCCCCCACCGTACCTGGCTCCGCCTGTGGAGCCCCACCGTCATGCGGCGGACTTGGAAGAAGAAGCGGGGGAGGATTTTTGCTCCTGGGAACCTGCTGTTTGTTGCAGCCTTTTTCCCCTACCTCTGCCTCTGGACAGAAAGGACCCTCCTTTTCCACGCCTGTTTTTCTGGGTCCGAAAGGACTGAACCTGATAAAACGGCGCCTTCTTAGGCTGTGAGGGGACATGGGGTAAAAATGCTGACTTCCCAGACGTTGCTGTGGAAACTAGGTCCGAGAGACCATCCCCAAATAATTCCTCACCCTTATATGGCAACACTTCCATGTGCTTTTTAGAATCTGCATCTCCTGTCCACTGGCGAGTCCATAAGCCTCTCCTAGCAGAAATGGACAATGCACTTACTTTAGATGCCAGTCGGCAGATTTCCCTCTGTGCATCTCTCATATATAAGACTGAGTCTTTTATATGGTCTATGGTTAACAGGATCGTGTCTCTGTCTAATGTGTCAATATTTTCTGACAGTTTATCTGACCACGCAGCGGCAGCACTGCACATCCAGGCTGACGCAATAGCTGGCCTAAGTATAATGCCTGAGTGTGTATATACAGACTTCAGGATCGCCTCCTGCTTTCTATCAGCAGGTTCCTTGAGGGTGGCCGTATCCAGAGACGGTAGTGCCACCTTTTTAGACAAACGTGTGAGCGATTTGTCCACCCTGGGGGGTGTTTCCCAACGTGACCTATCCTCTGGCGGGAAAGGGAACGCCATTAGTACCTTCTTAGGAATTACCAATTTTTTATCCGGGAAAGCCCACGCTTCTTCACACACTTCATTTAATTCATCTGATGGGGGAAAAACTACGGGTAGTTTTTTCTCTCCAAACATAATACCCTTTTTAGTGGTACCTGTAGTTATATCAGAAATGTGTAACACCTCTTTCATTGCCTCAATCATGCAGTGAATGGCCTTAGTGGGCATCAGGTTAGACTCATCGTCGTCGACACTGGTGTCAGTATCAGTGTCGACATCTGGGTCTGCTTGCGGTAGCGGGCGTTTTAGAGCCCCTAACGACCCATGCGACGCCTGGGCAGGCACGAGCTGAGTAGTCGGCTGTCCCACATTTGGCATGTCGTCAATTTTCTTATGTAAGGAGTCTATACGTGCACTCATTACTTTCCATAAGCTCATCCACTCAGGTGTCTGCCCCGCATGGGGTGACATCCCTTCTAAAGGCATCTGCTCCGCCTCCACATCATTATCCTCATCAAACATGTCGACACAGCCGTACCGACACACCGCACACAAACAAGGAATGCTCCGAATGAGGACAGGACCCACAAAAGCCCTTTGGGGGGACAGAGTGAGAGTATGCCAGCACACACCAGAGCGCTATATAATGCAGGGACTAACTGAGTTATGTCCCCTATAGCTGCTTTTTCTATATATTATATACTGCGCCTAAATTTAGTGCCCCCCCCTCTCTGTTTTTACCCTGTTCTGTAGTGTAGACTGCAGGGGAGAGCCAGGGAGCTTCCTTCCAGCGGATCTGTGAAGGAGAAATGGCGCCAGTGTGCTGTGAGAGATAGCTCCGCCCCTTTTCCGCGGACTATTCTCCCGCTTTTTTCCATATTCTGGCAGGGGTATTTTCCACATATATAGCCTTTGGGACTATATATTGTGGAATTTTTGCCAGCCAAGGTGTTATTATTGCTTCTCAGGGCACCCCCCCCCAGCGCCCTGCACCCTCAGTGACCGGAGTATGAAGTGTGTATGAGGAGCAATGGCGCACAGCTGCAGTGCTGTGCGCTACCTTGGTGAAGACTGATGTCTTCTGCCGCCGTTTTTCCGGACCTCTTCTTGCTTCTGGCTCTGTAAGGGGGACGGCGGCGCGGCTCCGGGACCGAACACCAAGGACTGGGCCTGCGGTCGATCCCTCTGGAGCTAATGGTGTCCAGTAGCCTAAGAAGCCCAATCCGGCTGCAAGCAGGCGAGTTCGCTTCTTCTCCCCTTAGTCCCTCGCTGCAGTGAGCCTGTTGCCAGCAGGTCTCACTGAAAATAAAAAACCTAAATCTATACTTTCTTTCTAAGGGCTCAGGAGAGCCCCTAGTGTGCATCCAACCTCGGCCGGGCACAAAATCTAACAGAGGCTTGGAGGAGGGTCATAGTGGGAGGAGCCAGTGCACACCAGGTAGTCATAAATCTTTCTAGAGTGCCCAGCCTCCTTCGGAGCCCGCTATTCCCCATGGTCCTTACGGAGTTCCCAGCATCCACTAGGACGTCAGAGAAATGATCGTTATTTGCTCCCATACATTATCAGACTTTCTTTTCAACCAGTCAGACTGGACAGAGCCACTGTGGGCATTATGTATAAGGGGCACTACTACTGTGGGCAATATGGTGGTCATTCCGAGTTGTGCGCTCGCTGCCGATTTTCGCAGTGCAGCGATTAAGTAAAAAAAACTGCAAAAATGCGCATGCGCATGGTACGCAGCGCGCATGTGCTAAGTACTTTCACACAAAACTTTGTAGATTTACACAAGCTCGAGCGACGTTTTTTCATCGCTCGAGTGATCGTAGTGTGATTGACAGGAAGTGGGTGTTTCTGGGCGGAAACTGGACGTTTTCAGGGAGTGTGCTAAAAAACGCAGGAGTGGCTGGAGAAACGGGGGAGTGGCTGGCCGAACGCAGGGTGTGTTTGTGACGTCAAACCAGGAACTAAACGGACTGAGGTGATCGCAGTCTAGGAGTAGGTCTGGAGCTACTCAGAAACTTCAGGGAATTATTTAGTAGCAGTTCTGCTAATCTTTCGTTCGCTATTCTGTTAAGCTAAGATGCACTCCCAGAGGGCGGCGGCCTAGTGTTAGCAATGCTGCTAAAAGCAGCTAGCGAGCGAACAACTCGGAATGACCACCTATGTGTATAAGCAGCATTACTACTGTGGGCATTATGTGTATAAGTGGCACTACTGTGGGCATTATTTATAAGGTGCGCTACTATTGTGGGCATTATGTGTGCAAGCAGCAGTACCGTGGGCATTATGTGTATAAGCTGCACCAGTACTGTAGGCTATATTTGTATAAGCAACACTACATCTGTGGGCATTATGTGTATAAGTGGCACTACTACTGGGGGCATTATGTGTATAAGCGCTACTTCTACTGTGGGCATTATGTGTTTAAGCAGCACTACTATTGTGGCCATTATGTGTATAAATGATGCTACTACTGTGGGCATTATGTGTATAAGGGGCACTACTATTGTGGGCATTATGTGTATAAGGGGCACTACTACTGTGGGCATTATGTGCATAAGGGGCACTACTACTGGGGGGCATTATGTGTATAAGGGGCACTATTACTGGTAGAATTATGTATACAGTAGAGAAGCCTCCACTCTAGAATCTTTCAAAAACAGACTCAAGACTTTCCTGTTTAATCAAGTATTTCCTTAATATCTCTTTAGTATTTCCATGTTCTCTGAATTTTCTAAAAACCTTTTCTGTACTTTGTTGTTTCTGCACTGTATTATGTTCATTCTATCTGTTAAGCGCCTTGAGTCCTATAGGAGAAAGAGTACTATATAAATAAAATTACTAGATAGACAGACAGACAGACAGACAGACAGACAGACAGACAGACAGACAGACAGACAGACAGACAGATAGATAGATAGATAGATAGATAGATAGATAGATAGATAGATAGATAGATAGATAGATAGATAGAATTATTACTATTCTATATTAGACATGTATATTTCTGTTGGGTATGGATCATCAGATATATATTAAAAAAGGTCTACAGTCATTAGGTCAGCCACTATTGGTCGACATGCATTAGGTCGACTAGGTCAAAATGTCGACTCATAAAAAGGTAAACATAACAAAATATTGACAGTATCAAAAGGATGACACATTAAAAGGTCGACATGATAAAATGCTGACACAAAAAAGTGGACATATTATTTTAACGTTCTTCTGGTGTCATTTTCGCCATCAAAGGACGTGGAACCCCAATTAGTGTACCACTTCGCTCACCATGCTTCGGACAAGATGCTTCACTCCGCTAACGCTGCGATTGCCACAGGTTACTATTCCCAATTGTAGTCCATGTGTATGGTAAAATATGAAAAAGTTGATCAAAATGATAAAAAAAACAAAAAGCTGTGTCGACCATACGTGTGTCAACCATTTGCACCTGTAGACCTTTTGTACCTGTTCACCATATGACAGCGTCGACCTAGAGTCCGGATACCATTTCTATCCAAAAAAATGTTTTCAAATTAATTCTTGCTACTGTATATAAAAAACAGATTGTGAGATATTAGCACTAGTGGTGTTTTAATCGTCTGGCAGAAGCTGGTACAATCTGATCCTGGAAACACGACTCTGAGAACATGACCTTATAACTTCCACATATCTTCTATAATTGTTATATTTGTTAGGGGTCTACTTCATAAAAAGTGGTAATAGGGACGGGTTTCTGTCACAGCATACGCTATGACATAGTTGCCTCCTCTCCCGCATTCTGCAGGAGATTCCCTGAAATAGCAGCAATCTCCCGCACTCCCTGAATAGTCCAGCAATCTCCCTGATTATCACCATTATGCAGCTATTACATTCTTGGGGGGAAAAAGAAATCAGAGATACATACATTCCCCTGCATTGGTTATAACACACAATGATTCCTATGGCTACATGCATTTTAAATAAGGTTTCTCATGGCCACTTACAGTATATGGAACCTCTTGTAAAACACAATACACGAACAAATCCTACAACATTTCAGTGTATTTCTTCAACAAGTAGATCTTACTAACTTTGGGGCTCATTTACATTTGGATGTAAGTCATTTTTATGATCCGCTTCTCTGATGTACTGTAGAAGTATACGCCCGCGCTGATAGGTGCTACTTTCACAATCTCCCTGAAATGCTTTTCCAAAAGTAGGCGAGTATGCACTATGATTAATAAAATATTGCATAGCAGATGAGTGACGTTCGCTGAGAGTGGATAGACTAGACTTACCGCTTTGCCAGACGAGTATCCAGAGATATGTGCGTGCGTGACCAAGCTAACCAGCATGTGCAGTGGAATTGGACATCTAGACTTTCAGTTTCACTTAAAAAAAATAAAAGTTTAAAAGTAAAAAAAAATATTATTTCCATATTATTATCAGTTGAAAAAAAAGCGTATTTTAAACAAATGCAGTGGTACGTGTATCACCACACTTCTTATTAGATAAGATTCCCCATGTTTTGGAAAGGACCTGCACACAAACAATCCCATGACTAACAGAGTATTTATTTTATTTATTAACTGTTTCTTATATACAGTAGTGCAGCAAATTCCTTTGTGCTTTATAACTGGAAACAACAGTGACAAAACAAAACTGGGTAATAACAGTAAGGTACAGAGGTAGGAAGGGTGGTCTTCAGGTTGCCGACTGTCGGGATCCCGGCGCACAGTATACCGGCGCCGGAATCCCGACAGCCGGCATGCCGACAGCCGGCATACCGACAGTTTTTCCACGCCCCCCCTGGAGGGAGAATAAATAGTGTGGCGTGCGTAGCGCGCCACCGTGCCCGCAGCGTGGCAAGCGCACGCGAGCCCGCAAGGGGCTCATTTGCGCTCGCCATGCTGTCGATATGCCGGCGGTCGGGCTTCCGGCGCCGGTATGCTGGTCGCCGGGAGCCCGGCCGCCGGCATACCATACCACACCCAGGTAGGAAGGCCTGATCGCAAGCTTACAATCTATAATGCGCATGCACCCAGCAACAGATCAAGGTCAAACCAACAATACGCATGGTACACTTGCCAGTGTATAGTGCCCCTATGCTGATACACAAGTGATTCTTTCTGTTTGATCTCCCATGTATTACTGGTGGCTTGCCTTGTATGAGCTTATTAACTTCACTGCCTGTCAGTTTAAACTGGTTCCGCTACAATAGTGGCAATAGCCGCAGTGTTCAGGATGGTGGAACTGCTGCTTCTCGGAGCAGCTGCCCTGACAGTAGTGTTAGAGGGTGAAAATTTCTCAGAGTTTAAAACATTGGACCTAATTCAGACGATGTCGCTGATGTGCAAAAATCACTATGAAGCGGTTTTTGCACATCTGCGTATGCACATGTTCAAGGTCATAAACTACATTCTCTTCAGAATGCAGTTTAAGACCTGTAAGGGGGCGTGTTTTGTGGGGCACCGTCCAGACAATGGAGGCATGTCCAGACCGTTGCTGGGACCGGTCGTAGCAGCTGCGTGACGTCACAAGCAGCTGCTGCAACCCATAACATGGCGTGTAGCCGTCTGCGTTCACAGATATGCTGCGTAGGCATAGGGCTATTAGAAACATGCGAAAGCATCACCATTGTGCAATGCTTTTGCATGTCTGTGGGGGGGGCTGGATCCGACATGCAGGGCGGACTTGCCCTGTGCAGGGCGTCCCCCCCCCCCCCCCTCCCGCATGTCTAAGAAGTTGATCGTAGATGTGCATTTTTTCGCACATCTACGATCAGGTCTGAATTAGGCCCATAATCTCTGTAGTGTCTCTGTACATCATAATGAATAGGACCATTGGTGTCTTACTTACATTTGTGAATACCTATCTCAATAATACATTTGGCTCATTTTCAAGTCACATCTCTATTAAAGATCAGCAAAAATATTGTTCCTGTAATTGTCACCAGCCCAGGTTTTCTTTCACTGGGGCTGGGTGAGAATCAGGATGGGGGCCTGACCTCCAATAGCTGTGGGGTGAATTCCCATGCCAGACTCAGAATGGCCAATCATGGCAAGGAGCTCCACTGAAACTGTTCCATCTCTGATCGCTATCCATTAATCTCATTACAATAATCTCTGCAAAATAAAACCTTGATTTTGTCCTGTACTTCTCTAAGGGGCTGTACACATTGGGAGATTTCTCCCAGAGATGAGTGCTGAGCAAGAAGGGGGGAGGGGGGGAGGGGGGCAGGGGAATGCTCATGTCACCCTCCCTCACTAGATTTGGCCAATCTAGTACCGGCGATAGCGATGTGCGGGCCGTGCTTCGCTATCGCTATGGGGCATACACACGGAGAGATCCATGCTTAATTTCTAAGCAAATCTAGTCAGATTGCTTAGAAATTAAGCACGGATCTCTCCGTGTGCACCCTTAAAGTAAGAATACACTCTGTCTAATTCCTCCCCTTTGACTGTAGACTTGCTGCTCGTCCGTAAAAGTAGTTATATTGCTCCACAAACCTATTCACCAAGGCAGATATATAGTCGTGCAGCACATCCAGTTAGAATAAGCGCTGCAGAGCTTCTATTTCAAATTTCAAAACTACCTCTGAAGTATACATCTTTTAGGGCAGTGATGGGGAACCTTTAGCACCCCAGCTGTTGTTGAACTGCACATCCCAGCATGCCCTGCTACAGTTTTGCTATTTGGCCATGCTAAAACAGTAGCAGGGCATGCTGTGATGTGTAGTTCAACAACAGCTGGGGTGCCAAAGGTTCCCCATCACTGTTTTAGAGCGTACAGATGAAATTGGATTTGAAAGTTATGGGATTAAACTAAAAAAAGCTTTCAGATCTTGCCTGTCAGTGACAACAAGCTTAGCAGAACAGACTAGATACAGCTCTGGCGTGGGGCAGGTCACAAATGTTTAGGATTATCCCTGTGGAGCAACAATAGATGTCAGGTCAAAAGAACAGGAGCTTTCACCTAAATCATAACCCTGATTATAAAGAGAGATCTTCTACTTACATTATATATTATAAATGATAAACACAGTTGTTTTCTTTAGTGCATTTACAAAATGGAAAATGCACACAGAGGATGTGCACGCTTTGTAAATACTATGCATTAATTAAATACCTAATAAGCTACTGAAGTCAATACTTATATGATTTTAATGTGTATCTATTTCAGAAGGCCATGTAACTCAATGCGGCATTATGCCAGATGTACAATTCTCCAAGTCTACTCGGTTTTCTTTATATAGCCAGGGCATAAATCAGATGTCAAATAAATTACTGTTAACCGTAAGAAAAATAAAGTCATGCTCATTACAGGAGATTAAACTCTCAATACAATACGCCATTTATTTTAACACTATAGACTAAACTATTAGTGGAGGGATACTTAACAGATTTACAGCAGTAACCCATAGCAACAAATCAGCAATTCACTGACTAATCTACTGGCGGCCACAGACAATACAGTTCTGCAAAAGCATCAAAGATCTATGGGGGTGATTTAACTGTTGTGGGTGTCTTTTTCCCCCCCTGTCTAAACGGGACTGTTTACGTGCCCAAACAACTGTGAAGATTCAATTGTGTTTGGGTGCCCATGCATATCGCGAATGTCACGCCCAAACAGACTGAGTAAAACGGCTAAACCCATCTAAAGTCCCGCTTTGGGCATCCAAAGTGCAGAGTTAGCACGCATTTTTTCTTGCACCTCCAGACACTCGGAGAAGAAATGTCACCCCCGTGGCTAGTGAGCGTTTAAACAGAAAAAAAACTGAATTGCATCAATAGGGAGCGATTCAAATGTATTTTGGGCACCCATCAGAGCAATTAAATTTTTGCTCTGACTAGGCACCCATAACTTTTTAAGTACCCAAATAGACAGTTTAGTCACGAATATCGGCTAATTCCGTCTGAAGTCCAGGTTAGTTTGGGTGCCAAAACCACAGACTTTTCGCACATTTTTCTCACTGCCTCAGGAGGCATCAAGAAGAAATCTCGTGAATCCCCTGTTTTGCGCCATCTAGTGGTCGCTGTGGGGGAAAATAATGTAATCACCCCCATAAAATAACATGCATTTGGTTTTTGTTTAGATATTCTTTATATGCACCATTAACCACTTAGCTGACAATTTTCCCTTCAAAAGCATTCATATAGTTTTTTTTTTTAAATTATTTAATATAATTTTAAAAGTATTTTTTTAAATATTGAAAGGGCTCATGGCCTGTTAAGAAAGTGATAGTTGCCTATTACACCCCTTTCATACCACCGCTGTTATTGCCAGGTTGACTTGGGTCGCGGCTCGGTGTGAAGGGGTTCCCAAAAAAAATAACCCGGGAATCCAACTTGGGATCCAGAACAAAATGACAGGGGGAGCACTATGACAGCAGAAAAAGGAAAGGAGGGAGGGGGGGAGGAGTTGAGTGGGTGTGGCCTCACAACAGGGTGCGTGCCCGAGCAAAAAGCTGGAAGCAGTTTTATAGCATAACGCTATCACACTATATATATGCAGTACTGTGCAAAGTTTTCCGTAGGTGTGTACAAAAGTTTTCGGTAGGTGTGGAAAAAATGCTGCAAAGTAAGGAACCTTTCAAAAACAGAAGTGTTAATAGTTTCTATTTATCAATTAATAGAATGCAACATGAATAAACAGAAGAACAGTCCTCAACGTTGCCCGTTTCTTTGTGCTTCAATGCTGAAAAATACAGGCAAGTACTTATCCATCATGCAGTACCATCAGGGAGGCGTCTGATTGGCTCCAAATTTATTCTGCAGCAGAACAACAACCCCAAACATACATCCAATGTCACTAAGAACAAGGAATCCTGGAAGTGATGATATGGCCCCCACAGAGCCCTGATCTCAACATCATCGAGTCGGTCTGGGATTACAAGAGACAGAAGGATCTGAGCAAGCCTACATCCACAGAAGATCTGTGGTTAGTTCTCCAAGATGTATGGAACAACTTCCCTGCCGAGTTCCTTCAAAAACAGTGTGCAAGTGTACCTCAAAGAATTGAACTTTAGTCCGGTTTAGCCGTTTTACATATGGCGTGATCAGAGTGATTAAAAAAAAATCTGAATATCACCCCCCGATCTCCGGTCATTTTAGATGGAGGATCGGGCGCAAAAAAACTATTGAATTGCCCTTTAAAGTATTTAATGTGCAACAGATTAGTGTATGCAGTGCCCCCCACCATAATACCCCTCAAAACACAGAGCATCCCCATACCCCCAGTACACAGTGTCACACAGCTTCCCATATTACTTCAAGTAAACACAGTGTACCCCATAGTACACCTGAGTGCACACAGCGTTCCCATATTATCCCTAAGTGCACACAGCATCCCCCATATTACCCCTTAGTACACACAGCCACCCTTATTACCACTCAGTACACCCAGCCTCTCCCATACTGTTTCCCAGGCCTTTCCTTCATGAAACCTGGAATTTTGCTTCTTAATGTAAAATTAGCAGGAAGCAGAGGCCCTGTACAGTGTGGCTAGAGGAGGAGGCACAGCCAAAATACATACTTGATGATTTGGCCGATTTTGGCGACCAACGATATTATCGTTGGCCGATTTTTCATCAACGATTTTTTACATACACACTGAACGATTTTATGGGCAGTTTGGATGATATGACATTACATTACATTGATATCATCCAAATTGGATTGTATGAATAAACGATGATCGACCAACGATGAACAATTGTGGGGACGTGCATCGTTCATCGTTGATGCATCCACACTGAATGATATGAATGATTTATCGTTCATTTTTTAACGATATTGTTCATATCGTCCTTCAATATTGCCAAGTGTGTAGGGAACTAAAGGCTGAGCCCGGTGACAAGTTGGCTGGTCCCTTGTGAGGGGCCAGCACTGTGAAGCAATGTCAGTCCGACGACCGGATTGTATTGTGCCCTGGCTGGGTCATTGCCTTTTAGCTTCCGCCACAGGCAGCACAGCTGTCAGCAGACCAGCTGCAGTGCTAGTTATTCAGCCTTTGCACATGTGCAATAGCTCACACACTGCCCAATCGGAGCCACTGCAGTTATGAATCTACCCGTCGGGAGGGGTGGTGGGAGTTGTGGTAGGAACACTTCCTCGTCTTCCCGCTGTCCCTAACCATTGCACTTACTGCGGAGAAGGCTGCCCGAAGCTCACGGCGCCTGTACCAGAGGCAGCAGAGCCTAGTGCCGCTGGTTCCCCTGAGTGCCCGGCAGTATATACAGGTGCTCCTGGGCCCTGAATGCACTATAAATAATAAAAAAATAATAATCTCCTAAACAACAGGGGGGGGCACGTGTCTTGGTGCTACCTCTTCCCCCCCCCCCCCCAATCCCATGGCGAGCAGGGTCGGGTCTGGGAGGGCCCTGTGTTAAGGGCCAGTGTAAACAGGTGATCCAGGTCATCCAACCAGGGCTCCACTTAGAGACAGTGGGATCTCCACGTTCAGATATGATATCATCTCCAAGTGCCAGCAGAACAGTTAACACCGCACCCATGTGCAGAGTAAATGATGCCGATCTGGTAATAACCTGGGTCAGAGCCGCTGAGTGCCGTGTTCCAAATCCTAGGTCTAGCCCGGCATTTTTATGTGAAAGGAGTATAACTGAGTAGCTACATAGCCTAGTGATAAGTGTGAGATATTTCACTTTCAGCAGGGACTCTCAGCTGACATATATGGGCAACTGCATGAAACATGAAAGAAATAGGGTCAGCACTGCTAAATAACAGAGGTGGCTGGCATTTCCTCTGGTTCGTGCTGAAGATAATGGCTGTTATCATTGAAAAAAGGATCTTATGCACCACACAACGTATTAGATGACAGGTTCTGAAAGGGCACTTTGTGAAAACAACACTGTACCCCTCAACCCCAGTGAAAGATTTGAGGTTAATGCTGCTCAGACTAGAATTCCTAGTGTACTCCCAGCTACACTTTGTCTCTAATTACAACTACCACCTGAGTACGTCATGTGGGATGTCCTCATATGGTGTTACACTGCACCTGTGTTTAACATTCTAAAACGCTACACAGAGATTTGAGAGCTTGCTACGGTATGGGTGACCTGCGCTTGGGATCCCGCTGGTCACCATACCGACGCAGGGATCCCAAGGATTAGAATGCCTGGGAGAAGGGGGTGAATGCAACGAAGACCCTTGCGGGCTCGCGGCTGCGGGCTCAGTGGTGAGCTGCGATTGCCACAGGTTCGATTCCCACTCTATGGGTGTCATGGAACCCATGAGTGGGAATAGTCCCTGTTAGTTGGCATGACTGTTTTTGAGGCCGCAGGATGTATGCGTAGGTAGGCGGTCACATAACTACATCCCATAAAATGCTATAAGCACTTCCATCGCATAAAACATTCAGGCTCGGTATAGAAAATACCATTGTCAAACAAAAAATAAGCTACATTGGTGATAGGGAGACGTGTGACGACACAGCTACCAAGACTTTACCATTTACAGATGGCAGATTTCTAGAACATTTGTAAAGGGTAAACTGACATGTAATAAAGATTTATATACAACTGTAATGTCTTTCTAACATCACCATGGTGCTATAGCTACTTATTTTACAAAAGCAAAAAGAGAAATGACATGTTAATGAGCATAATAATTAGAATTTTGTTGAAATGACCATATCTAATTGTATCTTTGCCAGCCCTTCCTAATATTTAGCTTTACAGTGTAGTAACACAGGAGAAATTGCAAGTCCTGGCTTATTGCTAAAATGTTTTATAAAATGCCCTTTAATCTCACATTATCTCATTTACAAGATTTTATTTCATATTTTACCCGTATTATTTTTATTTAAACAGGAGACCCTCTTAAATTGTAATAATTTGAAGAACAAAGGTGTCTTTCGATAGCTACTGTAAAACTCACTGAAATGTTAGTTTACCAGAAGAATTGGCCTTTTTATAGGTATTACTTATCTTTTCGCATGTACTAACCCTTGGAGAGTGATAAAGTGGAGAGAGATCATGTACCAGCCGATCAGCTGCAGATTGTGTGGCAGATGTATTAAGCCTGGAGGAGTGATAAAGCAGTGCTAAGTGCAAGGTGATAACGCACCAGCCAATCACCTCCAATATGTAAATTGACAGTTAGGAGCTGATTTGCTGGTGCATTATCACCTTCCACTTATCACTTCTTTATCACTTCTCCAGGCATAATACATCTGCCCCTGTATTTGAAAAATGACAGTTAGGAGCTGATAGTTTATCTCTCTCCATTTTACCACTCTCCTAGGCTTAGTACATGTGCCCTCTGTGCATCCTTTCACCTGTTTTGCAACCTGGAGATTTATGGTTAACAGAATCCCACGAGTGCCTACACCATAACAACTAAACAGTCCTCAGCGACTGTCGCATGTATGAAAATTTTTTATTTATTATAGATTTGTCCTGAGATTATTAGCTCTGCATGGGAATAAAGAAAAATAGACAGTGAATTCTAATTTAAAAACAAAAGCGAGTGAAAAGTAACAAATGGATGGGCACAAAAAAAGATAAAGCACAAAGCCTAAATACGGGAGGCAGAGAGGAAGCAGGATGGCAGGCTAGTCGTATCCTAGGAAACGCACACATCTAGCTGCATGCAATACTAAGAAATGGAATCCCCTCTGTTATAATGTTACAGCAGCACACAAATGCTGAAACCTCAGATGTAGCCATACTGTGATGCATTGACTACAACACTCTTTCACATGAAAGAAAAGAACAGGAGATGAATGAAATAGCTTGCCTTAATTACCTGGCTTCATACAATTGACAAGTGACATGAGAAGACAATGTACTGTACGTGATAAATGAAAAGGAGCTGTCACTCCTAGTCCACAGCTTACTACAATAATCAGAGCCCATTTTTGGATGGAAACTATGAGGTCAGTTCTCCCCTTCAAGCACATACTGGGGACCTGAGTTATCCACTTCTCATGAAAAATCTGATGAACCACTTGAACGCTGTATTACAATTGCTATGCTAAAGACTTGTATTGTATTCACATAACAAAGAAGGGCCACAAAACACTCTGCCAGTAGAGAGATAGCAAGCACCTGTTAAGTTGTTGTTTATTATTGGGGCATTCACACTATCCAAAGGGCACTGATCCTTGTTGTGTGACCATCAATCTACATGTGCGCGCTTATAGTAGCATGCAACATGGTGCTGGGCTCTAAGGGGTTCTTTCTGCTGAAGAGTGACAAAATATTACTTGGGAGGGGGGCTGGGTTCTGCTTTAAATGAAGGTGAAAAAACTCGTAAACATATATAGACACTACAATGCATCACATCATAAACCTGCCACATCCAATGCCATGCACTTACTATCCAACACGTGCTGCCCTCATAGGTGGCACGGCTCAACCTCTCACCACCTGCAACTGCCCTCACGGGTGACACGGCTCACCAGCACCTGCCCTCACAGGTGGCACTGCACACGCCCTCTCACCATCAGCAACAACCTGCCCAGCGGCGCCACGCTGGAGACACACAAACCCAATGAAGAAAGAATACCTTTAAATGGCTGAGAGCGCCGGCTCGGTGCACAGTGTCACTGTGTGTAGAGCGAGGTAAGTATATCAGGAGAAGAGAGAAATGCAGACAAAGGGGAGCTGGAGAAAGCAGATAACAAAAAGCTCAGGAGTGATGGCAATAATAATGCAATTACCTGGATGAGTCACACAGATCACCCTCTTCTGCCTGAGAACCCCTTCTCCTGCTCGCACTGGTGCTACTCAGAGCTGCTGCTTGCTGCAGTCATCATGCTCTGCCAGTGGGAGCATGCGTGTGGGAGGAGAAGAGAGAGAGAAACATAAGTGAATGTTTTTCTCCCATCAAATTACCGCTCATCATCATCATCACCACCACCACCATCATCAGGACTCAGCCAGGGAGCAGTCACAGAGAGGCGAGAGAACGAGTAGAAGGGAGGACAGGATGTGCTTTTAGTACAAATAACATTCAAACACAGTCAGAGGGAGACTCATCTGTAAGTGGCACATGTGAAGGGGTGCAGAAAGAGGAATGGTAGCTCTGGTCTGCCTAAACCGTATGCCAATTGGCTGTGAGCCTTATTCATCAGAGGTGGATGCGGTTGTGATGTCGTCTTTTGTCGAAGCCGCCACTGCGTTGCACCATCGGAGGTGGCACCAGCCCTATGGAGACGCAGAATCTCCGCCTGAACATGGCCATCTGTCTCAGTGCACCTGCGTCTTTATATGCAGTCGCTGAAAATGACACGCCCATATCCAGCTAGCCACTCCTCCTGTAACCAACCAGAAATGGCCGCCGAAATTGCATGTATCTGCACTCAATTTTGATCTGCAACTTTGGGGGTAATTCAGACCCGATCGCACAGCAGCGATCTGAACTGCGCATGCTTCGGCGCATGCCACACAGCCGACGGCTGTCCTTAGCTATCCATCGCCTCTGCCTGATTGACAGGCAGAGGCAGTCGCTGGGTGGGAGAGGGCGAGCCGCCGGCATTGGGCCGCTGTTTTCGGGGGCGCGGTCCGGGCAACGCAGGCGTGCCTGGACCGTTGAGGGGTCGGGGCGCGGCGGCTGCATGACGTCACACGCAGCCGCTGCGACCAGGGCTGCGACGAGTAGCTCCCTGCCAGAGCGCAGGAGCTGCGCTGGCTGGGAGTTACTCCTACAGTGCAAAAGCATTGCCACTCTGCGATGCTTTTGTACTTCTGCGTCGGTTTGGACCTGACATGC
The DNA here is from genome assembly GCF_028390025.1 of Pseudophryne corroboree. Classification (NCBI taxonomy): domain Eukaryota; kingdom Metazoa; phylum Chordata; class Amphibia; order Anura; family Myobatrachidae; genus Pseudophryne; species Pseudophryne corroboree. The sequence continues at coordinate 580,666,146 of NC_086449.1, forward strand.
GGGGCGGACTAGCCATGTGCTGGGTGTCCCCCCGCATGTCAGTGTGCTTGATTGTACGATCAACTTTGAATCACACCCTTTGTGCGGTGACCATTGGGAAGTATGGGCAGTGCGATTCGGATGCACGCGCAGGCTGAAACATCATCGCTGCTGCGTCCACCTCCAAATTGGAGGTATAATGGGAGCGGACTGAAGCTTTATGTTTATTTCAATAAAAGTTAAACCTATGCAAAATATCTTTGCAAAGATGCTTTCACGTATTTACATACAGTATGGAATGGCAGCTGTATTCTCCATCCATATGCTAAAATATTACTAAAACGGTGCAAATGTCTCATATACAGACCCCGATTTTAATATGATCCCCTAAGCACACCCACTAATCCATTTCCATAAGCATTGCCTATACAGTAGTTGTACTCCGATGCCATTATCAGATAGGGCACGGTGGGGTTATGGCATAATAGGACATCAGTATCTAGGTTGACACATGAAAAGGTTGACATGAATTTTTTATTTATTTTGGTGTCAAATTTGTGGAACCCCAGTTAGTTTATCACTTCCCCTGGCATGGCTCGCTTGCCGTTGCCAATTGTAGTCCATGTGGAGATGGTAAATTATGATAAAGTTGACAAAATAGGAAAAAATTCCAAAAAACTCATGTTGACCGTATGCTATGTCATTGTCAACAATTGTCATGTTGACCACTTAATGAACCTGTCAACCTTTTGGCCTTGTCGAATATATGCATGTAGACCATTTGGTGTTGACCTATTGGCTGTTGACATTTTAACTGTTGACCTATAACCCGGATACCGGCGGGATGTACTAAACATAACATCAGTATAAAACGCTATTATGTACCGAGATATGCGATTAGTATGGCTAGGACAGTTCTCTTGGTAAGAGCTGTCCTTTTTGATTACAGGACATCCGGGTTTAGGATCCGGGAGTCCTTCTGTGCATGCGCAGTATGACGCTCACGATGCGTGGGGTGCTGGATGCACAGATGTAAATAAAACACTGACCGTGGGCCTGATGCGGAGATGTACGCACTGCCAATGTTTGTGGTACTGCGCATGTGTCCAAAGTGTGTCCGTACAGAGTCTCAGTTGTACTTTCAGATGCATGCAGGGAGAAGTGTATTGAAAAAGTGGTGGGCGTTCCTGGCTGGTGACAGGGAGGTGTCTTAGCACATGCACTGGGATGGTCTGTCTTATGGGCAAGTTATGGAAGTGTTGTGGGAGTGTCAGTGATAGTGGTTACGTGCACAGATGCTCAACCGCTCACATAGGATGCCATACTCGGACAGAGAAACTGCACTTGCCAAAGGGCTTTTGGAAGTCTCGATGGTGTAACTGATGGTGGCGTCTAAGGACACATTAATTGGTATAACAAAACGTACGGATGCTGACAGTGGCCGCTCCAGTTCCTGCACATTTGGACACACGGAGATACACAAGGGAAGGACTTTGTATAAGCATATGCATAAAGTCACAGACAGGCAGTGGTGCAAGTATGACAGCAAAGGGGTACAGATGGAGCCAAGCTAATCAAGGCTCCGTCTGTGCCTGGGCGCGTCCACCTAGGCACACTCATTGCAGCGTCTGGGCCACGCGCGCGTCCGTGACGCGCCCCATTCACTACAATGGGAGCGTCTCTGTGCTCTCCTGTAGTGGCGCTAGGCGCCGGATCGCCTAGCCCCACCGGGAGTTTGCGATGGAGCTGCACTACATGAGTGCGGCTCCATCTGTACCATTAATATATTAGCAGCTGGTACACCATACCCCCTACTACATTAACACCGGCAGGAGCCACAGGACACATATGACAAACTGCAGGGCACAAGCAGAGAGAGAAGGTAGCAGAGCCCAGACAGCTGCTGGATAGGCAGCACAATAACGTTTTTTGGTACAGACACAGAGGCATAACGTCATAACGTTGCGCTGCTTGGACCGCGTAGAGGAGCCGATCCACCTGCGAAGAGAGAACAGCAAGCAGCGTCCTCATCATGCAGCAAGAAGTACGTTTGAGCTGGGCTGGAGAGACACGGGTCGGGTTTGGGGGGGCTGGAGATGATGACACAGGCTGGGAAGACAGGATGATATGGCTCAGCTGAGAGACACATAGGGGGAGGCTGAGAGACACTGAAGGGGAGGCTGGGAGACATAGAGGGGCAGGCTGAGGGACACAGAGTGATGAGGCTTAGGGACACTGAGGGGCAGGCTGAGAAACGTGTAGTTACAAATTACATTTCTGAGATCTACACTTAACTTTCAGTGGGTTTTGGACAAGAGGAGTAGTACACATTTACGGCCTTAAATAGCATCTATCCATAGTATTGGTTCTATTTTGGCATAGGCAAAGATGCGTTGTCACTCAGTAGTTACAGGGACATGCAGCAAAATAGGGATAGATAAGCTATTGATTTAAGAGTGATGGCTATAGTGTTCCCTCATTGCTAGCATTTACATCTTTGGGGGTATTCACTTACCCATGATAACCCGTTTTTGCTGTTAGAATGGGCTTTTATCATAACACGCTATTCAGTTGTCTGCGAATATTTACCCGTGATAATTATCCATTGATTTACCTTCAATAGGGAGAAAAGGTGTCGGTATGCCGGTTGTCGGGATTCCGGTGCCGGTATACTGTGCGCCGGGATCCCAACAACCGGTATACTGAATACCACCCGTACCCGAGACAGGCTCGCACTTCCAAGTCCTCTAAGCCCAAACCTAAAAGTTCTTGGGCCAACCCGTCAGCCTGCTTCCAAACCGGACAAGCCTGCTGCATGACGGGGTTGACCTCCCTCTGGTGGACCCCAGGGTGGGAGGCCAACTTCTGCAGTTCGCCCAGGTATGGTTAAAGACCACTTCGGACGCCTGGGTGCAGGAAATGGTCTCTCACGAGTACGCAATCTCTTTCAAGAGACGTTCCCCTTGCCAGTTTTGCTCAACGGTTATCCCTTCGGATCCATTAAAAGCACAAACTCTACATTTGGTTCTGATAGTGCCGGTGCCTCTGTCTCAGAGAGGCAGGGGTTACTATTCGACGCTGTTTATAGTTCCGAAGCCGAATGGATTCTCCCGGCCTATACTCAACCTCAAATCTTTGAACAAATTTGTGGGGGTGTCCAAATTCCATATGGAAACTCTGCGCTCTATTGTACTGGCTTTGGAACCCAAGGACTATATGGTATCCCTGGATATACAGGATGCTTTCCTACACATACCTATTGCCATGTCAGCAATATCTACAGTTTGCTATTGGCAACCTTCATTATCAGTTCCAAGCCTTGCCTTTCGGACTGACCACGGCTCCTCGGATCTTCACCAAGGTCATGGCGGTCATGACGACCCTTCTCCGCCGCCAGGGTATCAGGATCCTGCCATATCTGGACGACTTGTTGATCCTGGCGAACTCCCCAGAGGTTCTCCTCCATCATCTGGAACTGACAGTCCAATTCCTATAAGCCCACGGGTGGCTCATCAACTGGAAGAAATCCTCACTGGTCCCTGCTCAGAGCTTGGTGCACCTTGGTGCATTACTGGACACACACAACCAACGTTTGTTCTTGTCTCCAGAGAAGGTCCTGAAACTTCAGGACAGAATCAGATGCTTCCTCTCTCGCCAAAGAGTGTCGATACAAATGCTAGGCCTCATGGTGTCGACTTTCGACATGGTAGAGTACGCTCAATTTCATTCCCGGTGGTGTATATAAATCATCAAGGCGGCACTCGAAGCCGCATGGCAATGATGGAAGTGTCAAAAATTCTTCAAAGGGCGGAACGCCATCTGCCAGCAATATCGGCAGTGTTCATTCCGGGTGTCCTCAATTGGGAAGCGGACTTCGTCAATCGTCAGGACATACACGCTGGGGAGTGGAGTCTTCATCCGGGGGTCTTCGAACTCCTTGTGGACAAGTAGGGTCTACCAGATGTAGACCTGATGGCGTCTCGACACAATCACAAGGTTCCGGTCTTCGGAGCAAGGACAAGGGATCCTTAAGCAGTGTTCGTGGACGCACTGGCAATTCCATTGAAACTTTCGAATGCCATACTTGTTCTTTCCAGTGTCACTCCTGCACAGGGTACTACGGAAGTTCAAGCGAAGAGGAATACTACTTCTAGTCGCTCCAGCGTGGCCCAGACGGCATTGGTTCTCAGACCTGCAGGGTCTCTCGATCGAGCGTCCTCTTCTACTTCCTCAATGCCCAGACCTCCTCGTTCAGGGCCCTTGTGTTTACCAGGACCTGGCAAGACTGGCTTTGACGGCATGGCTCTTGAAGCTTCACTCCTGAGGGCCAAAGGATTTTCTGAGGCGGTTATTCAAACCATGTTAAAGGCCCGCAAACCGGCTTCTGCACGGATTTGTTATAGGGTCTGGAATTCTTACTTCACCTGGTGTGCTGCTAAGAATTATGATGCATACAAGTTTAGTACTTCCAGACTTATGGCTTTTTTGCAACATGGCCTGGATTTAGGACTTCGCCTGGTCTCCGTCAAGGTTCACATTTCTGCCTTGTCGGTGTGGTTTCAGCAAAAAATTGTATCTATTCCTGATGTTCATACATTCACTCAGGGCATACTACGGATTCACCCTCCCTATGTCCCTCCTGTGGCTCCATGGGATCTGTCTGTTGTCCTTAATGACTTCAAGAGTCTCCGTTTGAACCTCTTGAGTCTGTGGACCTTAAATGCCTTACACTTAAGGTAATTTTTCTGTTGGCTATTGTCTCTGCTAGGAGCGTGTCTGACTTAGGCACTTTGTCCTGTCGTCCACCCTTTCTGATTTTTCACAGTGACCGGGCAGTTCTTAGAACTCGCCCTGGTTATCTACCTAAGGTGGTGTCATCTTTCCACCTTAACCAAGAGATTGTGGTTCCGGCCCTTATCTCTCCTGGTTTGTCCTAGAAAGAGCGGTCTTTGGATGTGGTACGGGCTCTCCGTATATATGTAGAAAGGACTGCCTCTATCAGGAGATCAGATTCTCTTTTTGTACTTTTTGGTTTTCACAAACGTGGCTGGCCTGCGAATAAACAGACCTTGGCCAGATGGATTAGAATGGTGATTTCACAAGCTTATGCGCAGTCTGGACTCCCAGCTCCTGCTGCTATTAAGGGCCATGCTACTTGGTCTGTTGGACCTTCTTGGGCGGCCCGCCGTGGCGCATCCGCTGAACAATTGTGCAAGGCAACTTACGTGGCCCTCAGTGAACACGTTCATCAGGTTCTATGCCTTTGATACTTCTGCCTCCCAGGATGCTTCCTTTGGACGTCGGGTTCTTGTGCCCGCTACAGTGCGTCCCCTCCCATGAGGAACTGCTTTAGGACATCCCGATGTTATTCCCTGTGGAATACCAGTGTACCCCGCTGCAGAAAAGGAGATTTATGGTAAGACTTACCATTGTTAAATCTCTTTCTGCGAGGTACACTGGTTTCCACATGGCGCCCACCCTGACGCATTTAGCTTCTTTGGGTTTGTATGGTATTAGCCGCTAGGCCCTTCTCCTGTCGTGATAATGTGGGTCTATGTGATTAACATCTACCGTCTCTCTTACCTGCTACTCCATTGGACTGGTTAACAAAACTGAGCTCCAGCGCCTTGAGGAGGGGTTATAGAGGAGGTGGTGCAGTGCATCCTGGGAACAGTCAAAGCTTTAGCCTGTTCGTGCCTCATATCAAGATCCAACTCTACACCCCATTATTCCCTGTGGAAACCAGTGTACCTCGCAGAAAGAGATTTAACAATGGTAAGTCTTACCATAAATCTCCTTTTCACTTCACCACCTCTGAGCAGGTGATAAGCTTGTGGAAAATCCCTAGTTTAAGGTAAAAATATCAGAAATTTGGTTCAGAACCCCATGGACACCCCTTGAATGACTAATTAGGCACTTTGACGTTTTTAATTATTTTTAGTTGGCCAATAATGACATGTTATTTTTGGGGTCAAAAAGTGCAAAATTATGAAAAATGATGTATAAAGTATGGGACAGGTATATTCGGGTGCTTTATGAGTGGGATACAGTAAGTATTTTGAAACTTGCAGATGGTTTAAATATGGCTTAAAATGACCCAAATATATACCTATACACATTTTTATGTACCCCCAATTTAATTTGAACACTTATTTTGCTGAAAAACACTTGCTTTATATATATTTTTTCTTTTTTAGAAAAATGCATATAATAGCCATTTCACACAATGTAAGTATCCCAAATCTTTTTATTATGACCACTAATAGAATACTATTTTCCTATATTAGTGTGGCTTTTTTGGGTGTACAGGCAGATTTTCCCATTTTCTCCTACACTTTTTCTGGCAAGAATTATCGCAAGAATCTGGTTATTGGCCCTCTTTCCGAGTTGTTCGCTCGCTAGCTGCTTTTAGCAGCATTGCACTCTGAGAGTGTATCTTAGCTTAGCAGAATAGCGAACGAAAGATTAGCAGAACTGCTACTAAATAATTCCTTGCAGTTTCTGAGTAGCTCCAGACCTACTCACAGATTGCGATCAGCTCAGTCCGTTTAGTTTCTGGTTTGATGTCATAAACACGCCCTGCGTTCAGCCAGCCACTCCCCTGTTTCTCCAGACACTCCCGCGTTTTTCCCTGACACGCCTGCGTTTTTCAGCACACTCCCGGAAAACGCTCAGTTACCACCCAGAAACGCCCCTTTCCTGTCAATCACTCACCGATCAGCAGTGCGACTGAAAAGCGCCGCAGGATCCACAGCAAAACTGCTAAGTTTTTAGTTAAATAACTAAGCGCATGCGCCCTGCGTGCCTTGCGCATGCGCAATTTGCAACAAATCGCAGCATAGCGAAAATCGGCAACGAGCGAACAACTCGGAATGACCCTCATTGTGAATTTGCAATTGAATAGGGCGAATCACAGGAGTGTGCAAACCTTTTCATAGTCATTTTGGCAATGTCTGTGAAAAGTCAGATCATGGTAACTTACTGTATTATGGTGGCTAATTAAATTCCCCCATAATTAAAAGTTAAGTCTGCTCCCATGTCCCATTGTAGGGCCTAATTCAGACCTGGTCGCTGCAACGGCAGCGATCGCAGGCTGAAGCCATATGTCGTGTGCGCCCGCGCAGCGGCTGCACTGCGCGTGTGCACACCGTAAGATGCGAAAGCATCTCACTGGTGCTATGGCCTGATTGACAGGCAGAGGCGATGCAGGGCGGGAGGGGGTGTGCCGGCAGTGTTCGGATGGCGTTGGTGGGCGCAGTCCAGACAATGCAGGCGTTTCCGGACCATTGGTGGGGCCGGTCGCGGCGGCTGCGTGACGTCACATGCAGCGACTGGGACCAAAAACATAGCGTAGGCAGGGAGTTGCTTGCCAGATGCATGAGCATCGCCGCTGTGCGATGCTTTCGCACCTCTGCGGTGGGGGTAGGGCCTGGCATGCGGGGTAGACCTGCCCTGTGCTGGACGTCCCTCTGCATGTCAGAGATTTTGATCGTGGATGTGCGTTTTTTCAGTTTTTACAGACCAAAGCATTCCTTTTAGTATCTCCCACATGTGAGCGACAATGATGATACTGTAGATGCAAAAAAAAATTACTATCAATTGCACATGTCACAGTAAATCCAGTTTACATGTCATCTAAGATTACCAAGTGTTCTGCACAGTTAATCAGTTTCTATTTTCTGCAATAATGTGATGGGACAGAATGTCCAGTTACAATGTTACAAGTCGTACAAAATTAGCACAATTCAAGATAATGCAGTTGAGCACAGTGATGATCCTTTGGACTAAGGGGTTCATTCTGAGTTGATTGTAGCTGTGCTAAATTTTGCACAGCTACGATCAGGCACTCAGGCATGCGGGGGGACGTCCAGCACTGGGCTAGTCCGCCCCGCATGTCAGTGCCGGCCCCCCCCCCCCCCCACTCAGAAGTGCAAAGGCATCGAACAGCGGCAATGCCTTTGCACTTCAAGAGTAGCTCCCGACCAGTGCAGCTTTAGCGTGCTGGCCGGGAGCTACTTGTCGCTCCCCGGCCCACAGCGGTTGCGTATGACGTCACGCGCTGCCGCAGCCCACCCCCCCAACGGTCTGGTCACGCCTGCGTTGGCCGGACCGCGCCCCCTAAACGGCGGCTTAATGCCGCCGTTCAACCCCCTCCCGCCCAACGACCGCCTCTGCCTCAGAGGCGATCGCTAGGCAACGACGGCTGGCATATGCCGGCACACTGCAGTGACGGTACATGCACAGTTCCGACCCGATCGCTGCGCTGCGAGAAACTGCAGCGAGAGATCGGGTCGGAATGAACCCCTATGTTCAGTAACAATTAAAAATACAATTTGTATTTTAAATGTAGGTGCTGATGCAAAGTCCATTTGTAGAACACATCTTGCATGAATTTGCATGCTCAGAAATGGCTGCACATGGAGTACTACGCATTTCAATCGCATCAATACTTACGTCCAAAGAAGGGGACCTGGGCTGTAACGGAGCGCTCGCACATACAGTATGTAAAGGTCAGTGAGGACTTGATAAAGTAATTATGGGCCATGAAGAGTTGAATGTTAGGAAAAATATGCCTCTTATCAGTGCTGCAAGTATGGCGGTAAGGGGCGGTATGGCGTACCTGTAAGAAAATCCCAGCAGGTACGCCGTACCATCAGGCCGCCACCTTGCAGACACGGGTGTTGGAGAGAGGAGAGCGCAGCATGCGCCTCTCCTGCCTGCGAGTCCCCTGAGTCCGGCAGCGGCGGCGGCGTGCACTGAGCCGGTTCGTGAGCCAATCAGAGCTCGCAGACCGGCAGACAATCAGGAGCTGCTGCTGCCGGACCGCGAGCCCTGATTGGTGGGGGCGTATCTGGCACTGTGGGGGCATATGTGTATCTGGCACTATTGGTGTCATAAGTGTATCTGACCCCTCCATATGTGTATCATGCCCCCATTTTCATTGGCCACGCCCCATGTGGCATTTGGCCATACCCATTTTTTTGATGCGCGCGCCGCACACAGTACCTATAGGACATTTTTTCTACTTGCACCACTGCCTCTTATGCAGGGTCATAGCAGGACAAAATTCTGCCCAATACCTGCCCTAATCCCCAAACTTGTGATGTCATGATGTTATGATGAGGGCTGGGGCAGCTGTTACCAGGAAGAAGCAGAACACCCAGGGCAGCTCTGCAGCAGCATCTAGAACAAGGGCCTTTTGGATATTTATAAAATCCTTCGGGGGCCATACAAAAATGATCAACTTAAAAATGACCCTGCCCCCCAGTAATTATGCCACCCAGTAGTTATTCCCCGACTAGTTATGCCCCTTAGTGGTATCGGCGCATGCACACACGCCAATAAGTGGGTGTAGCCAATTAAAATGGGACGTGATACACATATGCCCCCAATAGTGCAGTGCCAGATACACATATTCCAGTGCAGTGCCAGATACACATATGCCGCCACAGTGCCAGATACACAAATGCCCCACAGTGCCATATACACAAATGCCCCACAGTGCCAGATACACAAATGCCCGACAGTGACAGATACACAAATGTCCCACAGTGCCAGATACACATTGCCCCAAACATGCCCCCCCTCCACCCCACTGTGCTGCTCACCACTGCTGCTGCTGCTGTGTGTCAAGGGAGGGGAGGAGAGCGCAGCGTGCACCTCTCCTGCCCCTTAGTGCTCCGTCTGGCGGCGGCGTGTGTCAGGGGCCAGGTAGGGAGGAGAGCGCAGCTATGTCGGGCGGCGGCGTGTAGGACCTCAAACCAGCCGCCGGTTCGTGAGCCAATCAGAGCTCGCGGACAGGTAGCGGCGGTTCCTGATTGGATGTTGGTCCACGAGCTCTGACGAACCAGCGGCTGGTTTGAGGTCATACCCGCTGCTGCCGCCGGACATAGCTGCGCTCTCCTCCCTGCCCTGACAGCTGAGACACGCCGACGCTGGACTGAGGGGCGGCGTGTCTCGCTGACATACAGCAGCAGGTGGGCCAGAACAAATGGCTTTGCGGGCCTTATACGGCCCGCGGGCCGGAGGTTCCCCACCCCTGATCTAGAATGTCCACTCCGAGTTCTCTGTAGGATGTAGGGTGCCTTTCCAGATATGCTGCTAGCCAAATGCTGGTGTAATAGCAGATCACCTTAATAATTATTTTGGCTCAGTATTCACTACTGAAAGAGAGGGGAAGACGCCACAGTTAAGTTGCAGGAATATTCAGAAACATTAAACACGTACATTTATAGGGGAGAAGATTCTGAAAGAACTCTCAAAGCTGAAAATGGATAAATCAATGGGGCCAGAAGGGATACATAGAAGGATACTAAAAGAGCTTAAAGGGATGCTGGTAGCACCATTAACAGAATTATTCAACCAGTCGCTAGCTACAGGAGTAATTCCAGAGAACTAGTAAAGAGCGAACGTAGGGGGTAATTCAGAGTTGATCGCAGCAGCAAATTTGTTAGCAGTTGGGCAAAACCATGGGGGTCATTCCGAGTTGATCGCTCGCTGCCAATTTTTGCAGCGCAGCGGTCAGGTGAAAAAACAGCATTTCTGCGCATGCGTATGCCCCGCAATGCACACGCGTGACGTACGGGTACAAAGCCCTTTGTGGTTGTGCTCAGGTTCTAGCAAAGTTTTCCTTCGCACTGGTGGCCGCTAGAAGATTGACAGGAAGGGGGCGTTTCTGGGTGTCAACTGACCATTTTCAGGGAGTGTTAGCAAAAGCGCAGGCGTGGCTGGGCGTTCGCTGGGCGGGTGTATGACGTCAAATCCAGACACGAATAGGCTGAAGTGATCGCAAGCGCTGAGTAGGTTCAGCGCTACTCAGAAACTGCACAAACTGTTTTTGCAGAGTTTGGCTGCACATGCGTTCGCACTTCCGCTAAGCTAAAATACACTCCCCAGTTGGCGGTGGCATAGCATTTGCATGGCTGCTAAAACTAGCTAGCGAGCGATCAACTCGGAATGACCCCCTATGTGCACTGCAGGTGTGGCAGATATAACATTTGCAGTGAGAGTTAGATTTAGGTGGGTTATTTTGTTTCTGCGCAGGATAAATACTGGCTGCTTTATTTTTACACTGCAATTTACATTTCAGTTTGAACACACCACACCCAAATATAACTCTCTCTGCACGTGTTATATCTGCCCCACCTGCAGTGCACATTGGGGGTCATTCCGAGTTGATCGTAGCCCTGCAAAATTCTGCAGGGCTACGATCATGTCCATAGACATGCAGGTGGACGTCCAGCACAGGGCTATCCCGCCCCGCATGTCAGTGCCACCACCCCCCCCCCCCCCCCCCCCCCCGCAGAAGTGCAAATGCGGCTTTTGCATTTTAGGAGTAGCTCCCGACCAGCGCAGCTTTAGCATGCTGGCCGGGAGCTACTCGTCGCTCCCCGGGGCCAGCCGCTGTGGCCCGCCCCCCGCGCGGTCCGGCCATGCCTGATTGGCCGGACCCGCCCATGAAACGGCGGCCAAGCGCTGCCATTTCGACACCCCCGCCCAGCGACCGCCTCTGCCTGTCAATCAGGCAGAGGCGATCGTACCACAGCGACGGTGCACTGCGGCGCAGTTCTGACCCGATCACTGCGCTGCAATAAACTGCAGCGTGCGATCGGGTCAGAATAACCCCCATGGTTTTGCCCAACTGCTAACAAATTTGCTGCTGCGATCAACTCTGAATTAGGGCTGTAGTCCCACTTACATCAGTAGTAGGGACATAGGTGGTCATTCCGAGTTGATCGCTCGCTAGCAATTTTTAGCAGCCGTGCAAATGCTATGCTGCCACCCACTGGGAGTGTATTTTAGCTTAGCAGAAGTGCGAACGATTGTAACGCAGAGCTGCTACAAAATAATTTTATGCAATTTCAGAGTAGCTTCAAACCTACTCAGCGCTTGCGATCACTTCAGACCATTCAGTTCCTGATTTGACATCACAAACATGCCCTGCGTTCGCCCAGCCACGCCTGCGTTTCTCCTGGCACGCCTGCGTTTTTCAGAACACTCCCTGAAAACGGTCAGTTGACACTCAGAAACGCCCTCTTCCTGTCAATCACGCATACACATGCTCACAAGTGCCGTTTTTTTTTGCCTCATCGCTGCACAGTGAACAAATGCAGATAGCGAACAACTCGGAATGACCACCATTGATGGAAAAGAAAGTTGTAGATTATCTTAAATCCAGCAATTTACAGGATCCCAAACAGCATGGCTTTACTGGGTGGAGATCATGTCAACAAACCTTATTGACTTTTTTGACTGGATGACTAAAGTAATAGATAAAAGTGGGGTCATAGATATAGCTTATCTAGACTTTAGTAAGGCTTTTGACACTGTCCCACATCGCAGACTGCTAAATAAACTCCAAAGCGTGGGATTGGAAAGATGGTTGAATGGATAAGATCTTGGTTGCAGGATAGAAAACAGAGTTGCAGTAAATGAAGTGCATTCACAGGAGGGAAATGTTACCAGTAGAGTACCCCAGGGATCTGTACTTGGACCAGTGCTTTTTAATATCTTTATTGGTGACATTACAAATGGCATTAAAGGGAAAGTATGCCTTTTTGCAGATGACACAAAGGTATGCAACAGGGTAGACGCACCAGTAGGGGTAAAACAAATGATTGAGGATCTAAGTAGACTAGAAGAATGGTCAAGAGTGTGGCAATTACAGTTTAATTCCAAAAAATACAAAATCATGCACTTGGGTCTCAAAAATCCAGAGACTAAATATGGGTCAGCTTGCTGGGGGTATGTGAAATCATTGCTATTGCACTACAAGGCTCAGATTACACACATGCTGCTTGCAATCTACTGTACATCATCTGTTTGAATGTATGTGATATAATGTGTTGTCATTACCTATGTATATGATGTATTTTATTGTGGTTTAGTTTAGAGTAGTTTTTTGCCTGTTTACCTACCCAGGGCAATCTATGTTCTTTGATCAATTAGCATTTCAATCAGGTGACCAAATGTTCAGAGGTAGGCCTGTTTCTTAATCAGTGACAGTATTTCTTTAGATTCAGTCAAGGGGTCAGCTTGCTGGGGCTTAGTTTGTGTGGAATTAAGAAAGTGTGGAATTAAAGAAGTGTGTTATCCGCACAGTTAAAAAAACAGTTGCACAAACATTGAGCACCATCAAGGAAAGGTAACAAACTTTATACAACTTAATCCTATACCACTTAACCCAAAATGAACTCACAAATGACCACAGTATGTTCACCAAACTACTGTTTCTTATTTCAATTCATGGAATTCTCACCAAATTTAACACAATCTACACTCACCTTACTACTCACCCCTCTGTGTACATTACAGATTCTATTCTTCACTCCCCTCTTCTAAACACTCATGAGCTTTATACTTACTTCTCTGCAAGTACTTTGACAACCACAATCGGCCACCATAATAAACACTCGCAAACATCCACCAATATTTATCTCACTCTTCTGCTTTTATTAGCATGTGACATATCACCAAATCCAGGCCCCAACCAACTTTCCCACTCACACTCAACTGTCTCAAAACAAAATAGAAATCCATCTAGCCTCATAAATATCACGTGTCTCCCATCCCCCTCCAAGTCAGTAAAATGTGCCTTATTGAATGCACGCTCTGTTTGTAACAAATTAACATCCATCCATGACCTCTTTATCTCTCACAACTTTAATCTGCTGGCTATAACAGAAACATGGCTCACACAATCAAACATGACCTCCCCTGCAGCACTGTCACACAGTGGTTTCCACTTCACACACACATCCAGGCCTGGTAATTATAAAGGTGGTGGGGTTGGAATATTACTGTCCCAATTTTTCACATACACAGTTCTACCACAGGTTCCATCACTCGCATTCACATCATTTGAAGTTCACTTTATCAGGATTTTCACCCCCTTCTCTCTGCATGTTGCAGCTATCTATCGCCCTCCTGGGCAACCCAAACAACAATTTCTAGAATATTTTTCTGCCTGGCTCCCACACTTCTAATCCTCTGACATCTCCACCATCATTATGGGCAATTTCAATATAGCTCTTGACAGTCCACAATCTGTTCATGCCTCCAAACTCCTCTCTCTAACCTCCTCTCTTGGCCTCACCCAATGGTCTGACTCCTCTACTCACCAAGAGGGCCACTGCCTTGATTTTATGTTCACCAGGCTCTGCTCAGTTTCTGAATTCATTAACACTCCTTTCCCTCTCTCTGATCACAACCTGATCACCTTCACAATCTCTTCTATTACTCTAAATTCTGACACTAAAACCAAGCAAGCCTCCTCTAACTCGCAGAAATACTAACAATGGGAGTAATTCCAAGTTGATCGCAGCAGGAAATTTTTTAGCAGTTGGTCAAAACCATGTGCACTGCAGGGGCGGCAGATATAACATATGCAGAAAGAATTAGATTTGGGTGGGTTATTTTATTTCTGTGCAGGGTAAATACTGGCTGCTTTATTTTTACACTGCAAATTAGATTGCAGAATGAACACACCACACCCAAATCTAACTCTCTCTGCACATGTTAAATCTGCCTCCCCTGCAGTGCACATGGGTTTGCCCAACTGCTACAAAATTTCTGCTGCGATCAATTTAGAATTACCCCCAATATACATTTTCAACAACTTTCCACTTCCCTTCAACAACTTCTCTCACCAATCTCTACATTTACCACACCTGACACTGCTGTATCCCACCTGCACCAGACCCTAGAGAGTGCCTTGAGGAAGTGGCTCCAGCTACCCATCACACTCCACGTAGGCTTAGATGCCAACCGTGGTACTCTAAATCAACAAGACACCTACAAAAACTGTCACGTAAAGTAGAACATCAGTGGCGTAAATCTCAGAATCCAAGTGACTTTCTCACATATAAGACCACCTACCACTCCTATTGTCAGGCCCTGTACACTGCCAAACAAACATATTTCCAATGTCTTATCATGCCACCAACCCCAAGCGACTTTTTAATACATTTAAATTACTTCTTTACTCTCCCTCACCTCCCCCACTAGCTACTATCCGTGCACAAGAACTTGCTTCCTACTTCAAGGATAAGATTGATAAAATCCGAGATGAAATGGTATGCTCTAACTCAGCCAGTGACCTGCTCAATTCCCTAACTGAACCCTCTGGCACTTTCTCTTCATTTGATCCCACAAGTGAAGATGAAGTATCAACACTCTTTTCATCCTCCTACTCCACTACCTCTCCTCTTGATCCTATACCCTCACAGGTCAGTAAAACTTTGTCTCCTGTGCTTATCCCAACCTCAACTAAAATCTGTAATCTCTCTCTCTCTCTACTGGTATCTTTCCCTCTCTGTTTAAACATGCAGTCATTACTCCCATTCTAAAAAAACACAACTCTGACCCAAACACACTCTCTAACTACCGTCCCATTTCTCAGCTACCCAGTCCCTCCAAGCTACTTGAGAGACTTGCCTACACTCGCCTTACACACTTTCTTAACTCCCACAACTTATTGGACCCAGTTCAGTCAGGCATTCATGCCCAACACTCTACAGAGATGGCACTGACCAAAGTAGTGAATGTTCTAGTCACTGCTAGATCGAAAGGCCATTACACACATCTTATTTTTCTAGATCTCTCTGCTGCTATTGACACTGTCAACCACTCTCTTCTCATACAAACACTACAATCCCTAGGTCTTCAGGACACAGCCCTTTCTTGGTTCTCATCCTACCTAACTAATCGCTCTTTCAGTGTTCACTTCTCTGATTCTACCTCATCTCTTGGTAAACTAATCAGCTCTTTTGGATTTCAGTATTATTTCTACACTGATGATACTCAAATCTACCTATACGTCCCAGATTTATCACCATCTGTATTGGCCTATATCACTGAATGCCTGTCTGCCATTTCATCTTGGATGTCATCTCGCCACCTCAAATGCAACATTTCCAAAACAGAATTATTATTTTTCCACCAGCCAAGAGTAGTTACCAACCTGATATCTCCATAACTGTTGACAATGCGACTATCCACCCTACCCAACAAGCTCGCTGCCTAGGTGTCATCCTTGACTCTGAAATGTCCTTTGTTCCACACATTCAATCTGTCTCTAAATCCTGTTACATGCACCTAAAAAACATATCCAGAATACGCCCTTATCTTACACAAGGCACTGCAAAAACTCTTCTCCATGCACTTATTATCTCCCAAACATAGGCTCTCACCACTACATTTTAAATGCAGCTGCGAGGCTAATCTTCCTCGCTAGACGTTCTTCATCTGCTGATCTGCTCTGTCAGTCCCTCCATTGGTTACCGGTATTCTACTGTGTTAAATATAAAATACTTTTACTTACGTACAAGGCTATTAACCAAACTGCACCATCATCCATCTCCTCACTCATCTCAAAATATCTCCCTACCCGACCTATCCACTCTGCACAAGATCTGCGTCTCTCATCCACATGTATTACCTGTTCCCACTCAAAATTACAGGACTTTATCCGGGCTTCACCCACTCTGTGGAATGCCCTCCCACGCACAATAAGACTCGACTCTAGTCTCCAAACCTTCAAACGTTCCCTGAAAACTCATCTCTTCAGACAAGCCTAGCAGATTCCAGACCCACACACATAACCTTCAATGCTTCCCTATCCAATTACATCCTCTCTGTACAGTCCACATAACCTCACATACTGTATTTTGTCTTCCAACATTGCTGGGTGATCATATCATACAACCCATTAAGAACCTAGCAATCTGAGGGGACCATTATGCAATAGTTAGCATCTATCCTTGTGTATCAATGCCTATTTCACTATAGATTATAAGGTTGCGAGCAGGGCCTTCCTACCTCTATGTCTCTCTGTGTTTGCCCAGGTTTGTTCTATAACTGTTGTTCTAATTGTAAAGCGCTATATAAGAAACTGCTAATAATGATAATAATAGTATTAATGGCACTATACTGGAAACAACAGAGGAGCAAAGGGATCTAGGAGTCACTATTTCAGGTGACTTAAAGGAATGTAAGCAATGCAGCAATGCAATGAGGAAGGACAGTCAGATGCTTGGTTGCATAGGGAGAGCAATCAGCAGCAGAAAGAAAAAGTAATAATGCCACTGTATACGTTATTCATCTAGAATACTGTGGGCCATATTCAATTAGCAGTGATAACGGACTTTTCACGTGAAAAGTCCGGTTTTCGGGTGAAAAACCGGACTTTTCACGTGAAATGCAATTACAGCCTATTCAATTATCCTGGAAAATTTATCGGTGATCATATTTTCACTAATTTCACTTCACCTTCTCTGAAGCAGGTGAAAAGTTGGGAAAAGTCACTATTTTAAGGTAAAAATGTTTGGATATGGTACAGAACTCCTGGGACACCCCCCTTTATGACTAATTAGGCACGTTGAAGTTTTTAATTATTTTTAATTGGCCAATAATGACATGTCATTTTTGGGGTGAAAAAGTAAAAAGTGATGGAAATTGGGGTTCAAGGTATGGGACAGGTATATTGGGGTGCTTTATGAGTGGGACAGGTGTTTTTTAGGCTTGCAGATGGGAGTAATCGGTCTGTTTCCACTTTTTTTTAAAGTACCCTAAAATGACCCAAATATATACTTATACCCATTTTCATGTACCCCAAATTTAATGAGAGCATTTATTTTGCTCAAAAAAACTTGCTTTCTATCATTTTTTTGCATTTAAAAAAAATGCATATAACCGCCATTTCACACAATTTAAGTCCCCAAAAACTCTCTAATGTGATCTCTAACACACTTCTCTTCTGTCTTCCTATGTTAGTTTAGCATTTTTTGGGGTACAGGCTGATTTTCCCATTTTCACCTGCACTTTTCACTGCAAGAATTTTCACGTGAAACCCGGTCGGAATTGAATAGGTCGAAAAATGGAGCGTTTTCGCGGCAATTTTCGGGCGATTGCCGCAAAAAATTTTCGGGCGAAAAATTGCCGCAAATTTGCGAAAAATTGAAAAACGGAGCGTTTTCGCGGCAATTTTCGGCCGATTGCCGCGAAAAATTTTCGGGCGAAAAATTGCCGCGAATTTGCGGATAATTGAATACCCTAGTGTGTTTAATTCTGGAGGCCAGATCTTTAGAAGGATATCATATAAATACATTAGAGATTGTATAAAGAAGGGCAACTAAAATGGTGCATGGCCTACATCACAACCAGGGTGGGGCTGGCCCACAGGGGTACAGGGGAAACCACCGGTGGGCCCCACTGCCTGGGAGCCCTCCTCCTCCTCTAGTAATCAGGTTCCAGACTGTGTTCTTGAATTATACATTATACATATGTTACCTTATACTGCACAGGACTATAATGTATTCTCTACAGTGCATTGACAATATTTATCTGGTACATTATCATGCATGCACTAGCAGTATTTATATATTTGTCAAGGGGCCCAGCCCATGCACTCACTAATGATTAGTCAATCTAATGTAACGGCTGGCCACACCCCCTCTGGAGACTGACCACACCTCTAAACATGGGCTCCTACCACTGCATTCCCCGGTGGGCCCTTCATGCCCCAGTCCGAAACTGATCACAACACATACCCAGAAAGACTAAAAAAATCTCAATATGTATAGTTTGGAGCAGAGAAGGGAAAGGGGGGACATGATAGAAACTTTCAAATATATCAAGGGTTTTAACAAAGCCCAGGAGGGAAACATTCTCCAAATGAAGAGAAGTATTAGAACACAAGGACATGCACTGAGACTGGAGGGAGGTAGGTTTAGGGGAAATTTGTGGAACAATTACGTCACAGAAAGGGTAGTGGATAGGTGGAATAGCCTTCCATCAGAGGTGGTAGATTCGAAGACAGAGCAATTTAAACATGCATGGGATAGACATAAGGATATCCTTACAAAGAAATTAGGATCAAATAATGTTTGAGGTAAAAATATTGTTAAAAAAAAAAGGGGCAGACTAGATGGGCCAAGTGGTTCTTATTAGAGATGAGCGGGTTCCGTTCCTCGGAATCCGAACCCGCCCAAACTTCAGGTTTTTTTACACGGGGCCGAGCGACTCGGATCTTCCCGCCTTGCTCGGTTAACCCGAGCGCGCCCGAACGTCATCATCCCGCTGTCGGATTCTCGCGAGGCTCATATTCTATCGCGAGACTCGGATTCTATATAAGGAGCCGCGCGTCGCCGCCATTTTCACACGTGCATTGAGATTGATAGGGAGAGGACGTGGCTGGCGTCCTCTCCGTTTAGACTAGAGTACTAGAGAGAGACACAAATTTTGGGGAGCATATTATTAGGAGGAGTACTACTTGCTGCTGATAGTGTGACCAGTGACCACCAGTTTAATTAATCCGTTCTCTGCCTGAAAAAAAACGATACACAGTGTGACACAGTCACATACCATATCTGTGCTCAGCCCAGTGTGCTGCATCATATGTAATACTGTATATCATTATCTGACTGTGCTGAGTGCTCACTGCTCACACATCTTAATTGTGGGGGAGACTGGGGAGCAGTTATAGCAGGAGTACATATTTTAAGTACAGTGCACACTTTTGCTGCCAGAGTGCCACTGCCAGTGTGACTGACCAGTGACCACTGACCACCAGTATTGTGATTGTCTGCTGACCACCAGTATATTGTGATTGTCTGCCTGAAAAAGTTAAACACTCGTCGTGTGGTGTTTTTATAAACGCATTCTGCAGACAGTGTCCAGCAGGTCCGTCATTACATAATATATACCTGTCCGGCTGCAGTACTAGTGTGATATATATATATATTTAAATTTTATCTCATTATCATCCAGTCTATATTAGCAGCAGACACAGTACGGTAGTCCACGGCTGTAGCTACCTCTGTGTCGGCAGTTGCTCGTCCATCCATAATTGTATACCACCTACCCGTGGTTTTTTTTTTTCTATCTTCTTGATACTAGTAGCTTACTTTAGGAGTCTGCAGTGCTGAGTCTGACAGACAGTGTCCAGCAGGTCCGTCATTACATAATATATACCTGTCCGGCTGCAGTACTAGTGTGATATATATATATATATTTTAATTTTATCTCATTATCATCCAGTCTATATTAGCAGCAGACACAGTACGGTAGTCCACGGCTGTAGCTACCTCTGTGTCGGCAGTCGCTCGTCATCCATAAGTATACTAGTATCCATCCATCTCCATTGTTTACCTGAGGTGCCTTTTAGTTGTGCCTATTAAAATATGGAGAACAAAAATGTTGAGGTTCCAAAAATAGGGAAAGATCAAGATCGACTTCCACCTCGTGCTGAAGCTGCTGCCACTAGTCATGGCCGAGACGATGAAATGCCAGCAACGTCGTCTGCCAAGGCCGATGCCCAATGTCATAGTACAGAGCATGTAAAATCCAAAACACCAAATAGATGGGCCAGGTGTTTGTGTCGGCCACTAGGGTCGCTTATCTTACTCACACAGCTACCTCATTGCGCCTCTTTTTTTCTTTGCGTCATGTGCTGTTTGGGGAGTGTTTTTTGGAAGGGCCATCCTGCGTGACACTGCAGTGCCACTCCTAGATGGGCCAGGTGTTTGTGTCGGCCACTAGGATCGCTTATCTTACTCACACAGCTACCTCATTGCGCCTCTTTTTTTCTTTGCGTCATGTGCTGTTTGGGGAGTGTTTTTTGGAAGGGCCATCCTGCGTGACACTGCAGTGCCACTCCTAGATGGGCCAGGTGTTTGTGTCGGCCACTAGGGTCGCTTAGCTTACTCACACAGCTACCTCATTGCGCCTATTTTTTCTTTGCGTCATGTGCTGTTTGGGGAGTGTTTTTTGGAAGGGCCATCCTGCGTGACACTGCAGTGCCACTCCTAGATGGGCCAGGTGTTTGTGTCGGCCACTAGGGTCGCTTATCTTACTCACACAGCTACCTCATTGCGCCTCTTTTTTTCTTTGCGTCATGTGCTGTTTGGGTAGTGTTTTTTGGAAGGGCCATCCTGCGTGACACTGCAGTGCCACTCCTAGATGGGCCAGGTGTTTGTGTCGGCCACTAGGGTCGCTTATCTTACTCACACAGCTACCTCATTGCGCCTCTTTTTTTCTTTGTGTCATGTGCTGTTTGGGGAGTGTTTTTTGGAAGGGCCATCCTGCGTGACACTGCAGTGCCACTCCTAGATGGGCCAGATGTTTGTGTCGGCCACTAGGGTCGCTTAGCTTACTCACACAGCTACCTCATTGCGCCTCTTTTTTTCTTTGCGTCATGTGCTGTTTGGGGAGTGTTTCTTGGAAGGGCCATCCTGCGTGACACTGCAGTGCCACTCCTAGATGGGCCAGGTGTTTGTGTCGGCCACTAGGGTCGCTTATCTTACTCACACAGCTACCTCATTGCGCCTCTTTTTTTCTTTGCATCATGTGCTGTTTGGGGAGTGTTTTTTGGAAGGGCCATCCTGCGTGACACTGCAGTGCCACTCCTAGATGGGCCAGGTGTTTGTGTCGGCCACTAGGGTCGCTTAGCTTACTCACACAGCTACCTCATTGCGCCTCTTTTTTCTTTGCGTCATGTGCTGTTTGGGGAGTGTGTTTTGGAAGGGCCATCCTGCGTGACACTGCAGTGCCACTCCTAGATGGGCCAGGTGTTTGTGTCGGCCACTAGGGTCGCTTATCTTACTCACACAGCTACCTCATTGCGCCTCTTTTTTTCTTTGCATCATGTGCTGTTTGGGGAGTGTTTTTTGGAAGGGCCATCCTGCGTGACACTGCAGTGCCA
Organism: Pseudophryne corroboree; assembly: GCF_028390025.1. Classification (NCBI taxonomy): domain Eukaryota; kingdom Metazoa; phylum Chordata; class Amphibia; order Anura; family Myobatrachidae; genus Pseudophryne; species Pseudophryne corroboree. Next base: position 580,687,825 of record NC_086449.1, read on the forward strand.
CTCCTAGATGGGCCAGGTGTTTGTGTCGGCCACTAGGGTCGCTTAGCTTACTCACACAGCTACCTCATTGCGCCTCTTTTTTTCTTTGCGTCATGTGCTGTTTGGGGAGTGTTTTTTGGAAGGGCCATCCTGCGTGACACTGCAGTGCCACTCCTAGATGGGCCAGGTGTTTGTGTCGGCCACTAGGGTCGCTTAGCTTACTCACACAGCTACCTCATTGCGCCTCTTTTTTTCTTTGCGTCATGTGCTGTTTGGGGAGTGTTTTTTGGAAGGGCCATCCTGCGTGACACTGCAGTGCCACTCCTAGATGGGCCAGGTGTTTGTGTCGGCCACTAGTGTCGCTTAGCTTAGTCATCCAGCGACCTCGGTGCAAATTTTAGGACTAAAAATAATATTGTGAGGTGTGAGGTGTTCAGAATAGACTGAAAATGAGTGGAAATTATGGTTTTTGAGGTTAATAATACTTTGGGATCAAAATGACCCCCAAATTCTATGATTTAAGCTGTTTTTTAGTGTTTTTTGAAAAAAACACCCGAATCCAAAACACACCCGAATCCGACAAAAAAAATTCGGTGAGGTTTTGCCAAAACGCGGTCGAACCCAAAACACGGCCGCGGAACCGAACCCAAAACCAAAACACAAAACCCGAAAAATTTCAAGTGCACATCTCTAGTTCTTATATGCCGCAAATTCTATGTTTCTATGGGGGAGCAACTGTTCATACTGAAATGCTGCAGCATTCGCAGTCTGAAGCCCTGTGCTGTGCGCGCACGTGCAGCAGCCTTACTGCGCGTGTGCACACGTGTGATGCGAAGGCATCTCACTGGTGCATTTGCCTCTCCCTGACTGACAGAGGCGGTCGCGTCGGGTCGTGTCGGCGTTGGGAAGATCATGTCGGCGGTGTTTCGCTCGTGTGTGGGGAGGGAGGGTAGTAACTGGTATAGCCTGTGCTGGGCGAACCCCCGCATGTCAGAGATTGTGATCATAGATGTGCGTTTTTTCGCATGTCAACGATCAGCTCTGAATCACCCCCATAGGCCCTTTGCCTTGCTGGCAGCATTGCTCACACAGCATTAGTTACTGTCCCGCTTTGTGGTGCATATCTTTTGCACCTAGTGTATGTCAGATGATAATGAGTAGTAGCAAATGTTGCACACTCATATGCGGTCACAGTCACACCTTGAGATGTGTACACTTTTTTCTGTGCACACTTCTTTTGTGCAATATATATGCCCAACTTACTGTGCATCAGGCTCCTGCTCTTCATCAAGGAATCAAGGGCACAAGACTTAGTTATACATGACTTGAACTTCATCCAGAGGATCCAGACTGCAGTCACCCTGTCTGGAGCATTTGCTAAAGCTCTTGGTTCTCAATTTGTATTTTTATTTATATTTGTAACAATATCATATTTCCCAGAACACATTTGTTGCAAACAAAATGTAGTAGATGTATAAAGTACAGATGGAGCCACGCTAATCGTGGCTCCGTCTATGCTGCAGCGCGCCTATTGCAGGGCCAGGGACGTGCATGCGTGAGACACACACGTGCCCATTCACTGCAATGGGAGCATCTCTGTCCACTCCTGTAGCGTGGTTAGGCGCCGGATCGCCTAGTCATGCCGGGAGTGCATGTTTGTGAGGGAGCCGCATTGGATGAGCACGGCTCCTTCTGTATGATACCTCCTATATACAAATTTATGACCTGTGTACAAAAGTGAGAAGAGGAGAGATGTAAGATCACATACTCTAGATATTAATGATGTTGAGATGCCAGTGAAGAGTGAACTGCTGTCTATGTAAAGGAAATGTTGGTGTAGAGCAGTGGTTCCCAAGCTGTGTGCCTAGGCACCCTAGAGTGCCGCAAGACTCTTGCAGGGGAGACTCGGGTTGGTGGTCCAGGACCAATTCAAATTATTTATGGTCAAAGTAATAGGCAAAACCAGTGCTAGCAGCTAGCAATCATAAAACATTTGGATAATCAGAAGTTCAACTGTACACCACCACAAAACTGAACCTAAGGATGACAGGTAGGCAGAATTTACTTAATTTAATATAAGTTTCAAAATTTATCAATTAAAAAAAACATTTATCCTAGGGCTGCCCTGAAAAAAATGCTGATACTTTAGGGCGCCGTGATTCAACAACGTTTGGGAGCCACTGGAGTAGAGACATGAAAAACAGAACACTTCCTTCCTCATCCCTTTGCATGTATAGTTTGCTATCCTGTGTATTTTAACAACATCACTTGTATGCTTTGAGTGATGGATAATTTTATGATCAATATGCAAGGACTATGAAGTAACTTCAAATCTCCTTGTTCTTTTACCTACAGGTAATGAATAGTGGAACTACAATTACCAGCAAGCTGTTTTGCATCTGCTAATTATCACAAAATAATACCATGAATGCATAGATATAGGTAATGAATAGTGGAACTACAATTACCAGAAAGCTGTATTGCATCTGCTAATTATCACAAATGAATACCATGAATGCATAGATATAGGTAATGAATAGTGGAACTACAAGTACCCGCAAGCTGTATTGCATCTGCTAATTATCACAAATGAGTACCATGAAAGCATAGATATAGGTAATGAATAGTGGATTTATTATTATTAGCAGATTTAAGTAGGTTTTATTATAAGTTATTTGGGGAATGTGTGATGGTTTCATCCCCACGCATCATTTGATTGTGTCAGTTTTATTGCTTCAAATGGGTGATGGGCTAGGGGTGGGTCCAATCAATCAATGTACTTACATACACATGTTTGTTGGTCTTGATATTAGTGTGTAGTCTAGCTGAATCAGCTTGGCTTAATCAGTCTGCGATGAAAGTTATCAAAGGATGAATGTTTCTAAGGATGTCGTCTGTGACTTATACTGGATTTAAACTGGACGAAAACTGAAATGAAACAACAAACAAACGCGAAAAAATAACCTTCACAAGCCAACAACACTTGGACAGCATCTACAAATGTATGTTCACTACTAATATTCGCCAAACCTCACTGACTCAGGAAACTATACATTCACTTTCTGCAATAAAACACCTGCAATGCAACTTTTACGTGGACCCTGCAAATACTGTACCTGGAAAACAAATGTTTCACTAAGAAGCATAGTTAATGAAGGAACACTGACTTGCTGTTTGCTTACACTGTGTAATTTTCCATCTAACATCAGCAAAACATTTGCCTTACTGTTAACCTGTAGACATTAGCCACATTTTAAATTCTTGCTAATCATATTTATTTCTGCAATTTCACTTCTCTCTCATTCAGCCACCACTCCTCCTCCTATTCTCATTTTACTACCACTATTTACCCCATCCACATGATGGCCAGGCTGGCAACATCCCCCCCATTAATACTTGTCTTCCTAATCCTTTATTCTGTCCCCTGGTACGACCTCTATCCTTCTCTCCCAGTCAGGCCTGGCGCTACCCGCTCAGCAAAGGGATGCAGTGCAGGTAGGCGCCAGGGAGGAGAGGCGCTTTCCCTTTACTGCATCCCCGCTGCTGCGCTGTCCTGTCCCCCCCTGCTGCCGGCTACTGTGCCTGTCACTGTATGACAGGCAGCGGCGCCGGCAGATTAAAGCCTCCTCTCCTCTCCCTTTGACATTCTCTACGGTAACAGTTCTCCTCCCCCAGGCGGCGCTAACATACGCTACCCATAGTTTTCTCCCCGGGCCTCCCCTCGCTGGAATTACACTTGCTCCGCCTCTTTTCCGCCGCGGCCACTCAGACACCCCAAGCTGTGGCATGTGCGCATGCACAAGAAAATAGCAAAGGGGGAGCGCGACATCAGCGACGCTGAGACCTGAGTTGCCACGGCGGAGCAAGTGTAATACCAGCGAGGGGAAGCCCAGGGACAAAACAACAGGGAGCGTATGGCAGCGCTGGCTGGGGGAGGAAAACTGTTACCATGGAGAATGTCAAAGGGAGCGCAGTGAAGGCAGCTGAGTACATCCTGCCCTAACTGATCGGGCGAAGGGGGCTGAGCTTCATGGATGAAAAAGGGGGCGGAGCTTCACGGATGAAAAGGGGGCGGGGCTACACGGAACCAGAAGACTGCAGTACCACAGAGGAGCGGGAAGATCCTCTTCAAATGTAAGTAGTCTCTCTCTCCCCCCCCCTCCCTCTCCCTTCCTCCCTACCAACTTGACACTTGCCTGCCGTACTGTATAAAATGGGGACACCTGCCTGCCGTACTGTATAAAATGGGGACACGTGCCTGCGTAATGTGTAAAATGGGGACTCTCGCCTGCGTAATGTGTAAAATAGGGACACTTGCCTGTGTAATGTGTAAAATGGGGACTCTCGCTTGCGTAATGTGTAAAATGGGGACACTTGCCTGTGTAATGTGTAAACTGGGGACTCTCGCCTGCGTAATGTGTACAATGGGGGCACTTGCCTGGCGTACTGTGCAAAATGGGGACTCTTGCCTGCTGTAATGTGTAAAATGGGCACTCTTGCCTGCGTAATGTGTAAAATGGGGACACTTGCCTGTGTAATGTGTAAAATGGGGACTCTCGCTTGCGTAATGTGTAAAATGGGGACACTTGCCTGTGTAATGTGTAAACTGGGGACTCTCGCCTGCGTAATGTGTACAATGGGGGCACTTGCCTGGCGTACTGTGCAAAATGGGGACTCTTGCCTGCTGTAATGTGTAAAATGGGCACTCTTGCCTGCGTAATGTGTAAAATGGGGACACTTGCCTGTGTAATGTGTAAAATGGGGACTCTCGCTTGCGTAATGTGTAAAATGGGGACACTTGCCTGTGTAATGTGTAAACTGGGGACTCTCGCCTGCGTAATGTGTACAATGGGGGCACTTGCCTGGCGTACTGTGCAAAATGGGGACTCTTGCCTGCTGTAATGTGTAAAATGGGCACTCTTGCCTGCGTAATGTGTAAAATGGGGACTCTCGCCTGCGTAATGTGTAAAATGGGGACACTTTGCCTGCCGTACTGTGTAAAATGAGGACTCTTGCCTGCGTAATGTGTAAAATGGGGACTCTCGCCTGCGTAATGTGTAAAATGGGGACTCTCGCCTGCCGTACTGTGTAAAATGGGGACTCTCGCCTGCGTAATGTGTAAAATGGGGATTCTTGCCTGCCGTACTGTGTAAAATGGGGACTCTCGCCTGCGTAATGTGTAAAATGGGGACTCTTGCCTGCTGTACTGTGTAAAATGGGGACACTTGCCTGCCGCACTGTGTAAAATGGGGACACTTGCCTGCCGCACTGTGTAAAATGGGGACACTTGCCTGCCGCACTGTGTAAAATGGGGACTCTTGCCTGCCGTAATGTGTAAAATGGGGACTTTTGATGTTTGCTTTTCCCCCCCTGTGGTGGCCGTGATGATATCAGATGAGACCACGCCCATAATAATGAGGCCACGCCCCCTTGCCGGGAGCGTGCCCATACTTTTTCTTTTTATAGCTATGGGGGGGGGGGGGGGCGCTTTTTTAAAATGTAAATGGGGGGGGGCGCATTTTGAAATCTCGCACTGGGAGCCAAATTGGCTAGAAACAGCCCTGGACCACATCCTTTTATTCAGCGGCGCTGTCCCTTTGTAAAGTATGGGAGGGCACAAATTTATAGTTTGCAGGAGAGCGCCGAACACCCTAGCACCGGCCCTGCTCCCAGTCTCCTACATCTCATCCTTTCTCCTCTCCTCTGTCTCCCATCCTCCCCTCTACCTCCCTTCCTCTTCTGTTTCGCCATTACAATTTACTTCTGCTCCTTCACAGGCTGTCTACCCCACCACTCAATCCTGTTCTCTCCCTCCTCTGCCTGTCACCTCACCTCTCCTCCATCACTATCATACTGCACTCCCTCCCTGCCTCACTCCTGCAGTCTCCCTTCCTAGCCAAGGACCCAGCACCATCATTACACCATCTATATCCCTTCCTTCCAAATTAGTTTTACCTCAATGCTACAGCAATCCTGCTAATCTCATTCACATCTATCCCACAAACTCCTGCACCCTATCCTGTACCCTCTGGAATGCCAGATCTGTTTGCAACAAACTGGCCCCCACTCATGACCTTTTCATTTCCAACTCCCTGCATCTCCTGGCCATTACAGAAACCTGGATTACTCCCTATGGCACCAGTTCTCCTGCTGCTCTCTCTGCTGGGGGCCTAACATTCTCACATACACCCCGTCCTGGGGGTCACCATGGTGGTGGTGTTGGGATCCTTTTACCCTCTAGCTACACATACCAACTTATACCTCCAGAACCATCCCTTACATTCTCTACATTTGAGGTCCATGCGATACGCCTCTACCAACCTACTAATCTTTGAGTTGCTTTAATTTACCGTCCACCTGGCATTTCCTCCAAATTCCTCAACAACTTTTCTTCCTGGCTACCTCACTTCCTCTCTTCTGACATTCCCTCCATTATCCTAAGTGATTTCAACATCTCTATTGATAACCCCACAAAATCACCTGCCTCTAGACTCCTTAACCTCACCTCTTCACTTGGTATTTCCCAGTGAACCACCTCACCTTCCCATGTGAACGGGAGCTCACTGGATCTGGTTTTCACTCACTGCTGTGATATTTCTGATTTCTCCAATTCCCCTTTTCCCCTCTCTGACCACCACCTACTCTCTTTCAACTTATCTCTGCTTCCCCATCTCTCCCTCCTAAGGCTACCATCACTAAGCGTAACATTGAGGCTATTGACACCTCATCCCTATCCTCCCTGTTCGACTCACTTCTCTCTCCTCTTCTCTCTCTCACATGCCCTGAACAAGCCACATCCCTATACAATGCATCTCTTACTTCTGCTCTTGACTCTGTTGCTCCACCAACCACTATTCACCCTTGCAGATCAACACCTCATCCCAGGCACACTAAATGCACCAGATATCTTCAAAAATGCTCATGTACTGCCGAGCGACAGTGGAGGAAATCACGCTCTAAGGCAGACTTCTTCCATTTCAAATTTATGCTCTCATCCTTCAGTGCTGTCTTTTCCCTTGCTGAACAATCATACTATAAAATTCTCATCTTTACCCAGTCTTCAAACCCCTGGCACCTCTTTGCCACTGTTAACTCTCTCCTCTGCCCACCGCCACCTCCTCTCCCTTCCTCATTGTCTGCTCTTGACTTTGACACTTATTTCACATCCAAGATTGACTCCATACATCAGGACATCACATCCCACCAGACCAGCAAACAGCCACCACCCATCCCTTGCCACCCCTCCCCTTCCCTCTCACCAACTCTGACATCTTTCTCCCATGTATCTGGTGAGGAAGTCATGGTCCTCATCCATTCCCCCCCACCACCACCTCCCCACTTGACCCTATCCAGTCCCACCTCCTCCGCTACCTCTCTCCTTTGGCCTGTTACTATCTTGCCCACCTTCTCAATCTCTCCCTCTCATTAGGCACTGTCCCCTCTGCCTTCAAGCATGCTCTTGTCTCCCCTATTCTTATAAAATCTACCCTTGCTCCAAACACCCTCTCCAACTATCGACCCATCTCTCTCCTCCCGTTTGCCTCCAAATTCCTTGAGCGTATGGTCTATAATGGCCTCACTACCTTTCTTTCCTCTCACTCACTGCTTGACCCATTCCAGTAAAGGAAGCATGAGAATTCTAACTATATGAAGTTATTTCTCTGACAATTACACGTAACTTCATATACTTAGAATTCTCATACTTCCTATGCAAGAGCAGATATCTCCATCAGTAAGGTGCATGCTTCCAGTGTAATAGATTGTGGGTTCTAATCCTGGATTTGACACTTGCAAATTAATTGTCAGAGAAATAATCAGCATTGTGAGTGACTGAGCAGATCTATGTAGTGTGTGGCTGGACCCCTACAAAGATCTGCCCAGGTGCAACGGTTTTGTAGTAGCTTCATATAGTTAGAATCTGCAGGCTTGCTATGCAGGAGCAAATGTGTGTGTGTGTGTGTGTGTGTGTGTGTGTGTGTGTGTGTGTGTGTGTGTATGTATATATGTATATATATATATATATGGGGGCACCAATATTTTCCTTGCCTCCGGGCAACTGGGTCAAACTAACGCCACTGGCTAGTTTATTAGATATTTTTACAGATAGTTTAAGTCTTTTCCAACTACATTTATTAAACATCCTTACAAAATTATTATAATTATGTTGCATTTCAACTATAAGAATGGTGATTGTAAAAGTCACCAAAAGCTGCCAGAATTGTGTGTGAATGTTATACTAGCATGTTCTCTTTGGCCATGGATCACTATGATGCTCTCTGTATCATATGTCCGTCACTAGAATGGTCACTGTATTGTATATAGGCCAATATAATGCTCTCTGTGCTGTTTGTTGGCAACTAAAATGCTCTCTGTATTACATAGAGATGAGCGGGTTCAGTTCCCTGAGAACCGAACCCCCTTGAACTTCACGCTCCAAGTCCAGATCAGAGTCCGGCTCGGGTTTTCCCGCAAGACTCGGAAACCAGAACGAGGCAAAACGTCATTATCCCACTGTCAGATTCTCACGGGTTTTGGATTCCGTATAAGGAGCAGCGCGTCGCCGCCATTTTCACTCCAGTCCTGGAGAGTGTAGTGAGAGGACGTGTCTCCTCAGTGTCTGTGCGGGAAAGTAACGTGGCGTGTGGGGTGGCTACCTACTCTTTTGTATCATTCCAGTGGTGCTGTCTTGTGCTGCATCAGTCCAGTGGTGGTGTCTTGTGCTGCATCAGTCCATTCACAGTGGTGGTTTCCTGTGCTGCCATAAGTGCAGTGCTGCTGTATAAGTCCAGTCCAGTGGTGCTGTCTTGTGCTGCATCAGTCCAGTGGTGGTGTCTTGTGCTGCATCAGTTCAGTCACTCCAGTGGTGGGTGTGTCCTGTGCAGCCATAAGTCCAGTGGTGGTGTCCTGTGCTGCCATAAGTCCAGTGCTGCTGTATAAGTCCAGTCCAGTGGTGCTGTCTTGTGCTGCATCAGTCCAGTGGTGGTGTCCTGTGCTGCCATAAGTCCAGTGGTAGTGTCCTGTGCTGCCATAAGTCCAGTGATGCTGCCGTATAAGTCCAGTCCGGTGGTGCTGCCGTATAAGTCCAGGGGTACTGCCGTATAAGTCCAGCGGTACTGCCGTATAAGTCCAGGGGTTCTGCCATATAAGTCCAGGGATACTGTCGTATAAGTCCAGCGGTACTGCCGTATATGTCCAGTGGTACTGTAAAAGTCCAGTCCAGTGGTGCTGTCTTGTGCTTCATCAGTCCAGTCACTTCAGTGGTGGTGTCCTGTGCTGCCATAAGTCCAGTGGTGCTGCCATATAAGTCCAGTCCAGTGGTACTGCAGTATAAGTCCTGGGGTACTGTTGTATAAATCCAGGGGTACTGCTGTATAAGTCCAACGTTACTGCCGTATAATTCCAGGGGTACTGCCGTATAAGTCCAGTCCAGTGGTGCTGCCATATAAGGCCAGTCCAGTGGTGCTGCTATATAAGTCCAGCGGTACAGCCGTATAAGTCCAGCGGTACTGCTGTAAAAGTCCAGGGGTACAGCCATATAAGTCCAGGGGTACTGCTGTATAAGTCCTGCGGTATTGCAGTATAAGTCATTGGGTACTGCTGTATAAGTCCAGTCCAGTGGTGCTGCCGTATAAGTCCAGCGGTACTGCCGTATAAGTCCAGTGGTGCTGTCCTGTTCTGCATCAGTCCAGTCACTCCAGTGGTGGTGTACTGTGCTGCCATAAGTCCAGTCCAGGGGTACTGCCATATAAGTAAAGCGGTACTGCCATATAAGTCCTGGGGTACTGCCGTATAAGTCCAGGGGTACTGCCGTATAAGTCATGGGGTACTGCCGTATAAGTCCAGTCCAGCGGTACAGCCATATAAGTCCAGTGGTACTGCCGTATAAGTCCAGGGGTACTGCCATATAAGTCCAGTCCAGTGGTGCTGCCGTATAAGTCCAGTCCAGTGGTGCTGCCATATAAGTCCAGCGGTACAGCCGTATAAGTCCAGTGGTGCTGTCCTGTGCTGCATCAGTCCAGTCACTCCAGTAGTGGTGTCCTGTGCTACTGTAAGTACAGTGGTGCTGCCATATAAGTCCAGGAGTACTGCCATATAAGTCCAGGGGTACTGCCGTATAAGTCCAGGGGTACTGCCATATAATATATTATTTACTCCAAATAAAGGGGTTATTAATATTTAATCCAAATAATTTTTACAGGGTTTGCCCTGTGTGGTGTAGGGGTACGCTCTTCTATGCCGCATATTGTTATATAACTCCAGAAAAAATAAGATTTTAAACCTACAGGTAAATCTATTTCTCCTAGTCCGTAGAGGATGCTGGGGACTCCGTAAGGACCATGGGTATAGACGGGCTCCGCAGGAGATAGGGCACCTAAAAAGAACTTTGACTATAAGTGTGCACTGGCTCCTCCCTCTATGCCCCTCCTCCAGACCTCAGTTAGAGAACTGTGCCCAGAGGAGATGGACAATACAAGGCAGGATTTAGCAATCCAAGGGCAAGATTCATACCAGCCCACACCAATCATACCATGTAACCTAGAACATACATAACCAGTTAACAGTATGAACAAACTACAGTAACGGTCCAAGACCGATGTCAACTGTAACATAACCCTTATGTAAGCAACAACTATATACAAGTCTATGCAGAGTTTCCGCACTGGGACGGGCGCCCAGCATCCTCTACGGACTAGGAGAAATAGATTTACCGGTAGGTTTAAAATCTTATTTTCTCTTACGTCCTAGAGGATGCTGGGGACTCCGTAAGGACCATGGGGTTTATACCAAAGCATCCAATCGGGCGGGAGAGTGCGTATGACTCTGCAGCACCGACTGAGCAAACGCTAGGTCCTCATAGGCCAGGGTATCAAACTTGCAGAATTTAGCAAAAGTGTTTGACCCCGACCAAGTCGCCGCTCGGCAAAGGTGTAAAGCCGAGACGCCTCGGGCAGCCGCCCAAGAAGAGCCCACCTTCCTAGTGGAATGGGCCTTAACCGAATTTGGTACCGGCAATCCAGCCGTAGAGTGAGCCTGCTGAATCGTATTACAGATCCAGCGAGCAATAGTTTGCTTCAAAGCAGGAGCGCCAATCTTATTGGCCACATACAGGATAAACAGAGCCTCTGTTTTCCTAATTCTAGCCGTCCTGGCTGCATACATTTTTAAGGCCCTGACTACGCCCAGGGATCTGGAATCCTCCAGGTCACTTGTAGCCACAGGCACCACAATAGGTTGATTCATATGGAACGAAGAAACCACTTTAGGCAAAAAATTAGAGATGTGCACCGGAAATTTTTCGGGTTTTGTGTTTTGGTTTTGGGTTCGGTTCCGCTGCCGTGTTTTGGGTTCGAACGCGTTTTGGCAAAACCTCACCGAATTTTTTTTGTCGGATTCGGGTGTGTTTTGGATTCGGGTGTTTTTTTCAAAAAACCCTAAAAAACAGCTTAAATCATAGAATTTGGGGGTCATTTTGATCCCAAAGTATTATTAACCTCAATAACCATAATTTCCACTCATTTTCAGTCTATTCTGAACACCTCACACCTCACAATATTATTTTTAGTCCTAAAATTTGCACCGAGGTCGCTGGATGACTAAGCTCAGCGACCCAAGTGGCCGACACAAACACCGGGCCCATCTAGGAGTGGCACTGCAGTGTCACGCAGGATGGCCCTTCCAAAAAACACTCCCCAAACAGCACATGACGCAAAGAAAAAAAGAGGCGCAATGAGGTAGCTGTGTGACTAAGCTCAGCGACCCAAGTGGCCGACACAAACACCTGGCCCATCTAGGAGTGGCACTGCAGTGTCAGGCAGGATGGCCCTTCCAAAAAATACTCCCCAAACAGCACATGACGCAAAGAAGAAAAAAAAGAGGCGCAATGAGGTAGCTGTGTGACTAAGCTCAGCGACCCTAGTGGCCGACACAAACACCTGGCCCATCTAGGAGTGGCACTGCAGTGTCAGGCAGGATGGCCCTTCCAAAAAACACTCCCCAAACAGCACATGACGCAAAGAAAAAAAGAGGCGCAATGAGGTAGCTGTGTGAGTAAGCTCAGCGACCCTAGTGGCCGACACAAACACCTGGCCCATCTAGGAGTGGCACTGCAGTGTCACGCAGGCTGGCCCTTCCAAAAAACACTCCCCAAACAGCACATGACGCAAAGAAAAATGAAAGAAAAAAGAGGTGCAAGATGGAATTGTCCTTGGGCCCTCCCACCCACCCTTATGTTGTATAAACAGGACATGCACACTTTAACCAACCCATCATTTCAGTGACAGGGTCTGCCACACGGCTGTGACTGAAATGACGGGTTGGTTTGGACCCCCACCAAAAAAGAAGCAATTAATCTCTCCTTGCACAAACTGGCTCTACAGAGGCAAGATGTCCACCTCATCATCATCCTCCGATTCATCACCGTGTACATCCCCCTCCTCACAGATTATCAATTCGTCCCCACTGGAATCCACCATCACAGCTCCCTGTGTACTTTGTGGAGGCAATTGCTGCTGGTGAATGTCTCCATGGAGGAATTGATTATAATTCATTTTAATGAACATCATCTTCTCCACATTTTCTGGAAGTAACCTCGTACGCCGATTGCTGGCAAGGTGAGCGGCGGCACTAAACACTCTTTCGGAGTACACACTTGTGGGAGGGCAACTTAGGTAGAATAAAGCCAGTTTGTGCAAGGGCCTCCAAATTGCCTCTTTTTCCTGCCAGTATACGTACGGACTGTCTGACGTGCCTACTTGGATGCGGTCACTCATATAATCCTCCACCATTCTTTCAATGGGGAGAGAATCATATGCAGTGACAGTAGACGACATGTCCGTAATCGTTGGCAGGTCCTTCAGTCCGGACCAGATGTCAGCATTAGCAGTCGCTCCAGACTGCCCTGCATCACCGCCAGCGGGTGGGCTCGGAATTCTGAGCCTTTTCCTCGCACCCCCAGTTGCGGGAGAATGTGAAGGAGGAGATGTTGACAGGTCGCGTTCCGCTTGACTTGACAATTTTCTCACCAGCAGTTCTTTGAACCCCTGCAGACTTGTGTCTGCCGGAAAGAGAGATCCAAGGTAGGTTTTAAATCTAGGATCGAGCACGGTGGCCAAAATGTAGTGCTCTGATTTCAACAGATTGACCACCCGTGAATCCTTGTTAAGCGAATTAAGGGCTCCATCCACAAGTCCCACATGCCTAGCGGAATCGCTCTGTGTTAGCTCCTCCTTCAATGTCTCCAGCTTCTTCTGCAAAAGCCTGATGAGGGGAATGACCTGACTCAGGCTGGCAGTGTCTGAACTGACTTCACGTGTGGCAAGTTCAAAAGGTTTCAGAACCTTGCACAACGTTGAAATCATTCTCCACTGCGCTTGAGACAGGTGCATTCCACCTCCTATATCGTGCTCAGTTGTATAGGCTTGAATGGCCTTTTGCTGCTCCTCCAACCTCTGAAGCATATAGAGGGTTGAATTCCACCTCGTTACCACTTCTTGCTTCAGATGATGGCAGGGCAGGTTCAGGCATTTTTGGTGTTGCTCCAGTCTTCTGTACGTGGTGCCTGTACGCCGAAAGTGTCCCGCAATTCTTCTGGCCACCGACAGCATCTCTTGCACGCCCCTCTCGTTTTTTAAATAATTCTGCACCACCAAATTCAAGGTATGTGCAAAACATGGGACGTGCTGGAATTTGCCCATATTTAATGCACACACAATATTGCTGGCGTTGTCCGATGCCACAAATCCACAGGAGAGTCCAATTGGGGTAAGCCATTCTGCGATGATCTTCCTCAGTTGCCGTAAGAGGTTTTTAGCTGTGTGCGTATTCTGGAAAGCGGTGATACAAAGCGTAGCCTGTCTAGGAAAGAGTTGGCGTTTGCGAGATGCTGCTACTGGTGCCGCCGCTGCTGTTCTTGCGGCGGGAGTCCATACATCTACCCAGTGGGCTGTCACAGTCATATAGTCCTGAGTCTGCCCTGCTCCACTTGTCCACATGTCCGTGGTTAAGTGGACATTGGGTACAACTGCATTTTTTAGGACACTGGTGAGTCTTTTTCTGAGGTCTGTGTACATTTTCGGTATCGCCTGCCTAGAGAAATGGAACCTAGATGGTATTTGGTACCGGGGACACAGTACCTCAAACAAGTCTATAGTTGGCTCTGCAGTAATGATGGATACCGGAACCACGTTTCTCACCGCCCAGGATGCCAAGGCCTCAGTTATCCGCTTTGCAGCAGGATGACTGCTGTGATATTTCATCTTCCTCGCAAAGGACTGTTGGACAGTCAGTTGCTTGGTGGAAGTAGTAAAAGTGGTCTTACGACTTCCCCTCTGGGATGACCATCGACTCCCAGCAGCAACAACAGCAGCGCCAGCAGCAGTAGGCGTTACACGCAAGGATGCATCGGAGGAATCCCAGGCAGGAGAGGACTCATCAGAATTGCCAGTGACATGGCCTGCAGGACTATTGGCATTCCTGGGGAAGGAGGAAATTGACACTGAGGGAGTTGGTGGGGTGGTTTGCGTGAGCTTGGTTACAAGAGGAAGGGATTTACTGGTCAGTGGACTGCTTCCGCTGTCGCCCAAAGTTTTTGAACTTGTCACTGACATATGATGAATGCGCTGCAGGTGACGTATAAGGGAGGATGTTCCGAGGTGGTTAACGTCCTTACCCCTACTTATTACAGCTTGACAAAGGCAACACACGGCTTGACAAATGTTGTCCGCATTTCTGTTGAAATACTTCCACACCGAAGAGCTGATTTTTTTGGTATTTTCACCAGGCATGTCAATGGCCATATTCCTCCCACGGACAACAGGTGTTTCCCCCCGGGTGCCTGACTTAAACAAACCACCTCACCATCAGAATCCTCCTGGTCAATTTCCTCCGCAGCGCCAGCAACACCCATATCCTCCTCATCCTGGTGTACTTCAACACTGACATCTTCAATCTGACTATCAGGAACTGGACTGCGGGTGCTCCTTCGAGCACTTGCAGGGGGCGTGCAAATGGTGGAAGGCGCATGCTCTTCACGTCCAGTATTGGGAAGGTCAGGCATCGCAACCGACACAATTGGACTCTCCTTGTGGATTTGTGATTTCGAAGAACGCACAGTTCTTTGCTGTGCTTTTGCCAGCTTAAGTCTTTTCATTTTTCTAGCGAGAGGCTGAGTGCTTCCATCCTCATGTGAAGCTGAACCACTAGCCATGAACATAGGCCAGGGCCTCAGCCGTTCCTTGCCACTCCGTGTGGTAAATGGCATATTGTCAAGTTTACGCTTCTCCTCCGATGATTTTATTTTAGATTTTTTAGTCCTTTTTTTACTGATATTTGGTGTTTTGGATTTTACATGCTCTGTACTATGTCATTGGGCATCGGCCTTGGCAGACGACGTTGATGGCATTTCATCGTCTCGGCCATGACTAGTGGCAGCAGCTTCAGCACGAGGTGGAAGTCGATCTTGATCTTTCCCTATTTTTGGAACCTCAACATTTTTGTTCTCCATATTTTAATAGGCACAACTAAAAGGCACCTCAGGTAAACAATGGAGATGGATGGATACTAGTATACTTATGGATGACGAGTGACTGCCGACACAGAGGTAGCTACAGCCGTGGACTACCGTACTGCGTCTGCTAGTATAGACTGGATGATAATGATATAAAAAAAATATATATATCACTACTGCAGGACAGGTATATATTATATAATGACGGACCTGCTGGACACTGTCAGCAGCAGACTCCTAAACTACTAGTATGAAGAAGATAGAAAAAAAAAAACCACCACAGGTAGGTATACAATTATGGACGAGCACTGCCGACACAGAGGTAGCTACAGCCGTGGACTACCGTACTGCGTCTGCTAGTATAGACTGGATGATAATTATATAAAATATATATATATATATATATATCACTACTGCAGGACAGGTATATATTATATAATGACGGACCTGCTGGACACTGTCAGCAGCAGACTCCTAAACTACTAGTATGAAGAAGATAGAAAAAAAAAACCCACCACAGGTAGGTATACAATTATGGACGAGCACTGCCGACACAGAGGTAGCTACAGCCGTGGACTACCGTACTGCGTCTGCTAGTATAGACTGGATGATAATGATATAAAAAATATATATATCACTACTGCAGGACAGGTATATATTATATAATGACGGACCTGCTGGACACTGTCAGCAGCAGACTCCTAAACTACTAGTATGAAGAAGATAGAAAAAAAAAAACCACCACAGGTAGGTATACAATTATGGACGAGCACTGCCGACACAGAGGTAGCTACAGCCGTGGACTACCGTACTGCGTCTGCTAGTATAGACTGGATGATAATGATATAAAAAATATATATATATCACTACTGCAGGACAGGTATATATTATATAATGACGGACCTGCTGGACACTGTCAGCAGCAGACTCCTAAACTACTAGTATGAAGAAGATAGAAAAAAAAACCCCACCACAGGTAGGTATACAATTATGGACGAGCACTGCCGACACAGAGGTAGCTACAGCCGTGGACTACCGTACTGCGTCTGCTAGTATAGACTGGATGATAATGATATAAAAAATATATATATATCACTACTGCAGGACAGGTATATATTATATAATGACGGACCTGCTGGACACTGTCAGCAGCAGACTCCTAAACTACTAGTATGAAGAAGATAGAAAAAAAAAACCCACCACAGGTAGGTATACAATTATGGACGAGCACTGCCGACATAGAGGTAGCTACAGCCGTAGACTACCGTACTGCGTCTGCTAGTATAGACTGGATGATAATGATATAAAAAATATATATATATCACTACTGCAGGACAGGTATATATTATATAATGACGGACCTGCTGGACACTGTCAGCAGCAGACTCCTAAACTACTAGTATGAAGAAGATAGAAAAAAAAAACCCACCACAGGTAGGTATACAATTATGGACGAGCACTGCCGACACAGAGGTAGCTACAGCCGTGGACTACCGTACTGCGTCTGCTAGTATAGACTGGATGATAATGATATAAAAAATATATATATATCACTACTGCAGGACAGGTATATATTATATAATGACGGACCTGCTGGACACTGTCAGCAGCAGACTCCTAAACTACTAGTATGAAGAAGATAGAAAAAAAAAAACCACCACAGGTAGGTATACAATTATGGACGAGCACTGCCGACATAGAGGTAGCTACAGCCGTAGACTACCGTACTGCGTCTGCTAGTATAGACTGGATGATAATGATATAAAATATATATATATATCACTACTGCAGGACAGGTATATATTATATAATGACGGACCTGCTGGACACTGTCAGCAGCAGACTCCTAAACTACTAGTATGAAGAAGATAGAAAAAAAACCCCCACCACAGGTAGGTATACAATTATGGACGAGCACTGCCGACACAGAGGTAGCTACAGCCGTGGACTACTGTACTGTGTCTGCTAGTATAGACTGGATGATAATGATATAAAAAATATATATATATCACTACTGCAGGTATATATTTATAATATAATGAATGACGGACCTGCTGGACACTGTCTGTCAGCAGAATGCGTTTATAGAATAAAAAAAAAAAACACCACACGAGTGTTTAACTTTTTCAGGCAGACAATATACTGGTGGTCACTGGTCAGTCACACTGGCAGCAAAAGTGTGCACTGTTATGTACTCCTGCTATAACTGCTTCCCAGTCTCCCCCACAATTAAGCTGTGTGAGCAGTGAGCACTCAGCACAGTCAGATATACATAGATGATATTATCATGCAGCACACTGAGGCTGAGCACAGATATGGTATGTGACTGTGTATCGTTTTTATTCAGGCAGAGAACGGATTTTAAATAATAAATAAAACTGGTGGTCACTAGTATAACTATCAGCAAAACTCTGCACTCTCTGAGTACTCCTAATGCTCCCCAAAATTACTAAAATTAAATTACTAGTAAATCAAGTGTCTCACTCTCTATCTAAACGGAGAGGACGCCAGCCACGTCCTCTCCCTATCAATCTCAATGCACGTGTGAAAATGGCGGCGACGCGCGGCTCCTTATATAGAATCCGAGTCTCGCGATAGAATACGAGCCTCGCGAGAATCCGACAGCGGGATGATGACGTTCGGGCGCGCTCGGGTTAGCCGAGCAAGGCGGGAAGATCCGAGTCTGCCTCGGACCCGTGTAAAAAGGCTGAAGTTCGGGGGGGTTCGGATTCCGAGGAACCGAACCCGCTCATCTCTACAAAAAATGCGGACGTGTCCTCAATTCAGCTCGATCCACATGAAAAATCAAGTAGGGGCTCTTGTGTGACAAAGCCGCCAATTCTGACACTCGCCTTGCTGATGCTAAGGCCAACAACATGACCACCTTCCACGTAAGAAATTTCAACTCAACCTTGTTAAGCGGTTCAAACCAGTGTGATTTTAGGAACTGCAACACCACGTTCAGGTCCCATGGTGCCACTGGAGGCACAAAAGGGGGCTGGATGTGCAGCACTCCCTTTACAAACGTCTGGACTTCTGGAAGACAAGCCAATTCCTTCTGAAAGAAAATCGAGAGGGCCGAAATCTGTACCTTAACAGAGCCTTATTTCAGGCCCATATCCACTCCTGTCTGTAGGAAGTGGAGAAGACGACCCAGATGAAAATCTTCCGTAGGTGCATTCTTGGTCTCACACCAAGACACATACTTTCGCCAGATACGGTGATAATGTTTTATCGTCACCTCCTTCCTAGCCTTTATTAACGTAGGGATGACCTCTTCCGGAATCACTTTTTTCGCTAGGATTCGGCGTTCAACCGCCATGCCGTCAAACGTAACCGCAGTAAGTCTTGAAATACACAGGGCCCCTGCTGCAACAGGTCTTTCCTCAGAGGAAGAGGCCAGGGATCTCCTGTGAGCATCTCTTGTAGATCCGAGTACCAGGCCCTTCGAGGCCAGTCTGGGATAACGAGTATCGTTCGTACTCTTCTTCGTCTTATGATCCTCAACACTTTTGTGATGAGAGGAAGAGGAGGAAACACGTAGACCGATTTGAACACCCACGGTGTTACCAGAGCGTCCACTGCTATTGCCTGAGGGTCCCGAGACCTGGCGCAGTACCTCTGAAGTTTTTTGTTGAGGCGTGACGCCATCATGTCTATTTGAGGAGTTCCCCAAAGACGTGTTACGTCTGCAAAGACTTCTTGATGAAGTCCCCACTCTCCTGGATGGAGATCGTGTCTGCTGAGGAAGTCTGCTTCCCAGTTGTCCACTCCCGGAATGAAGACAGCTGACAGAGCGCTTACATGATTTTCCGCCCAGCGAAGGATCCCTGTGGCTTCCGCCATCACGACTCTGCTTTTTGTCCCGCCTTGGCGGTTCACATGAGCCACTGCTGTGACATTGTCTGATTGAATCAGAACTGGTAGGTTTCGAAGAAAACTCTCCGCTTGTCGAAGGCCGTTGTAAATGGCCCTGAGTTCCAACACATTGATGTGTAGACAGGACTCCTGGTCTGACCAAAGACCCTGAAAATGTTTTCCCTGTGTGACCGTTCCCCATCCTCGGAGGCTCGCGTCTGTGGTAACCAGGATCCAATCCTGAATTCCGAACCTGCGACCCTCCAGGAGGTGAGCACTTTGCAACCACCACAGGAGGGACACTCTGGTCCCTGGGGACAGAGCTATTTTCCGATGTAAGTGCAGATGGGACCCGGACCACTTGTCCAGAAGGTCCCATTGAAAAGTCCTTGCATGGAACCTGCCGAAGGGAATGGCCTCGTAGGCCGCCATCATTTCCCCCAGAACTCGAGTGCATTGGTGAACTGACACCCTTTTCGGTTTTAGCAGGTCTCTGACCATGTTCTGTATGTCTTGGGCTTTCTCTATTGGGAGGAAGACCTTCATTTGTTCCGTATCCAGTATCATACCTAGGAACGGTAGTCGAGTTGTCGGAATCAACTGTGACTTCGGTAGATTTAGAATCCAACCGTGTTGCTGGAGCACTCTCAACGAGAGCGCCACACTGTTCAGCAATTTCTCCCTTGATCTCGCTTTTATCAGGAGATCGTCCAAGTATGGGATAATTGTGACTCCATGCTTGCACAGGACCACCATCATTTCCGCCATTATCTTGGTGAAAATCCTCGCGGCCGTGGAGAGTCCAAACGGCAACGTCTGAAATTGGTAATGACAATCCTGTACAGCGAATCTCAGGTATTCCTGATGGGGGGCATATATGGGGACATGAAGGTACGCATCCTTTATGTCCAGAGACACCATAAACTCCCCCTCCTCCATGTTGGCTATTATCGCTCTGAGAGATTCCATTTTGAATTTGAATCTTCTTATGTACAGGTTTAGGGATTTCAGATTCAAAATAGGTCTGACCGAACCGTCCGGTTTCGGGACCACAAATAGGGTTGAATAGTAACCTCTTCCCTGCTGGTGCAGGGGAACCTTGATTATCACTTGCTGTATACACAGCGTTTGAATTGCAGCTAACACTACATCCCTTTCCGATGTGGGAGCTGGTAGGGCCGATTTGAAAAATCGGCGCGGGGGCACCTCCTCGAATTCCAATTTGTAACCCTGGGAAACTATTTCCAACACCCAGGGATTCAGGTCCGAACTGACCCAGGCCTGACTGAAAAGTCGAAGACGTGCCCCCACCGGTGCGGACTCCCTCAGGGGAGCCCCAGCGTCATGCTGTGGGTTTTGGAGCAGCTGGGGAGGACTTTGGTTCCTGGGCACCTGCCGAAGTAGGTGCTCTCTTGCCTCTGCCCTTACCTCTGGCGAGGAAAGAGGATCCCCGACCTCTTTTGGACTTGTGCGACCGAAAGGACTGCATCTGATAGGGTGTTACTTTCTTTTGCTGTTGGGGAATATATGGTAAAAAATTTGATTTACCTGCTGTGGCTGTGGAAACCAGGTCCGTCAGCCCATCCCCAAATAATACATCACCCTTGTAGGGTAGTACTTCCATATGTTTCTTGGAATCCTCATCACCCGTCCATTGGCGAGTCCATAAGGATTTTCTCGCTGAGACAGACATGGCATTGGCCCTAGAAGCAAGCAATCCAATGTCCCTTTGAGCATCCCTCATAAATAAGACTGCGTCTTTAATATGGGCTAGAGTTAGGAATATAGTATCCTTATCCATATTATCAAATTGATCTGTCAGCTCATCTGTCCAAGCTGCAATTGCGCTACACACCCATGCCGACGCAATTGTCGGTCTTAGCACAGCACCCGTATGAGAATAAATACACTTTAAGGTAGTTTCTTGCCTGCGATCTGCAGGGTCCTTAAGGGCTGCTGTGTCAGGAGACGGTAGCGCCACTTTCTTGGACAAGCGCGTCAGGGCTTTGTCCACAGTGGGGGGTGATTCCCAAATCTCCCTGTCCTGCTTAGGGAAAGGGTATGCCATATAAATTCTTTTGGGGATCTGCGGTCTCTTATCCAGAGTCTCCCAAGCTTTTCCAAAGAATTCATTTAATTCATGAGATGTGGGAAAGTTAATAATATGTTTCTTTTGCTTAAACATGTGTACCCTTGTGTCGGGGACCGAGGGTTCATCCACAATATGCAACACATCCCTTATTGCCACAATCATACACTGAATGGTTTTAGTCACCCTAGGGTGCAATTTTATATCGTCATAGTCGACACTGGAATCAGAATCCGTGTCGGTAGTAGTGTCTTGTGTTAAGGGACGCTTTTGAGACCCCGACGGGCCCTGTGAGTCGGTCCAATCTGAGGATTGACCCCCTGATGTCTCCCCTAAATCAGCCTTATCAAGCTTTTTATGTAAAGATGCCACACTTGCATTCAACATATGCCACATGTCCATCCAATCTGGAGTCGGCACAACCGACGGGGGGACACCACTCATTTGCTCCACCTCCTCCTTGGAAAAGCCTTCCGTTTCAGACATGTCGACACCACGTACCGACACCCCCCACACACAGGGATTAACCTATAAGGGGACAAAACCCCAACCAGGCCCTTAGGAGAGACAGAGAGAGAGTATGACAGCACACACCCAGCGCTTAATAACATTGGAAAAATATGACCAGGTAGCGCTTTTATATATACAGGTTGAGTATCCCTTATCCAAAATGCTTGGGACCAGAGGTATTTTGGATATGGGATTTTTCCGTATTTTGGAATAATTGCATACCATAATGAGATATCATGGCGATGGGACCTAAATCTAAGCACAGAATGCATTTATGTTTCATATACACCTTCTACACACAGCCTGAAGGTAATTTTAGCCAATATTTTTTATAACTTTGTGCATTAAATAAAGTGTGTGTACATTCACACAATTCATTTATGTTTCATATACACCTTATAAACACAGCCTGATGGTCATTTAATACAATATTTTTAATAATTTTGTGTATTAAACAAAGTTTGTGTACATTGAGCCATCAAAAAACAAAGGTTTCATTATCTCACTCTCACTCAAAAAAGTCCGTATTTCGGAATATTCCATATTTTGGAATATTTGGATATGGGATACTCAACCTGTATATAAAATGACCAGATTCCCACTCACTGCGCTCAAAATGCCCCCCTCCTCTTTTTTCCAGCCTGAATGTTCAGCAGGGGAGAGACCAGGGAGCCAGCGTTTTCCTCATGCAGCTTCTGTGGAGAAAATGGCGCTGGTTAGTGCTGAGGATCAAGCCCCGCCCACCCGACGGCGGGCTTCGGTCCCGGTGATTTTTTTATAGAAAATGGCGGGGGATCGTAGAATTACTGCCCAGCAGCCTAATCTACATTGTCAGTGCCCAAATGTGAGGTTTATTGCTGCCCAGGGCGCCCCCCCCTGCGCCCTGCACCCTTCAGTGCTGCTCTGTGTGTGTGAATGGGAGCAATGGCGCGCAGCTTACCGCTGCGCGCCTTACCACATGAAGATCTGATGTCTTCTGCCGCCTATGATGTCTTCTGCCTTCTCATACTCACCCGGCTTCTATCTTCGGCATCTGTGAGGAGGACGGCGGCGCGGCTCCGGGACGAACCCCAGGTGAGACCTGTGTTCCGACTCCCTCTGGAGCTAATGGTGTCCAGTAGCCTTAGAAACAGAGCCCAACTTGACAAGCCAGCTCTGCTTCTCTCTCCTCGGTCCCACGATGCAGGGAGCCTGTTGCCAACAGGACTCCCTGAAAATAAAAAACCTAACAAAATTCTTTTTCCACAGAAAACTCTGGAGAGCTCTCTGCAGTGCACCCATTCTCCTCTGGGCACAAGATCTAACTGAGGTCTGGAGGAGGGGCATAGAGGGAGGAGCCAGTGCACACCCATAGTCAAAGTTCTTTTTAGGTGCCCTATCTCCTGCGGAGCCCGTCTATACCCATGGTCCTTACGGAGTCCCCAGCATCCTCTAGGACGTAAGAGAAATAATGGAGAACAAAAATTTGGAGGATAAAATAGGGAAAGATCAAGAACCACTTCCTCCTAGTGCTGAAGCTGCTGCCACTAGTCATGATATAGATGATGAAATACCATCAATGTCATCTGCCAAGGCCGATGCCCAATGTCATAGTAGAGGGTATGTAAAATCCAAAAAGCCAAAGTTCAGTAAAATTACCCAAAAAAATAAATTTAAATCGTCTGAGGAGAAATGTAAACTTGCCAATATGCCATTCACAACACGGAGTGGCAAGGAACAGCTAAGGCCCTGGCCTATGTTCATGACTAGTGGTTCAGCTTCACATGACGATGGAAGCCTTCATCCTCCCTCTAGAAAAATTAAAAGAGTTAAACTGGCAAAAGCACAGAAAAGAAATGTGCTTTCTAAGATGGTATCACAAATCCCCAAGGAGAGTCCAAGTGTGTCGGTGGTTGCGATGCCTGACCTTCCTAACACTGGACGGGAAGAGGTGGCACCTTCCACCATTTGCACGCCATCGGCAAGTGCTGGAAGGAGAACCCACAGTCCAGTTTCTGATATTCAAATTGAAGATGTCACTGTTGAAGTACACCAGGATGAAGATATGGGTGTTGCTGGCACTGTGGAGGAAGTTGACGAGGAGGATTCTGATGTTGATGTGGTTTGTTTAAATCAGGCACTGGGGGAGACAGTTGTTGTCCATGGGATGAAAAAGCCCATTGTGACGCCTGGGCAAAATACCAAAAAAGCCACCTCTTCGCTGTGGAATTATTTCTCCACAAATCCGGACAACAGGTTTCAAGCCGTGTGTTGCCTCTGTCAATCCGTAATAAGTAGGGGTAAGGACGTTAACCACCTAGGAACATGCTCCCTTATACGTCACCTGCAGCGCATTCATCAGAAGTAATTGTCAAGTGACAATTACATTAAATTAAAGTGAAGTACATTGTCAAGTATGTGCTGTTTGGGGCCTAGTTTTTAAAACTGCCATCCTGTCTGCCACTGCAGTGCCACTCCTAGATAGGCCAGGTGTTTGTGCCGCCCACTTGTGTCGCTTAGCTTAGTCATCAAGCGACCTGGGTGCACCTCTTTTTTCCCCTTTGCATTATATGCTGTTTGGGGCCTAGTTTTTAAAACTGCCATCCTGTCTGCCACTGCAGTGCCACTCCTGGATGGGCCAGGTGTTTGTGCCGCCCACTTGTGTCGCTTAGCTTAGTCATCCAGCGACCTCGGTGCAACCTTTCGGCCTAAAAACAATATTGTGAGGTGTTCAGAATAGACTGGAAATGAGTGGAAATTAATGTTATTGAGGCTAATAATACCGTAGGATCAAAATTACCCCAATATTCTGTGATTTTAGTTTTTTTTTTAATGTTTTTTAAAAATCATCCAGATCCAAAACCAAAACCCGAAAGGGTGGTTTCTGCAAAACCAATCCAGATCCAAGACACGAGCGGGGATCCAGATCCAAAACCAAAACACAAAAGCACGAAAAGTACCCGCCGCACATCTCTAGTATTGCATTTCTGTCACTATAATGCATTTCTGTATGTTGGTCGTTAAGGTAGCCCTTGATTTGTATATCGGTCACTTGAATGCACCCAGTGTCGGACTGGGGCATGTAGGGCCCACCGGGGGGATGCAGTGGTAGGGCCCCATGTTTAGGGGTGTGGTCAGTCTGATGAGGGGATGTGGCCTGCCACCTCATTGGTTTGACTAACCATTAGAGAGTGCAACGTTTGGGCCGCTTCATAAATATATACAGTAAATTCAGCTGCTGCATGCATGATAATGTACCAGATTAATAACAGCAATGCACTGTAGAAAATACACCATGGTCCAGTATAAGGTAACATATATGTATAATGTATAATTCAAGTGCACAGTCTAGAACCTGATCCTTAGAGCATGAGGTGGGGCCACAGGCAGTGGGGCCCACCGGTGGTTTCCCCTGTACCGCTGTGGTCCAGTCCAAGCCTGAATGCACCCTGTACTCAGAGGCGTCACCGGGTGTAGTGACACCCGGTGCGCACCATTAATATTCCAGCGCGCCGGAGGCCTCGCGTGTCGTCACTCCGGGGGCGTGCCCAGCATCTCCGGACATGCAGGGCTTTACTGGGCTGCCCCTGGAGACTGTATGCAGCTCTGTCGGAACCTCTTCTATGACAGGAACCGGGTGCTGCAGCAGAATTTCACACTACAGCACCTGGCTCCTGTCATTGCGGAGGAGCCCACAGATTGGTGTCTCCCCTTCTAGGCGCCACACCCGGGTGCGGGCCGCACACCCCGAACTCGGCTTGTGATGCCACTGCCTGTACTATATATCTGTCATTAGAATACTTTGTGGATTTTGTAGAGGTTATTGTAATGCTATCTGTATTTTATAAAAGTCACTAGACTAGTCTGCTTTGTCTGATGGAGCTGGTAAATGCACTAAATTTTATTAGAACTGTTTGACATAACAATTTTTCATAATTTGTAGTGTCACCATACCCACATTTGACAATCAATGGCCTGCTGTGTCACAGTTCGCTGGCAGAAAGGCTGGGGCCACATGCGGGATGCGGTCAACATCCCGCTGGACGGGATCCCGGCGGTCGAAATACCGACGCCGGAATCCCGACCGCCACAATCCTGACATATTCTCCCTCCGTGGGTGTCCACGACACCCATAGAGGGAGAATATAATAGTGTGCCGAGCGTGGCGAGCGAAGCGAGCCCGCAAGGGGCTGCGTTACGCTCACCACCCCTGTCGGGATTGTGTGGTCGGGATTCCGGCGTCGGTATTTCGACCGCCGGGATCCCGTCCAGCGGGATTACGTACTGATCCCCCACATGCATGTGCTTTTCCCCCAGGTTAAACTTTGCCAGCCAGCCCATGTTAACAACTGTATGTAACAAATAGACCAGAAATTAAAGCAATTGTAAGTGGAATTTTTTGCACAATTTTAACATATGGCTTAAAATAATGTTTTTTGTAATATTCCCTTCATCCATCTTCTTAACTTTGTAAACTTGTTCTCCCACAAAATATTAAAATATATGCAAGGGTAAAAATATTAAATCAAAGAAAAACATAACCTCCTATCACCCTTATTACTATAAGAAATGGATAAGATATATTAATAATAATAACATTTAAAGATTAATTAAAATAAAATATTAATATATGTCATAACATTATATAATTTATTTATTACAAAATGATAAGTTACCATAGTTCCTGTCAATATAGGTGATGACGTGGAGAAATAGAAGTTCCTTATACTGGAAAAAAAATGTAATATTCAAATTCTGTTTGGGGATATCAGAGTACTGTGTGATGTATGATATGTATCCCTCTTTTAGTATAGTATATACCCAGTATGTGTATAGCTGTGAAACAGAGACTTCAATCATAGTATCTAGTATGTATTATCCTCCATATCACATTGCAGTGTATTTTGTATATGCTGTAGTATTTATAGTCTCTTCTTTTAAGAGCAGAAATTTAGGCCTTGAATGCCAGGAAATCTTTGCCCAGTTTTCATGCCCACTTAGCCCTTGGTTCAGATGGTAGCAATAAGCCGTTTTATAATCAGACCACTTTAATACTTATGACTAGTTACATCAACAACTTTTCTGACTCTATAGGCCAAAATCTACTAAACAGCAGGTTCTAAATACTGATGGTTTTGCAGCGTTTTTCCTATTCAACTTACTAAGCCGAAACAGACCACAAAAAAGCACAAATATCTAGTAAGAACTGAGAGGTAACCAGAAAGCAGGCAAGGCTCAGTTCAAAGTAAATATAATGGGCAAGTGTTGGTGAGGGCTTTGACGGCGAGGCTGAATCAAAGCTGGCCCTAACCAAAATGATGCCCTAGGCAAGATTTTGGCTAGCACTACTGCTAGCTCTGCCTCTGACCCTGCACCCCTTTCCCAGCACCATCACCCCTCACCCATAGCAGTCCTCACTTTGGTGCTCCTACCCCCTATATTTTAAATGGGACCAGAGCGCACATTCGGCACACAGCCCAAAAAGGAGCATGTTCTTGCTGGGAAGGGGCATGACCACACAATAGTACCCCCACTTCAAACTACGCCACACAGTAGTGCAACTTTATTCACATTATATCAAGTGATAGTGTCCCTTATTCACGCTACATCACACAGGGTGTCATCCAGGGTTCAGATGTGTGTATTAAAGAACATTTGGCTCCTCTGGCTGCAAATGACAGTGCTAGCAGCGAAGCTAGCTTTCTCGAAGATCAGAGATTTTTTCGGTGGAAGGAATAGTGGCTAAGAAGTTTAGAAAAGGGCTAAGAGGGTCTAGATAAGAAAATACCTTTAAGTACTCATATATAGCTTAATTTCTATGAGGCCTGGAATAAGGAGAGCCAGAGCAGAGCCATATGAATGTATCATGGCGCAAGCCAGGCAA
This sequence comes from Pseudophryne corroboree, assembly GCF_028390025.1. Taxonomy (NCBI): domain Eukaryota; kingdom Metazoa; phylum Chordata; class Amphibia; order Anura; family Myobatrachidae; genus Pseudophryne; species Pseudophryne corroboree. The sequence goes on from NC_086449.1 coordinate 580,715,629, forward strand.
GCAATAGACTTCTCTTTGATGGACTGGTATCTGGATCCTATTTTGGGTCTAACTCTAAGGGAAGCATTTATCAACTCCTTAGAAGAGGCCGAAAGGTTAGTGGTTGTCAACAATCAAGTAATGTTGCTATCCACATGCAATCGGGAAGCTCCTGTAGAAGGCTTGGAGTCCCTTGGAAGCAGTCTTTTGACAATGCTAAATTCCTTTGTCGTATAAACAACCCTTTATGAAGTCTAAGAACACTGTACGCTGTTTGCTTAAGAAGTACCGTAAGGGTACGCTATCTGCGTAACGATCGCTCAGCCGTAGGCGAGACGCTCAAGCGTCACGTTCGCTCGCGGCCCAGTGATCACAGGACACGTTATTGGTTATGACTAGAGTAATGATTCGCTATGGCGTAGCTTACGCTCGAGACCACGAGGAGGTCACCAGCGGCGCAGACGCTCACAATGCTATACCTTTATGTCTAAACCTTATACCAATGAAATACACAGAATACCTTAATGTGAGTACAGGGTGTAAGTGCAACCTTGTGTAACTTGACTAACTACAAAGCTGCTTGAGCGTCACCGACGCTCAAGTGAACACTTAACACTATAGAAAATACACAGATACTGGTTTAGGTTCCAAAGCCTATCAACTGTATTATATCTAATATACTTGTAAAAGGGGATAACATTACAAATGATACACTACAATACAACAGAGACTTCCTAACCAAAATACAATACTATCTAATACAATACAATACTAGTCTAGGGGAGATACGAGAGAAAGAGAAGGGAAAGAGAGAGAGAGAGACGGAGAGAGATGAGAGAAATTGGCTCACAGAAAGACAATGATTACGGAGAGAAACTTACGCACAGGGTAAACGATCGCATGCGCCTGGACATCCAGCACCCGATTTTCAGCAATGAGAACCGTTGAAGAGTGAGAGCTGGATGTGGTCGGCCTGCCTATTTATGTCCCACACACAATGCAATCTCATAGTCCCTACAATCCCATTGTCCATTGGATGAAGGAATTCGACCCTGTATCACAACAAAAGGTCATAGGTTGATTCATACAGGTGGGCTGTGACGATTTCAAACAGCTCAGGTGGGTGGGGAACTAGGTTTCCCGCCGCATACCTGAGTATGAGTAAATAGTAGAAATGGACATAAACTTCTTATGTCCATAACTATTCGCACGAGCGATTAATACGCTCCAAACCAACACCGGAATATTGCTAATTAAATACTCTTCCGATGGGTACCAAACACTGCTGTATGATTCCTGTTAGACCCTTCGTACGATACAAAGAGGGATTCCTTAGCTCAGGGACCTTCTATATTAACCAAACTTTCAGAAACTATCAAAGGGATCATGATCTATAAACTACATTAATTGTGAAAATATGTAACGAATGAGTCGCACGCTACGACTACATAAACTCTACCGTAAATACGCACACCGCGCCTGCGAGTGCCCGCTATTGCGGGTATGCGCCTTCACGGGAGAGCGTACGCATGCGCAGCGCGGACCAGTGTGCGGTGCAAATATGGCAACGTGCATAGAGACATTTTTCTGACTTTGACAGTCCACCCTTTGGCAGTCAATAATAACTGCCACAAAACATTTAAGGAGAAAAATGCAAGTCAGGGGTTAATTGATTTCCATGGTGGGGTAAGGAAGAAGAGAGGAGTAGGTGTGAAGAGGGTATGACCTAGTGAGAAAGTAGAAGCATGTGTGTATGAGTCCATGTTTGGAGGGTCATGTATCATCGTGCCGTACGTGTTGTAAATCAAGCTTCGAGGTATTGCGAAGTATACATTTGAATTCCTTCTTATCCTGTGGTACAGGTCTGTGGATGGGCTGTCAAACTTTACCGAGCTCTTTTCGGATTTTGAACAAAATGGGGAGCACATTTTAGTTGATGATACATGAATGGGGGAGGTATGTGGTTGCTGATATCTGTGCCTGTATTCCCTATCGTCTATGTGTGTCATTACCTGAGGGTTGTAGAGATGAAGATAAAGAACACTTATGGAAAATGCAATGATATTCTATGTCAGGGAAATGTACATCTGTCGTCGAAGTTGTGTTCGGTATCTGTTGAGAGTCGTCTTCTTTGCGCTGTATTGCTCCTTGGGCATGAGCAAATAGCTTTGTCTGAGCCATCAGATTTACAAAAAATGTTGGGCTAGCGTGAGTTTAAAAGTACTAGGGAAACTGGGGATCCATGGCAAAGTTCATCAAGTGTCCATATCATAGGTTGTCAAAACTTCATCTTTGGTGCTTGTCTGTTGTCTGTATAGCGTCTCGTCAACTTCCTCGTCCAAGGGGGTCTTTGTATCTTGGAGAAAAGCAGAAAAACAGGTGAAAGAAACGGACCGTATAATCGCATTTTCATCCCATCCTGGTTTCTATCATTGGGTCATAAATCAAATCCAGGTTAATTACAGTTTCCTCGCTCCTCAAGCTCATCACTCTTGTACTTTGTTTGCACCTCATTAAAGCCTGCCCGCATCTAAATATCAATCCAATCGATATAACGACACCCAAGATACATAGTAGAAACTTTCCAACATCCATTATGACTCCTTGAGCCCAGTCTCCCAAACCGGAGAACCAATTTCGCGGGTTCAACCATGACACCCAACCAGTCAGCTCATTTCCTACAGCAGCAAGGGTGAGATTGTGTTTCCGACGAAATTCCCACTTTAATTGCAGAATATCGTCCATCTTTTGGTCTATGACCTCTACCGGATCCTCGGTGCTATTCGTGATATAAGTGCAACACTTTATGCCGTACTGTGTTGCCAATGTAACACAATATCCGCCTGTTACTGCTGTAAGATAATTAAGAACCATCCTATGCTGAACTAGTTCTGTTTTATAAGCTTGAAGTTCTCTTCCAGTGTATCTAAACGTGTCATCATACATTTCAGTGATATTATCTAACAAATTGGCGAGTGCGGAAATGTATCTATAATTCATCACTCCTCGAGCGGTGCGAGTGAAATCTAACGCTACCAGGACCTGAATCCCGGTGGATTCATGGATAAGATCAGAGGCCGGATGCTCTAACCTTTCTGACAGTTGTCTTTTAACTCGGTGCTCGTAATGAGTGTGAGTATAAGGAGCTTGGGCACCGCGGTGTATGTCCTTCATTTTGTCATGTGTAACAGTCATCACTTCAGGCAATACTTTTCCAATATAACACAATCCTTCAGAGTTTGGGGCAAGCCACTTGTACGCCTTTCTCCCGCATATGAAATATGCATCATCGGGGAGAACATATGGGACGGAGAAGGACATGACCATGTTACAAACCTTCCAGGTGAAATCTCCTGACCCTAATTCTTCCATCTGCTTAATGCACGTATCAGTTTGTACGATATGTGCACAGTATCCTGGTGATACCTCTCCAACTCTAGTAATCCTATTTCCTAAGGTATATCGATACCGAAAAGATTTTCCTCTACTGGCTATGTGGCGTACCAGCTCTGTATCTGTAGGCATTCTATCTGCTCTGTGTGAAAAGGTCATGGTAAGGTTGCTCCATGACACTTCCCAATTTCCCGGCTTACGGGGGTTGGAGATATTAAAACATAAGAGGGACCTATCCACATGGTATTGGTGGAGCTTCAAACTAGGAGGGCTGGAGATGTTAAATCTCCGGTCCACCGGTCTCCCACCACTTAGCTCAAGTACCTCCCCTAACGTTAAAGGAAATGGTACTAGCCCTGATTTGCTATGACCCTGAGGTACTTGAGAGCATACCCAACAATCTGTTTGGTTTAACACGTTACCCACTAAGGAGTGATAGTCACTCAATGGATGCCGGTCCATATGGATATTAAAACTAGATTGGCATTTCTTTATGCATCCATCTTCAACCAGATTATCACAGAGCCTACAGATACAATTTTCTTCAGCTAACAATCCATCACAATTTCTTCTATCGGATCGTTTTCTGATACTCGCCTTTGCTTGTTGGTTTGGTTGATCTTGGAAAACTACGCCTCCATCATCATAATCGGAACCCATTCCAGAACCTCTCTCGACCTCTATGGTACTCTCGCCGGAACAGACTGCTCTGGTCAACATCATGGTTAACATCAAAATCCGGATCACAGTCTCTTGGGGCAAGTCCATCTTTGAGGAGGAAATAGAGAAGAATGAGAAGGGGGAAAAAGAAATTTCAAGGAAGAGGGGATGGGAAGTGGAGGAAAACAATAAAAGGGAGAAGGGAGTCGACAACTGCTTTCGATCTTCAAGGCTCAGGTGCCGCCTCAGTCCTCCTGGAACAGACACTCCAGTGATACAACCTCTACCGTCTGTTCCTTATCACGGGACTTCTCTGGATCAGCAACCTTCTTGCAGTGGGATGAATGAACCCAAGTCTCTCTCTCAGCAACCCTCAATGCTGTGGTGCTAGTCAATAAGACCTGGTATGGTCCTTCCCATCTATCAATAAGACAACCTGAGCGTAGAAAATTTCGTATCATTACATAATCCCCAGGTTCAATGTCATGACAATTACTATCTGGTAAATCAGGAATCACCAACTTCAGATTATCATTTTGATTCCTCAACTGCTTACTCATGTTAATCAAGTACTTTACAGTTACTTCATTGTTACATTTCAAATCATCCTGGGGGTTAATCATGACATGCGGTTGTCGACCAAACAAGATTTCAAAAGGAGACAGATTAAGAGGGGACCTGGGAGTGGTTCTGATGCTATACAAAACAATGGGTAAAGCTTCTGGCCACGTCAATCCTGTCTCTGCCATTACTTTACTCAATTTATTTTTAATAGTGCTGTTCACTCTTTCGACCTTCGCACTCGCCTGTGGACGGTACGGAGTGTGCAGCTTGCTATCAATTCCCATCAACTTACACATTCCTTGAAAGACATCACCTGTAAAATGGGTACCCCTATCACTTTCAATGATTCTAGGGATACCATATCTACATACAAATTCCTGCACAATTTTCTTAGCTGTAAACATAGCGGTATTTGTAGCTGCTGGGAAAGCTTCGACCCAATTCGAGAAAACATCTATACAAACAAGTACATATTTCAAATTTCGACATGGGGGTAATTGAATGAAGTCGATTTGTATTACCTGGAAAGGGCCGCCGGCAGGTGGGATATGGGATGGTTCTGTAGGTATTGCCTTTCCAATATTCTTTCTCAGACAGGTAAGGCATGACATTGCTCTTTTACTCGCATGAGAGGAGAATCCTGGGGCGCACCAGTATGCTCTTACCAATTTGCACATCCCCTCCTTGCCTAGATGAGTCAGCCCGTGAGCTGCTTCAGCCAGACATGGAAGGTATGCCCTGGGGGCCACTGGTTTACCATGTCCATCCGTCCAGAGCCCTGAGGACTCCTGGCCATATCCCTTTGCCTTCCAGACTGCTCTTTCCTGTGTGGAACACAAATTCTGCATCTCACACAACTTTTGTGTGTTGATGGTATTAAATACCATCAGTTGTGTGGTGTCTGTCTGTATGGGGGTAGCAGCTGCAAGCTTTGCGGCTTCGTCTGCTCGGCTGTTACCAAGGGATATTGGGTCTTGGCTATATGTATGTGCTTTACATTTGATAACAGCCACTCTGTCGGGTTCCTGTATCGCTGTTAGAAGCCTTTTTATATATGCTGCATGCGCTATCGGTGTACCAGCCGCCGTCATGAAATTTCTGAGCCGCCATAGGGCTCCGAAATCATGGACTACCCCGAAGGCGTATCTAGAATCGGTGTAGATATTGGCTGACTTACCCTTAGCCAATTCACATGCTCTGGTTAGGGCGACCAGTTCAGCAACCTGGGCTGAGTGAGGTGGGCCTAGCGGTTCCGCTTCTATGGTGTCTTGGTCATCTACGACTGCGTATCCAGTACACAAGTCTCCCGAGTCTGACTGTCTATGACAACTACCGTCCGTGTAGAACGTGAGTTCTGCATCTTCCAGTGGGTTGTCACTGATGTCAGGCCTTGCGGTAAAATTTTGGGTCAAATATTCCATACAATCATGTGTATCTCCCTTTGCATTAAATCCTCCTTCCCCATCACTCTCACCTTCCACCCTTTGTGTCTGACCAGGCACACCTGGGAGAAATGTTGCAGGATTTAATGCACTGCATCTCCTTATGGTGATGTTTACTGGGGCCATTAATGCCAATTCCCATCTTGTAAACCTTGCTGATGAGACGTGTCTGGTTTGGGCAGAATTCAATAAGGCAGATACCGCATGCGGTGTATGGATTGTGAGGTTGTGGCCTAGCACGACATCTTCGCTTTTTGTCACTAGTAATGCTATCGCCGCAACGCTACGCAAGCATGTGGGGAGGGATCGCGCTACCGTGTCTAGCTGGGCGCTGTAGTATGCGACTGGCCTGCTGGCGTCACCGAGTTTTTGGGTTAGTACACCTGCTGCGCACCCAGCACTTTCTGTTCCGTATAGTTCAAAGGGTTTCCCATAGTCTGGCATACCTAGTGCTGGTGCCTGCGTTAGGCACTGTTTGAGTCTCTCAAATGCTGTTTCGGATTCGTCTGTATGCGAAATCCGGTCAGGTTTGTTTGAAGAGACCATTTCCTGCAAAGGTAACGCCAATATGGAAAACCCTGGGATCCAATTACGGCAATACCCACACATTCCTAAAAACGTCCTGATCTGTTGCTGGGTTTGTGGCAGTGTCATGTCTCTAATGGCTTGGATTCTATCAGCGGTCAGGTGTCTCAGTCCTTGTGTTAGACAGTGTCCCAAATATTTTACCTTAGTCTGGCATAATTGTAACTTGTCTTTGGAAACCTTGTGACCTGTGTCTGAAAGATGAAACAGGAGCTGTTTCGTATCCTTCAGAGATGCTTCCAGTGAATCTGAACACAGTAATAAATCGTCCACATACTGTATCAATACTGATCCACTCTCTGGTTGGAAAGACTGTAAACAATCATGCAAAGCCTGAGAAAATATACTTGGACTATCTATGAAACCTTGGGGTAGCCGAGTCCACGTGTATTGGACTCCTCTGTATGTGAATGCAAACAAATATTGGCTGTCAGGGTGCAGAGGTACCGAAAAGAAAGCGGAGCAGAGGTCAATAACAGTGAAAAATTTGGCAGTGGGAGGAATTTGCATTAGGATGACAGCTGGATTAGGCACTACGGGGAACTGACTCTCAACTATTTTGTTAATCCCCCTTAGATCCTGCACTAGCCTGTAACCCCTCCCCCCACTCTTTTTAACAGGGAAGATGGGACTATTTGCTGTGCTGGACGTTCTTACTAGAATGCCCTGTTGTAGCAAGCGCTCTATCACGGGGAAAACTCCTAACTCCACCTCTGGCTTCAGAGGATACTGTGGGATTTTTGGAGCTATCCTACCATCTTTTACTTGTACAACTACTGGAGCTACATTTGCCATTAATCCAGTGTCCTGTCCATCTTTTGTCCAAAGTGACTCTGGTATCTGAGATATCATCTCTTCTACTTGGGATGGATTCCTATTTGTCATAATGGAATGTGACATTAATTTTGATGGGGAGTCTAACATGTCTCGTACCTCCTGAGCGTGATTCTCAGGTATGTCCAAGAATACACCTTCAGGAGTACAATAAATGACGCAACCCATTTTACATAGTAAGTCTCTACCCAGGAGATTAGTTGGTGCCGATGCAGCCAGCAAAAAGGAATGCTTGGTATGCAAAGGCCCTATTGTAATCTCGGCTGGTTTGCTAACAGGGTAGTGCTGGACTACTCCTGTTACTCCCATGGCTGGAATTGTCCTACCAGTGGTTCTCATGCCCACTGTCGAATTTATCACTGACTTGGCCGCCCCTGTGTCTACAAGAAAGTTTAAAGTTTTACCAGCTACATTGATTGCAATCTCTGGTTCGCTTCCAAGACTGGCAATCAATTTAACTGGCTGCAGATTACAGGTGTGGCCACACCCCTATTGGGTATGCTGACCTCCCTGAATCCCATTGGCAGCAACTACTTGTGGGGGAGTTAGCTGGGAACTACCAGAGGCCTGCCAGTCTCTGTTCGGGGGATATCTTTTTGTTTCCCCTGTATGTGGCTCAAAACTCCGCCTCTGTGGACCCTGCTCCCAATGTCGTGTGTTGTGTTGTTGTCTAGGGGGTTGAAAAGATCTTTGTACATTCTTTGTTCTACATTCTCGTGCAAAGTGTCCCGGTCTGTTACAAGAAAAACATGTTATTACACTTGCCTTACCCACAGGATTCGGTGGTACATACGCAGGCTGCCTTGTGGTCAGCGCCTGTATACTTACGGACATCAACTTATCACTTTGCGACTCCCTGTGTCTAGTGATGTTTTTGTCGTGATCAACAGCAGCCTCTCTCAAGGTGGACACTGACAGACCTCGCCAACATGGTTGTGTGGTCTGTACCCTAGCCTTTAATGTTTCTTTCAAACCATCCATCAGTACAGATACTGCTACTTCTCGATGGTTTGGGTTGGTCTTAATGTCTTCTATACCAGTGTATTTTGCCATTTCTGATAGTGCCCGGTGGAAATATTCTGCTGCCGTTTCGGACTCCTTTTGCTTAATGGAAAATATTTTATTCCATTTAACAACGGCTGGGAAATACTCCTTTAGCTGTAAATTTATCCTTTTTACATTATCCTGGTCGTACACATCTGTAAGCGGTACATCTTTATCTAGTCCACAATCAGCCAAGAATTTAACTGAGTCGACATTGGAAGGTAAGCAAGCTCTTAGCACTATCTGCCAATCCTTATTATTGGGCTCTAAAGTGTTTCCTAGATCCCTGATGTATTTTTGGCTTGCCACTAAATCTTTTCTGGGGTCTGGGAATTCAGACACTATGGTCCTCAATTCCATTCTAGTGAACGGGCAATACATGGCAATGTTCCTGACGGGTGTGGCTCCTGATGCATCTGTTTTCCCATTGGGAACTACTATCACCTTTACAGGAGCAATTCTAACAGCCTCTTCCTGTATAGATTCTACAGCTTGTTGTGGTACAATTGTTTCAGTGTAATGCATGGTGCCGTACTTACCCGTTGACACGACCTCACCTATCCCTCCGCTAGGGGCCTTCACTAATCTCGTGGGTGGTGCAGTTCCTACTGTGGTTTCTGATATGGTGGCCGCTAGAGAGAGCGCTGAAATTGTTGCCGAATCTTCTTCTTGATCACACTCCTGAGGAAGGTTCAAAACAGGGTACATCTTGCACGGGTTAATACTTGCATGAGTTATTTGGTTAACATCATTAACATTTACAGGGTTACTAAGAGTTTGTGTTTTACAACCCAGTGCGTTTCTCTCCGTAATCAACTTCTCTCCTGCAATGTATGGTGGAGGTGGAGCTGTGGCTATCAGCTTCCTGACTGCCCCAGATCCCGCCGCCAGAGCCAAACCTCTCTGTATCTCACCTTCCTGGTGCCATAACTGTAAGTAATCATGATGCTGAATTCGTCTCTTTGTTGATTTTACGAGACATATCCTCCTCCTTAAATTTTGTAACACGTCTGGACTGAAGCTACCTATTCTTGGGAATTTGTCCCTGTCTTGTACAGTCATTCTCTCCCATTCATCACATAAAGATTCTGTGTGACTTCCGTATTTTTCACACATGATGTACCTTGCCGACCCAACGGGTCGGTTCTCTGAATCAACCCGAACCGAGGTTGATCGCCCCCTACCTGAACAACTGGCCCCCATAATCTGCAGGTGTTGCTTACTACTCCTGTGATCTTTATATCACGGTCTTCAGCGAACCCTTACAGCAAACCAAATTGTCCAAAAATAGGCCGGCGGTGGCGGTTTACCGAGTACCCCACTCACTCGCCCACCTCGACCAATACGACCTGATCACACCGATATGGTGCTGGCGTACTCGATACAGGGCCCCTATGGAACCTTCTGTTTACTGGAACATATGAGGGTTACCCGCAGGACACTTACTCTTTCCAGTAAAGGTGGGGTTGTTAGATAGTTCCTGAGTGACCAGCGAACTTCCCTTCCAAAAATAAAAAATTACACAAATCACGTCAGAATGTACAGATAGCGTTTGTGACCACTTTACTCTAATGGTATTAGGTCAGATTACTAACTACTGCACACAATTACGTGCGGTCCAATCGTTCAGCACATAAGCACTACTTGTCATGTACTGAAAGATCAATGGAATCGATGTTTCCGGCCGCGATTCCTTCAGCAAGAGCTTATGGCCTATATGGGTTCTGCACCAACACCCCAGGCGTTGTGCCTCTTGTACCTTTATAGCGGACCTCTTTAGTACCTTACGACCTCCTGGTCTTGTTACCTTCTGTTAATGACCTCCTGGTCTGTTACCTTATGGTCCGCTATACTCTAATGCTCAAATATTATTTAACCAGGGATGCCTCCCTAGCCACCGTATATGTCACTTACACGTATGTCCCTTGACGAGTACCCGACTTTCCTTTTGGTTCCACCTTAAAGTTATATAAACTTTTGTATACAAAACCACACTCACTCAACACATGTACACTTTTGTTTCTATATCTATTTCTGCGCAGAAATTGTCTTCAGTCCAACTGTGTTACCAATTAGGAGCAGGATCTGTTAAACTAAATTTCAGATTTTTCCAAAAATAGATTTGCGTTATTTACCGCGTCGCGTTATTTACCGCTGTGCGTTACTTATCGCTTTTGCGCTAATTATCGCTTTGCGCTAATTCAACTTTTCGTGACTTGAGCTACGTGGGCGTAACCAGACGCTACGTTGCGTAATGTACGCTGCGTGCGTCTGCCGTTTGGATTGCGTACGCAAGTCTTTTGTTAGGGACACGTGTACGCAAAACAAAGATCCACCGTAACACAATTTCTACCTTTATCAATGTAGATGATCCCTGATCATCTACCGCACCCCACACTGACTGCCTTATCTCCCAGGCAAGCCGTGTGTTGGTCTATACTTTAACTATTACCTCTACTATGAAATAACAGCAAATCTCTTTTAGCACTTTCTATCAACTATAAAACTTGGCAAACAGGAATAGTGATATACGAAATTTGAAAAAAGAAATGCAGATAAATGTATGCGTGCGTGTATACGCAAGACAGAAGAGAAATAAAACAGTTTTAAAAGACACAAGCGTTTTGTTCTTACTTCCGGTTCCCGGATTCCTTCAGCACTCTTTATCTAAGCGAAGCAGACGCTTATCCCGTCAGCACTGCGAGACAACCTCCCACCCTTTGCTGGGGGGATAATGTCCGCTTATCTACCTAGTGCAGATATGAGAAGGATAGGACGAGTCCCCAATTGACAATGCTAAATTCCTTTGTCGTATAAACAACCCTTTATGAAGTCTAAGAACACTGTACGCTGTTTGCTTAAGAAGTACCGTAAGGGTACGCTATCTGCGTAACGATCGCTCAGCCGTAGGCGAGACGCTCAAGCGTCACGTTCGCTCGCGGCCCAGTGATCACAGGACACGTTATTGGTTATGACTAGAGTAATGATTCGCTATGGCGTAGCTTACGCTCGAGACCACGAGGAGGTCACCAGCGGCGCAGACGCTCACAATGCTATACCTTTATGTCTAAACCTTATACCAATGAAATACACAGAATACCTTAATGTGAGTACAGGGTGTAAGTGCAACCTTGTGTAACTTGACTAACTACAAAGCTGCTTGAGCGTCACCGACGCTCAAGTGAACACTTAACACTATAGAAAATACACAGATACTGGTTTAGGTTCCAAAGCCTATCAACTGTATTATATCTAATATACTTGTAAAAGGGGATAACATTACAAATGATACACTACAATACAACAGAGACTTCCTAACCAAAATACAATACTATCTAATACAATACAATACTAGTCTAGGGGAGATACGAGAGAAAGAGAAGGGAAAGAGAGAGAGAGAGACGGAGAGAGATGAGAGAAATTGGCTCACAGAAAGACAATGATTACGGAGAGAAACTTACGCACAGGGTAAACGATCGCATGCGCCTGGACATCCAGCACCCGATTTTCAGCAATGAGAACCATTGAAGAGTGAGAGCTGGATGTGGTCGGCCTGCCTATTTATGTCCCACACACAATGCAATCTCATAGTCCCTACAATCCCATTGTCCATTGGATGAAGGAATTCGACCCTGTATCACAACAAAAGGTCATAGGTTGATTCATACAGGTGGGCTGTGACGATTTCAAACAGCTCAGGTGGGTGGGGAACTAGGTTTCCCGCCGCATACCTGAGTATGAGTAAATAGTAGAAATGGACATAAACTTCTTATGTCCATAACTATTCGCACGAGCGATTAATACGCTCCAAACCAACACCGGAATATTGCTAATTAAATACTCTTCCGATGGGTACCAAACACTGCTGTATGATTCCTGTTAGACCCTTCGTACGATACAAAGAGGGATTCCTTAGCTCAGGGACCTTCTATATTAACCAAACTTTCAGAAACTATCAAAGGGATCATGATCTATAAACTACATTAATTGTGAAAATATGTAACGAATGAGTCGCACGCTACGACTACATAAACTCTACCGTAAATACGCACACCGCGCCTGCGAGTGCCCGCTATTGCGGGTATGCGCCTTCACGGGAGAGCGTACGCATGCGCAGCGCGGACCAGTGTGCGGTGCAAATATGGCAACGTGCATAGAGACATTTTTCTGACTTTGACACTTTGGACATGCTCAGTCTACCCCATCTGTGTCACCCCTGTCTGCCCCTCCCCTTTAGAATGTAAGCTCTCACAAGTAGGGCCATCTACCCTCATGTGCTTATCCTTTTCTTACTTTAATAATCCTCAGTTGCTCAAACCTGTGTGTTTGATGGAGTTGCAAACAGGTCCACTTATGGCTGGCTGAAGGTCTTCACAATGCTGAGAAAGTTTTCTGGTTTCAGAATCACCAGATCCAGAGTTTTTTCCTGGACAAGGAATTGGCTAACTCGTTTAGCTCTCCTGGAGCATATGTTGCGAACAGGAGTATGGAACGTTCCAATGCCCAGTTCCAGATGTCTATTGCCTCTTGACAGAGAATGAGGGATTGAGTGCCTCCCATTCTGTTGAGATAGGGCACTGCAGTTCTGTTGCTTAGACAGAGCCAGAATGAGAACCCCCAGGAATTCAGAGGGACTATAGAGAAAAGAGCTAATCAGGCAGCTGATAACTCAAAGAGATTGATGTGAGCTGTCGAATCTTGAGCAGACTACTTACTCCTTACCACTGTGTCTCTTGTGAATGCTTCCCAGCCCGTAAGAGAGGCATCTGAAGTGATGACTGTGTCTGGTGGAGGAGGTAGAGGAGGTCTGGGAGAGGGCAGGGGAAGGGATATCCAGCTGCAGATCACCTTGTGAACTATGGGGTTAAGAGGATTTTGTTTGTCCAAACCCTGTCCTGGTGAAGTAGAGCTGAGAGAAGGATCTGAGAATGTCTGCAAATGAGGGTATCTATCAAAAAAACCCAGAAAGACAATTGACTGGGAAGGTGTTAATATGGATTTGTCGAGATTTATGGTAAACCCTAGATTCCGGAGTAGCATCAGGATGAGCACCCTGTAGAGTAAAAGGCACTCCTCGCATGAGTGGACCATCAGGAGATTGTCTAGGTCAGACATGTCAAACTCACGGCCCGCATGTGGCCCACAACCCATTCTTTTGCGGCCCAAGCTTACTTTTTTAAAAACAATGGAATGCGGCCCGCCACCGTCAGATGAGTTACTGTTGTCCCATCTGCTGCGATTGGACAGCATTCACCGTTCTGCACATGCATGAGAAGACAGTGATAGAGATGGGGAAATGTCCATAGGGGGAGCTGCTGCGCATGCCCGCCGCATCCCTGAAGCCGTCACACCTTGTATGTGTGTATGCGCGATTGCCCTGTGTACACAGCTGCCCTAATTGCAGGAGGATTCTGGCAACTGGATAGAAAAATGTCTCTCAATGAAGTAGGTAGATTGGAGGCAGCTGGCACAGGGGTTGGAGGTTGAATAGACACAGGAGACACAGAGGACTTGTGGCTGGAGGGGACACAAGGAGCAAGCGTGGATACCAGGGGGCATGTGGCTGGACTGGAGGGATAGAGGTGGGCTGGAAGTGGCACCTTTTACTAGCTCACACTGACATGTATTATACAGGAGAAGGGTCCGCAGAGTGATATATGAAGGGGAATAACACAGCTCCCAGCTCACACTATTAGAGTTGTTTACTTCCCGATGCTTGATATCTCTTTTTCTCTAACGTCCTAAGTGGATGCTGGGGACTCCGTAAGGACCATGGGGAATAGCGGCTCCGCAGGAGACTGGGCACATCTAAAGAAAGCTTTAGGACTATCTGGTGTGCACTGGCTCCTCCCCCCATGACCCTCCTCCAAGCCTCAGTTAGATCTCTGTGCCCGAACGAGAAGGGTGCACACTAGGGGCTCTCCTGAGCTTCTTAGTGAAAGTTTTAGTTTAGGTTTTTTATTTTCAGTGAGACCTGCTGGCAACAGGCTCACTGCATCGAGGGACTAAGAGGAGAAGAAGCGAACTCACCTGCGTGCAGAGTGGATTGGGCTTCTTAGGCTACTGGACATTAGCTCCAGAGGGACGATCACAGGCCCAGCTTGGATGGGTCCCAGAGCCGCGCCGCCGGCCCCCTTACAGAGCCAGAAGGCAGAAGAGGTCCGGAAAATCGGCGGCAGAAGACGTCCTGTCTTCAACAAGGTAGCGCACAGCACTGCAGCTGTGCGCCATTGCTCTCAGCACACTTCACACTCCGGTCACTGAGGGTGCAGGGCGCTGGGGGGGGCGCCCTGAGACGCAATAATAAACACCTTGGATGGCAAAAAATGCATCACATATAGCTCCTGGGCTATATGGATGCATTTAACCCCTGCCAAAATACATTAAAAAACGGGTGATAAGGCCGCCGATAAGGGGGCGGAGCCTATCTCCTCAGCACACTGGCGCCATTTTCCCTCACAGCTCCGTTGGAGGGAAGCTTCCTATCTCTCCCCTGCAGTCACTACACTACAGAAAGGGTTAAAAAAGAGAGGGGGGCACAAATTAGGCGCAGTATTAACTAGAGATGAGCGGGTTCGGTTTCTTTGAATCCGAACCCGCACGAACTTCACTTTTTTTTTCACGGGTCCGAGCGACTCGGATCTTCCCGCCTTGCTCGGTTAACCCGAGCGCGCCCGAACGTCATCATGACGCTGTCGGATTCTCGCGAGGCTCGGATTCTATATAAGGAGCCGCGCGTCGCCGCCATTTTCACACGTGCATTGAGATTGATAGGGAGAGGACGTGGCTGGCGTCCTCTCCATTTAGATTAGATTTAGAAGAGAGAGAGAGAGAGAGATTGCTGTGATACTGTAGATTAGAAGAGAGTGCAGACAGAGTTTAGTGACTGACGACCACAGTGACCAGTGACCACCAGAGACAGTGCAGTTGTTTGTTTTATTTAATATATCCGTTCTCTGCCTGAAAAAAACGATACACAGTCACACAGTGACTCAGTCTGTGTGCACTGCTCAGCCCAGTGTGCTGCACATCAATGTATTGTATATAAAGCTTATAATTGTGGGGGAGACTGGGGAGCACTGCAGGTTGTTATAGCAGGAGCCAGGAGTACATGATAAATAATATTATATTAAAATTAAACAGTGCACACTTTTGCTGCAGGAGTGCCACTGCCAGTGTGACTAGTGGTGACCAGTGCCTGACCACCAGTATATTAGTAGTATTGTATACTATCTCTTTATCAACCAGTCTATATTAGCAGCAGACACAGTACAGTGCGGTAGTTCACGGCTGTGGCTACCTCTGTGTCGGCACTCGGCAGGCAGTCCGTCCATCCATAATTGTATTATAATATATACCACCTAACCGTGGTTTTTTTTTCATTCTTTATACCGTCGTCATACTAGTTGTTACGAGTATACTACTATCTCTTTATCAACCAGTGTACAGTGCGGTAGTTCACGGCTGTGGCTACCTCTGTGTCGGCACTCGGCAGGCAGTCCGTCCAACCATAATTGTATTATATACCACCTAACCGTGGTTTTTTTTTCATTCTTTATACCGTCGTCATACTAGTTGTTACGAGTATACTACTATCTCTTTATCAACCAGTGTACAGTGCGGTAGTTCACGGCTGTGGCTACCTCTGTGTCGGCACTCGGCAGGCAGTCCGTCCATCCATAATTGTATTATAATATATACCACCTAACCGTGGGTTTTTTTTCATTCTTTATACCGTCGTCATACTAGTTGTTACGAGTATACTACTATCTCTTTATCAACCAGTGTACAGTGCGGTAGTTCACGGCTGTGGCTACCTCTGTGTCGGCACTCGGCAGGCAGTCCGTCCAACCATAATTGTATTATAATATATACCACCTAACCGTGGTTTTTTTTTCATTCTTTATACCGTCGTCATACTAGTTGTTACGAGTATACTACTATCTCTTTATCAACCAGTGTACAGTGCGGTAGTTCACGGCTGTGGCTACCTCTGTGTCGGCACTCGGCAGGCAGTCCGTCCAACCATAATTGTATTATATACCACCTAACCGTGGTTTTTTTTTCATTCTTTATACCGTCGTCATACTAGTTGTTACGAGTATACTACTATCTCTTTATCAACCAGTGTACAGTGCGGTAGTTCACGGCTGTGGCTACCTCTGTGTCGGCACTCGGCAGGCAGTCCGTCCAACCATAATTGTATTATAATATATACCACCTAACCGTGGTTTTTTTTTCATTCTTTATACCGTCGTCATACTAGTTGTTACGAGTATACTACTATCTCTTTATCAACCAGTGTACAGTGCGGTAGTTCACGGCTGTGGCTACCTCTGTGTCGGCACTCGGCAGGCAGTCCGTCCATCCATAATTGTATTATAATATATACCACCTAACCGTGGTTTTTTTTTCATTCTTTATACCGTCGTCATACTAGTTGTTACGAGTATACTACTATCTCTTTATCAACCAGTGTACAGTGCGGTAGTTCACGGCTGTGGCTACCTCTGTGTCGGCACTCGGCAGGCAGTCCGTCCAACCATAATTGTATTATAATATATACCACCTAACCGTGGTTTTTTTTTCATTCTTTATACCGTCGTCATACTAGTTGTTACGAGTATACTACTATCTCTTTATCAACCAGTGTACAGTGCGGTAGTTCACGGCTGTGGCTACCTCTGTGTCGGCACTCGGCAGGCAGTCCGTCCATCCATAATTGTATTATATACCACCTAACCGTGGTTTTTTTATACCACCTAACCGTGGCAGTCCGTCCATAATTGTATACTAGTATCCAATCCATCCATCTCCATTGTTTACCTGAGGTGCCTTTTAGTTCTGCCTATAAAATATGGAGAACAAAAAAGTTGAGGTTCCAAAATTAGGGAAAGATCAAGATCCACTTCCACCTCGTGCTGAAGCTGCTGCCACTAGTCATGGCCGAGACGATGAAATGCCAGCAACGTCGTCTGCCAAGGCCGATGCCCAATGTCATAGTACAGAGCATGTCAAATCCAAAACACCAAATATCAGAAAAAAAAGGACTCCAAAACCTAAAATAAAATTGTCGGAGGAGAAGCGTAAACTTGCCAATATGCCATTTACCACACGGAGTGGCAAGGAACGGCTGAGGCCCTGGCCTATGTTCATGGCTAGTGGTTCAGCTTCACATGAGGATGGAAGCACTCAGCCTCTCGCTAGAAAACTGAAAAGACTCAAGCTGGCAAAAGCACCGCAAAGAACTGTGCGTTCTTTGAAATCCCAAATCCACAAGGAGAGTCCAATTGTGTCGGTTGCGATGCCTGACCTTCCCAACACTGGACGTGAAGAGCATGCGCCTTCCACCATTTGCACGCCCCCTGCAAGTGCTGGAAGGAGCACCCGCAGTCCAGTTCCTGATAGTCAGATTGAAGATGTCAGTGTTGAAGTACACCAGGATGAGGAGGATATGGGTGTTGCTGGCGCTGGGGAGGAAATTGACCAGGAGGATTCTGATGGTGAGGTGGTTTGTTTAAGTCAGGCACCCGGGGAGACACCTGTTGTCCGTGGGAGGAATATGGCCGTTGACATGCCAGGTGAAAATACCAAAAAAATCAGCTCTTCGGTGTGGAGGTATTTCACCAGAAATGCGGACAACAGGTGTCAAGCCGTGTGTTCCCTTTGTCAAGCTGTAATAAGTAGGGGTAAGGACGTTAACCACCTCGGAACATCCTCCCTTATACGTCACCTGCAGCGCATTCATAATAAGTCAGTGACAAGTTCAAAAACTTTGGGTGACAGCGGAAGCAGTCCACTGACCAGTAAATCCCTTCCTCTTGTAACCAAGCTCACGCAAACCACCCCACCAACTCCCTCAGTGTCAATTTCCTCCTTCCCCAGGAATGCCAATAGTCCTGCAGGCCATGTCACTGGCAAGTCTGACGAGTCCTCTCCTGCCTGGGATTCCTCCGATGCATCCTTGCGTGTAACGCCTACTGCTGCTGGCGCTGCTGTTGTTGCCGCTGGGAGTCGATGGTCATCCCAGAGGGGAAGTCGTAAGCCCACTTGTACTACTTCCAGTAAGCAATTGACTGTTCAACAGTCCTTTGCGAGGAAGATGAAATATCACAGCAGTCATCCTACTGCAAAGCGGATAACTGAGGCCTTGGCATCCTGGGTGGTGAGAAACGTGGTTCCGGTATCCATCATTACTGCAGAGCCAACTAGAGACTTGTTGGAGGTACTGTGTCCCCGGTACCAAATACCATCTAGGTTCCATTTCTCTAGGCAGGCGATACCGAAAATGTACACAGACCTCAGAAAAAGAGTCACCAGTGTCCTAAAAAATGCAGCTGTACCCAATGTCCACTTAACCACGGACATGTGGACAAGTGGAGCAGGGCAGGGTCAGGACTATATGACTGTGACAGCCCACTGGGTAGATGTATGGACTCCCGCCGCAAGAACAGCAGCGGCGGCACCAGTAGCAGCATCTCGCAAACGCCAACTCTTTCCTAGGCAGGCTACGCTTTGTATCACCGCTTTCCAGAATACGCACACAGCTGAAAACCTCTTACGGCAACTGAGGAAGATCATCGCGGAATGGCTTACCCCAATTGGACTCTCCTGTGGATTTGTGGCATCGGACAACGCCAGCAATATTGTGTGTGCATTAAATCTGGGCCAATTCCAGCACGTCCCATGTTTTGCACATACCTTGAATTTGGTGGTGCAGAATTTTTTAAAAAACGACAGGGGCGTGCAAGAGATGCTGTCGGTGGCCAGAAGAATTGCGGGACACTTTCGGCGTACAGGCACCACGTACAGAAAACTGGAGCACCACCAAAAACTACTGAACCTGCCCTGCCATCATCTGAAGCAAGAAGTGGTAACGAGGTGGAATTCAACCCTCTATATGCTTCAGAGGTTGGAGGAGCAGCAAAAGGCCATTCAAGCCTATACAATTGAGCACGATATAGTAGGTGGAATGCACCTGTCTCAAGTGCAGTGGAGAATGATTTCAACGTTGTGCAAGGTTCTGATGCCCTTTGAACTTGCCACACGTGAAGTCAGTTCAGACACTGCCAGCCTGAGTCAGGTCATTCCCCTCATCAGGCTTTTGCAGAAGAAGCTGGAGGCATTGAAGGAGGAGCTAACACGGAGCGATTCCGCTAGGCATGTGGGACTTGTGGATGCAGCCCTTAATTCGCTTAACAAGGATTCACGGGTGGTCAATCTGTTGAAATCAGAGCACTACATTTTGGCCACCGTGCTCGATCCTAGATTTAAAGCCTACCTTGGATCTCTCTTTCCGGCAGACACAGGTCTGCTGGGGTTGAAAGACCTGCTGGTGACAAAATTGTCAAGTCAAGCGGAACGCGACCTGTCAACATCTCCTCCTTCACATTCTCCCGCAACTGGGGGTGCGAGGAAAAGGCTCAGAATTCCGAGCCCACCCGCTGGCGGTGATGCAGGGCAGTCTGGAGCGACTGCTGATGCTGACATCTGGTCCGGACTGAAGGACCTGACAACGATTACGGACATGTCGTCTACTGTCACTGCATATGATTCTCTCAACATTGATAGAATGGTGGAGGATTATATGAGTGACCGCATCCAAGCAGGCACGTCACACAGTCCGTACTTATACTGGCAGGAAAAAGAGGCAATTTGGAGGCCCTTGCACAAACTGGCTTTATTCTACCTAAGTTGCCCTCCCACAAGTGTGTACTCCGAAAGAGTGTTTAGTGCCGCCGCTCACCTTGTCAGCAATCGGCGTACGAGGTTACATCCAGAAAATGTGGAGAAGATGATGTTCATTAAAATGAATTATAATCAATTCCTCCGCGGAGACATTGACCAGCAGCAATTGCCTCCACAAAGTACACAGGGAGCTGAGATGGTGGATTCCAGTGGGGACGAATTGATAATCTGTGAGGAGGGGGATGTACACGGTGATATATCGGAGGGTGAAGATGAGGTGGACATCTTGCCTCTGTAGAGCCAGTTTGTGCAAGGAGAGATTAATTGCTTCTTTTTTGGGGGGGGTCCAAACCAACCCGTCATATCAGTCACAGTCGTGTGGCAGACCCTGTCACTGAAATGATGGGTTGGTTAAAGTGTGCATGTCCTGTTTTGTTTATACAACATAAGGGTGGGTGGGAGGGCCCAAGGATAATTCCATCTTGCACCTCTTTTTTCTTTTCTTTTTCTTTGCATCATGTGCTGATTGGGGAGGGTTTTTTGGAAGGGACATCCTGCGTGACACTGCAGTGCCACTCCTAGATGGGCCCGGTGTTTGTGTCGGCCACTAGGGTCGCTAATCTTACTCACACAGCTACCTCATTGCGCCTCTTTTTTTCTTTGCGTCATGTGCTGTTTGGGGAGGGTTTTTTGGAAGGGACATCCTGCGTGACACTGCAGTGCCACTCCTAGATGGGCCCGGTGTTTGTGTCGGCCACTAGGGTCGCTAATCTTACTCACACAGCTACCTCATTGCGCCTCTTTTTTTCTTTGCATCATGTGCTGTTTGGGGAGGGTTTTTTGGAAGGGACATCCTGCGTGACACTGCAGTGCCACTCCTAGATGTGCCCGGTGTTTGTGTCGGCCACTAGGGTCGCTAATCTTACTCACACAGTCAGCTACCTCATTGCGCCTCTTTTTTTCTTTGCGTCATGTGCTGTTTGGGGAGGGTTTTTTGGAAGGGCCATCCTGCGTGACACTGCAGTGCCACTCCTAGATGGGCCCGGTGTTTGTGTCGGCCACTAGGGTCGCTAATCTTACTCACACAGCTACCTCATTGCGCCTCTTTTTTTCTTTGCGTCATGTGCTGTTTGGGGAGGGTTTTTTGGAAGGGACATCCTGCGTGACACTGCAGTGCCACTCCTAGATGGGCCCGGTGTTTGTGTCGGCCACTAGGGTCGCTTATCTTACTCACACAGCGACCTCGGTGCAAATTTTAGGACTAAAAATAATATTGTGAGGTGTGAGGTATTCAGAATAGACTGAAAATGAGTGTAAATTATGGTTTTTGAGGTTAATAATACTTTGGGATCAAAATGACCCCCAAATTCTATGATTTAAGCTGTTTTTTAGTGTTTTTGGAAAAAAACACCCGAATCCAAAACACACCCGAATCCGACAAAAATAATTCGGTGAGGTTTTGCCAAAACGCGTTCGAACCCAAAACACGGCCGCGGAACCGAACCCAAAACCAAAACACAAAACCCGAAAAATTTCAGGCGCTCATCTCTAGTATTAACTATACAGCAGCTATAAGGGGAAAAACACTTATATAAGGTTATCCCTGTATATATATAGCGCTCTGGTGTGTGCTGGCAAACTCTCCCTCTGTCTCCCCAAAGGGCTAGTGGGGTCCTGCCCTCTATCAGAGCATTCCCTGTGTGTGTGCTGTATGTCGGTACTTTTGTGTCGACATGTATGAGGAGAAAAATGATGTGGAGACGGAGCAGATTGCCTGTAATAGTGATGTCACCCCCTAGGGGGTCGACACCTGAGTGGATGAACTGTTGGAAGAAATTACGTGACAGTGTCAGCTCTGTATAAAAGACAGTGGTTGACATGAGACAGCCGGCTACTCAGCTTGTGCCTGTCCAGACGTCTCATAGGCCGTCAGGGGCTCTAAAGCGCCCGTTACCTCAGATGGCAGATATAGACGCCGACACGGATACTGACTCCAGTGTCGACGGTGAAGAGACAAATGTGACTTCCAGTAGGGCCACACGTTACATGATTGAGGCAATGAAAAATGTTTTACACATTTCTGATAATACGAGTACCACCAAAAAGGGGTATTATGTTCGGTGAGGAAAAACTACCTGTAGTTTTCCTGAATCTGAGAAATTAAATGAGGTGTGTGATGATGCGTGGGTTTCCCCCGATAACAACTGATAATTTCTAAAATGTTATTGGCATTATATCCTTTCCCGCCAGAGGTTAGGGTGCGTTGGGAAACACCCCCTAGGGTGGATAAAGCGCTCACACGCTTGTAAGGGTTCTATCCTCTCCTGAGATGGCCGCCCTTAAGGATCCTGCTGATAGAAAGCAGGAGGGTATCCTAAAATGTATTTACACACATACTGGTGTTATACTGCGACCAGCAATCGCCTCAGCCTGAATGTGCAGTGCTGGGTTGGCGTGGTCGGATTCCCTGACTGAAAATATTGATACCCTAGATAGGGACAGTATATTTTTGCCTATAGAGCATTTGAAAGATGCATTTCTATATATGCGTGATGCACAGCGGAATATTTGCCGACTGGCATCAAGTCTAAGTGCGTTGTCCATTTCTACCAGTAGAGGGTTATGGACACGTCAGTGGTCAGGTGATGCGTATTCCAAACGGCATTTGGAAGTATTGCCTTATTAAGGGGAGGAGTTATTTGGGGTCGGTCTTTCAGACCTGGTGGCCACGGCAACAG
Organism: Pseudophryne corroboree; assembly: GCF_028390025.1. Lineage (NCBI taxonomy): Eukaryota > Metazoa > Chordata > Amphibia > Anura > Myobatrachidae > Pseudophryne > Pseudophryne corroboree. The sequence goes on from NC_086449.1 coordinate 580,738,556, forward strand.
CTGGGAAATCCACGTTTGTACCCCAGGTCGCCTCTCAACATGAGAAGACGCCGTATTATCAGGCGCAGTCTTTTCGTGGATAAGCGGGCAAAAGGTTCCTCATTTCTGCCCCGTGACAGAGGGAGAGGAAAAAGGCTGCAGAAATCAGCCAGTTCCCAGGAACAGAAACCCTCTCCCGCCTCTGCCAAGCCCTCAGTATACGCTGGGGCTTTACAAGCAGAATCAGGCACGATGGGGGGCCCGTCTCAATGAATTTCAGCGCGCAGTGGGCTCACTCGCAAGTAGACCCCTGGATCCTTCAGGTGATATCTCAAGGGGTACAAATTAGAATTCGAGACGTCTCCCCCTCGCCGTTTCCTAAAGTCGGCTTTACCGATGTCTCCTTCTGACAGGGAGACAGTTTTGGAAGCCATTCACAAGCTGTATTCCCAGCAGGTGATAATCAAGATACCCCTCCTGCAACAGGGAACGGGGTATTATTCCACACTGTTGTGGTACCGAAGCCGGACGGCTCGGTGAGACCGATTCTAAATCTAAATTCTTTGAACACTTACATACAGAGGTTCAAATTCAAGATTGAGTCACTCAGAGCAGTGATTGCGAACCTGGAAGAAGGGGACTACATGATGTCTCGGGACATCAACGATGCTTACCTTCATGTCAAAATTTACCCTTCTCACCAAGGGTACCTCAGGTTTATGGTACAGAACTGTCACTATCAGTTCAGACGCTGCCGTATGGATGGTCCACGGCACCCCGGGTCTTTACCAAGGTAATGGCCGAAATGATGATATTCCTTCAAAGGAAGGGAATTTTAGTTATCCCTTACTTGGACGATTCCCTGATAAGGGTAAGATCCAGGGAACAGTTGGAGGTCGGTGTAGCACTATCTCAGGTAGTGTTGCTGCAGCACGGTTGGATTCTCAATATTCCAAAATCGCAGCTGGTTCCGACGACTTGTCTTCTGTTCCTAGGGATGATCCTGGACACAGTCCAGAAAAAGGTGTTTCTCCCGGAGGAGAAAGCCAGGGAGTTATCCGAGCTAGTCAGGAACCTCCTAAAACCGAGCCAAGTCTCAGTGCATCAATGCACAAGGGTTCTGGGTAAAATGGTGGCTTCCTACGAAGCAATCCCATTCGGCAGATTCCACGCAAGAACTTTCCAGTGGGACCTGCTGGACAAATGGTCCGGGTCGCATCTTCAGATGCATCAGCGGATAACCCTGCCACCAAGGACAAGGGTGTCCCTCCTGTGGTGGTTGCAGAGTGCTCATCTTCTAGAGAGCCGCAGATTCGGCATTCAGGACTGGGTCCTGGTAACCACGGATGCCAGCCTGCGAGGCTGGGGAGCAGTCACACAGGGAAGGAATATCCAGGACTTATGGTCAAGCCTGGAGACATCACTTCACATAAATATCCTGAAGCTAAGGGACATTTACAATGCTCTAAGCTTAGCAAGACCTCTGCTTCAAGGTCAGCCGGTGTTGATCCAGTCGGACAACATCACGGCAGTCACCCACGTAAACAGACAGGGTGGCACAAGAAGCAGGAGGGCAATGGCAGAAGCTGCAAGGATTCTTCGCTGGGCGGAAAATCATGTGATAGCACTGTCAGCAGTATTCATTCCGGGAGTGGACAACTGGGAAGCAGACTTCCTCAGCACGACCTCCACCCGGGAGAGTGGGGACTTCACCCAGAAGTCTTCCACATGATTATAAACCGTTGGGAAAAACTCGACAGGTATTGCGCCAGGTCCAGGGACCCTCAGGCAATAGCTGTAGACGCTCTGGTAACACCGTGGGTGTACCAGTCAGGGTATGTGTTCCCTCCTCTGCCTCTCATACCCAAGGTACTGAGATTGATAAGATGGAGAGGAGTAAGCACTATATTCGTGGCTCCGGATTGGCCAAGAAGGATTTGGTAACCGGAACTTCAAGAGATGCTCACGGAGGATCCGTGGCCTCTACCTCTAAGAAGGGACCTGCTCCAGCAAGGACCCTGTCTGTTCCAAGACTTACCGCGGCTGCGTTTGACGGCATGGCGGTTGAACGCCGGATCCTGAAGGAAAAAAGGCATTCCGGATGAAGTCATCCCTATCCTGATCAAAGCCAGGAAGGATGTAACCGCAAAAACATTATCACCGCAATTGGCGAAAATATGTTGCGTGGTGCGAGGCCAGTAAGGCCCGACGGTGGAAATTCAACTGGGTCGATTCCTACATTTCCTGCAAACAGGAGTGTCTATGGGCCTGAAATTGGGGTCTATTAAGGTTCAAATTTCGGCCCTGTCAATTTTCTTCCAAAAAGAACTAGCTTCAGTCCCTGAAGTTCAGACGTTTGTAAAAGGGGTACTGCATATACAGCCTCCTTTTGTGCCTCCAGTGGCACTTTGGGATCTCAATGTAGTTTTGGGTTCCAAAAGTCACATTGGTTTGAACCACTTAAATCTGTGGAGTTAAAATATCTCACATGGAAAGTGGTCATGCTGTTGGCCCTGGCCTGGGCCAGGCGCGTGTCAGAATTGGCGGCTTTATCCTGAAAAAGCCCTTATCTGATGTTCCATTCGGACAGGGCGTAATTGAGGACTCGTCCTCAGTTTCTCCCTAAGGTGGTTTCAGCGTTTCACCTGAACCAACCTATTTGTGGTGCCTGCGGCTTCTAGGGACTTGGAGGACTCCAAGTTGCTAGACGTTGTCAGGGCCCTGATGCACCCAACAAGCTGGGTGCTTCTGCTTCTAAGCAGACTATTGCTCGTTGGATTTGTAGTACAATTCAGCTTGCACATTCTGTGGCAGGCCTGCCACAGCCAAAAATCTGTAAATGCCCACTCCACAAGGAAGGTGGGCTCATCTTGGGCGGCTGCCCGAGGGGTCTCGGCTTTACAACTTTGCCGAGCAGCTACTTGGTCAGGAGCAAATGCGTTTGTAAAATTATACAAAATTGATATCCTGGCTGAGGAGGACCTGGAGTTCTCTCATTTGGTGCTGCAGAGTCATCCGCACTCTCCCGCCCGTTTGGGAGCTTTGGTATAATCCCCATGGTCCTTACGGAGTCCCCAGCATCCACTTAGGACGTTAGAGAAAATAAGAATTTACTTACCGATAATTCTATTTCTCATAGTCCGTAGTGGATGCTGGGCGCCCATCCCAAGTGCGGATTGTCTGCAATACATAGTTATTGTTACAAAAATCGGGTTATTATTGTTGTGAGCCATCTTTCAGAGGCTCCTCTGTTATCATGCTGTTAACTGGGTTCAGATCACAGGTTATACGGTGTGATTGGTGTGGCTGGTATGAGTCTTACCCGGGATTCAAAATCCTTCCTTATTGTGTACGCTCGTCCGGGCACAGTATCCTAACTGAGGCTTGGAGGAGGGTCATGGGGGGAGGAGCCAGTGCACACCAGATAGTCCTAAAGCTTTCTTTAGATGTGCCCAGTCTCCTGCGGAGCCGCTATTCCCCATGGTCCTTACGGAGTCCCCAGCATCCACTACGGACTATGAGAAATAGAATTATCGGTAAGTAAATTCTTATTAATTATACTTTATTGTTGATTTTTCGACTAAACCTTGCAAAATTGCATAAAAGACTATTTTCTTTTTCTTGCGGCCCACACTTAGACGTAGGGCCTAATTCAGACCTGATCACTGTGCTGCAAATTTGCAGAGGTCTGCGATCAGGTAGTCGCCGCCGAGGGAGAGTGAAAACCCACCCCATGCAAGTGTGTTAATGCATGTGTATGCCGTGCAAAAACGTTGCTATGTAGCGGACAGCTACAAATACGTTCGCAACTCACTCACCATCGAATGTTTTTTACAGTCTGTACAGCCTGTGCAGTCTGTGCGTAGCCCAGGACTTACTCCTCCAATGCGATATATCGGGGCCAGAGCTGATGTCACACACCTTCCCTGAAAACGCTTGGGAACGCCTGCGTTTTTCCAGACACTCACAGAAAAAGGCCAGTTACCACCCCCAAATGCCTGCTTCCTGTCATTCACCTTGCGTACGCCTAGCGATCGAAATTTTTGCACCATTCTGTTGCTGCTTGGCATCACGCCTGCACATTGCTGTGCATACATATGCGCAGTCATTCTATCAAATTTGCGCAACAGCGATCAGGTCCGAATCTGGTCCTTAGACCTCACTTATTCGGACCAGGTGGGATTTTGAGTTTGACTTGCCTGGTCAAGGTAGATTACAGAGCGGAGTCCTTTCTGACGGCGGTGTGTAACCACCGCCTTCATGAGGCGTGTGAATGTGTAAGGGGTATTGTATAGCCTGAAAACTATGATGGTCCACTGGTAGAGGACGTCCTTCCACAGGAACCGCAAAAGTCTCCTGTGATTTGGATGTACTTGACTTGTATAAAAGGCCTCCTTGAGGTCTATTTTAATATAAAAATTGTTCTCGGCGAACAGGAAAAGTACATCTGTATAAGCCCTCCATATCGATAGAACAAAGCTTTATATACTGGTGTAGTGATTTGATGTTTAAGACCGGTCTTTATGAACCATCCTGTTTCGTGACATGGAAAAGGTGACTGAACCAGCCCTTCTTGGAAGTGTCTGTCAACTCTATTTTGGCTTGCTGCAGGGCAAGGGATAGGACACCATCTAATAAAGGAATATTGTTTTTTGAGCAGGGAAATATCTGGTGTGGAAAATGGACAAGGGGGACGGATAAACCTTTTTCCACAATCTATAGCAACCACCTGTCTGTGGTGATCTTCCTCCATGACAAGGAGGAGGTCTTACAGATAAGTGACTTACCGTATCCTTTGTCTTTTCTGGAGGTGTATGCGCTGCAGGACAGGGTGCAATCCGTGTCCGGGATAGACCTCCTCTAGGATCTCTGGGGGCCCCCGCAAGTCTTGAGTCAAAAGGGCCGTGAGCCCTTAAGGTCTGCAAAGGATTTATGTGCATTATAGTGGACTTTCACTTTGTCTATATAGTCTGAGCCAAGACGGTCAGAATCTTTTAGGTTGGAAACATCTACTCGCATGGGAGCATTAGTCAGACCTTCAGTAGTCAGCTAGCAAGTTCTGCGGGAATTGTATACGAAATCACGTTTGGCCAATCATCAGGGTAGCTCTGCTAATAGCTTTTAAGAGGGCTATCTTGGAAGCTAAAAGGGAATCTATGGAGCCTCCAGAGACCCCTTCTCTTTCTGCCTTGTCTAGGACAAATAACAGGACTGGCAGCATCCAAAACTATCAACTGAATTTTCCTCAGTAATTTACCGATAGACTCACTCCTGGCCTTATCCCCAATGAGGGAAGTGAGAGCCGGATCAACCACTGGGACAAATAGGACAGGAATGTCCGAGATGCCAGTTTGATTACGGAGAATCGTCTCATCTTCCTTAATGAGAGCCATTCTAAAGGCTATTTGGGCAACGTGGTATACCTGAGAGCGCTCACCGAGGGGCCAGTGAGAATTTTATATTAGATGGGGGCATCCGCTAAGGCTACTCAGGCTATTTGCAAATCACTATACTCATCTCTGCAGGGGAATGCACTAGTTCTAGTTACCTCCTCTGACTCCCAGTTCACTGGGAGGTAACTAGCGTTCTTGTATGAATGAGATAAGGACAGTGTATGGTGGTAACTAACCCCCTTATGAGCACGCTGTTGCGCAAATTGCCGGTCAGAGGCAGAAACAATGTTCCAGCTGTGTGCAGGTGAGATCAGTCTGCTGTGGATTTTAGATGTGTTCCAGCTATGGGTATTACCTGGATAGAGATGTTTTGTCCTGAACAGACATTTCTAGAAGAAACACGGTTCATATGTTTCTTTTTGGAAGTGCATTTTTTCCTTCCCTTCCTGTGAGAATATGCAGGTGGGGAAGGAGTCTCTGCAATCTGACTGATTTCCCCCTCCTCAGAGGTATCCCTGCTGTCCTCTGACCTGACAGGGTTCATTCATTTTCTGCTCTTAAAAATAATTTCCTCATATGAGGAATAATTACCAGCAGCCTCATCCATGTTTTTCCTGGAGGACTGCCTACCACTTTTGCTGTGGATTGGGGACCAATAGAGTGTCTGTAGTAGATACAGACACTGTGTCCTCCATTTTCCAGCGCTGAGGTCAAATCTGAGTCAGGGGGGCGGGGCTTGGCACTTTATACTGGGCGCACCCAAGTGCTTGCTTCTGACCCACGGCTCTGCCCTGCTCCCCCCAGCTGTGCAGAAGGTAAGTGAAAATCTTCTTTCAATTTACATTTTCAGCACACATTAGGACGCTTGCACCTAACCCATCAGCTATGGCTAGGTGGCAAGCCACCTGACAAACCAGTGGAAATGACTATTTATATAGATAAGGAGGAATAAAATATATATATGGTTTAGAATTCTTGGTTAAAAAAAATAAACAAAAACAAATGAGCACATCTGCCATAAGGTATCTTCCTGGAATATATATATTTCGTAAAAAAATAAATAACTTTTTTTCTGTGCCTTCATTTGCTAGGACTCAGGGGCAGATGTATTAAGCCTGGAGAAGTGATAAAGCAGTGATAAGTGTAAGGTGATAACGCACCAGCCAATCAGCTTCAATATGTAAATTGACTGTTAGGAGATGATTGGCTTGTGCGTCATCACCTTCCACTTATCACTGCTTTATCACTGGTTTATCACTTCTCCAGGCTTAATACATCTGCCCCTCAGTCGCATAACAGGGCATCATATTATGGATGATGCTTTAAATTAGCCAAGTAACTGCCAATTGGTCACTAAAAGAATACAACTGCAACTTGTCCACAGACCCCAATGGTGGTACTTCATTAGATGTCCAAACCTAACAACCCAGGAACAATCACACTTAGCCCATATACCAGCACTATAGGATGCAGCAAAGCTTTCTTAAATCACTTCTATTAAAAAAATCAATCTCGGCATGGGGTCACTCTCAAGAATGAACATGAATACCCTCAAACTTAAATGGTGGCCTTTTTTCTTTTCTTTTTTAAACAGCTTTATTTGAAGCATTAGTTCAAAGATACATAAACAATATATGTTTACTCTTCTTGCTCACAACTTAGTAATATAGAGGATCAAATACAATTAGCATAAGTATAACATACTGAAACAGTTGTACTGACCAAATAGAAATCAATGTTACTGTATGTTATCTTTGAACAACAAGAGAGAAAAGAGAGAAGGTTAAGTAAGTCAGGTAGGTGTGTGCAGGAAGCCTCATTAAGAGAGTGAAAAGTGCCAGTCAGGAGGGAAGTATCAGATCATCCTGTAGGGGTATCCGAGTTTCAAAACATAGTGTTGAGCGAATTTTAATTTTAATATTAGAAGACAGAATGGCAATTAAACTTTCCCAGGTATCAGTTGTTTTACCAGTTTTTCTTTTTCCATACGGAAAATATAAAACATTCTCATTCCTCATTCCATATGGAAAATATAAAACATTCCATACGGAAAATATAAAACATTTTTCCCTAAATAAAGTAATTGTTTGCGTGCTGCTGAAGACACATCTAGTAATAATTTTTGGGGGCCTCTTTGGATTCGGAATCCAAAAAGTGGACATTTCTAAACAAATCATATACCGATTGGGGCATATTATGCAACCCTGCCCTTGTCCATTTCCAGAGGTTACCTAAAGAGGATGGGCATGGGCAGACCTTAGTTTAGTCATCCATTGGCATTTGTCTCTTCCCTCAGTTGTGCTCAGCATGTCAGGTCATCACCTTTGTGTTAATACATAACTACACCTGCTGGTCAGAATCAAGGTACTAGAACCAATGCAGTCGTCATTGTTCTCTGTTCAGTTTTGCCTAATCTATTCTTCTTCAGATCTGTCTTTCTTCATTGCTCATTTTACCTCCCACACTTCCTTTCCACTATTTCTTTGTAATCCTCACACTCTCTTTATGTATGTAAGTAACATCCTTAGTGTTCATCCTGCTGGCTGATCCAATCGGTATTCATATTGAAACCGGCTGCCTAGCAACAGCAGGCATACGTAGGAGTACATGCTGCTTCCAGTAAAGAGTGGGGAGGGTTGTGGAGGGGAAAATAATGCTAAAAATAGGGGCTGAGAAAACATAATGAACATTACAAAAATAAGCTTGTGTTAGTCCACACGTCTGAATCCTAACACCCATCCTGTTCCTGGTCCATTTTTCATTGCTCATGTATACATGATTTTGGTTGAGTTATGCAAACAGGTGTTGGTGAAACTTTGCCATCCAGGGACAATACACTGGCAAACAGTATTCAGGAAACAGTGTTCAGAGAAACAAGTTTGATGTAACTTGGGGACGTCTAGAGGGTCTGATGGGAATAATGTGCTGATGGAATTGGCTTCTACCATGGCTTTCTACACAAACATCATTTACTATACTGTATGTTATATTTGTTCTGCTGAATAACCCAAAGATTAAACATATTGGATGAACTCTCTTTCCCAAAATTGTGTGCTTCAATGTGTTATGTTAGGTCATTTATCATGTTGATCTGCATCAGGTCCACATGAGAATGTTGACATGATTGAACTGTCGACATGCTTAAAAGTGTCTATAGCGACCATGTTAACATTCGTCATGTCTACATTAGAATGTTGACCTGACAACCCTGGGGGCCCAGTGGTCACCTCCCTGATTCCAGTGGCTGCAGAGGCCCCAGTGAGGAGCAATTCCACTGCAGGCATCTGACGATCATCATTCTAGTAAATATCCAGTCTCTATCACTAACTGTAATCCATACCCCTAATCATCCCTGTAGTGCCTAACTCTAACAACCCCATAACCCCCACAGTCTAAGCCTAATCTCCCCCCGCAGCCTAACCCTAACATCACCGTCACCTGCAGCCTAACCTTAACCTCCCCCCGCAGCCTAACCCTAACATCACCGTCACCTGCAGCCTAACCTTAACCTCCCCCCACAGCCTAACCGTAACCTCTCTTCACAGCCTAACTATAACATCACCCCCACCCGTAGCCTAACCTTAACCTCACTCAGCAGCCTAACCCTACCCTCCCCCCCCCCACAGCCTAACCTCTCCCAGCAGCCTAACACTGACATCACCCCTAGTAGCGGAGAACATGTTGACATTCTGAGGATGTCAACATGATGTTGACCCATGTCAACAGTGTGGTGTTGACATTATGAATGCTGACATGGTCACAGTCGACAATGTGACTAGATCCTGCAGCATATAGTTTTCCTGCATCTGTATAACAGGTGCATTGCATTACTGTTCTTTGCTGTTGGTGAGCTGTGTTAATTCAGTGATAAAACTCAGTATGTGGATTTCTGTTACCTCCATTAAATGTAGCTTTGATTGAAATGCATACAACTCTGTATCAACAATAATTTAACTGTTATTATTAAATTTCATTTGTTAGGCATCACACGATGCATGCAGCACCACACAAGCAGCGCTGTAACAGTTTTACGGTGCCCTGTGCCTGCCACGCCTTCTATGTGTATATCTGCATAATGCCATGCCAAGGGAGTGGGGCCACCAGCTGCTGGGAAGAACAACACAGCCCGGAGCCTCCTCATGTTCCTCCAAGTGGCTGTACACACTGCTCTAGGTCACTGTGGGCCTCCTGCAGCAGGAATACAGATGCAGGCACGTTATTTAGTCAGGTGACCGGCGGTCGGGATCCCGGCGTTCAGCATACCTACGCCGGGATCTCGGCCGCCAGGATGCCGGCGGGGGGCCCGGGGGTATTCCCACTTGTTGGTGTCCATGACACCCATAGAGTGGGAATAGAACCAGTGGTGAGCGCAGCGAGTCCGCAAGGGGCTTCGTTGCGCTCACCCCCCTGCTGGGATCCCGGCATCGGTATGCTGATCGCCGGGATCCCTACCGCCTGTCACATAACCCCAACCCGCAGGCACTGCAGGGCAGCGTCAGTGCTGCCCTCAGAGCCCTGCACCCTGTGTGGCAGCACCGCTCAGACACCCCATAGGCACTGCTCTGCACACAAGGAGTAGACATAAAAACAAATACAAGTAAACAGCACAAATTCAGTGCGCATTAGCTGGAGTATATTGTAAATAAAAACATTGCAGTAAAACCACAGACAGGGAGTGACAAGTGCAGGGAAAGGGTATTGCAGCTACGTTATTCTTTACTCAAGCATGTCACTGATGTCCCTTGTTGAGCTTCTGTTGTATTTTGAGTTGCAAAGCACTTCAAGTCCTATTGGGAGAAAACTGATATGTAAATATAATTATTATTTCTCATACGTCCTAGAGGATGCTGGGGTCCACTTCATGACCATGGGGTATAGACGGGATCCGCAGGAGACATGGGCACTCTAAAGACGTTTTATTGGGTGTGAACTGGCTCCTCCCTCTATGCCCCTCCTCCAGACCTCAGTTGTAGAAATGTGCTCAGGTCGACTGGATGCACTCTGAGTAGCTCTACTGAGTTTCTCCGAAAAGACTTATGTTAGGTTTTTTATTTTCAGGGATATCTGCTGGCATCAGACTCTCTGCTTCGTGGGACTGAGGGGGCAGAAGTAGAAACCAACTTCCTAAAGAGTTTCATGACTCTGCTTCTGGCTGACAGGACACCATTAGCTCCTAAAGGGAACTGAACGCTAGCCGTGCCTAGATCTTCACTCCCACAGCACGCCGTCACCCCCCTCACAGAGCCAGAAGTCAGAAGACAAGAAAGTGACGGCTAGAGCAGCGCGCCATGTTGCCCACACATACACTGCAGGGTGCAGGGCGCGTGGGGGGGGGGGGGGGCGCCCTGGTTAGCATGAAACCTATGGAAACTGGCACAAATAAGGGGCATAATTGCTGAGGCACAGTCCTACCCCCGCCAGTATAGAAAATTACCTCATAAAAGCTGAGGAGAAACACACCATTGAAGAGTGGAGCTTCCTCCTCAGTCAGCCAGCACACTGCTCAGCGCCATTTTCTCTCTCTCCTCAGGCTACTGACAGGGGGGCCCACAGTGAATTTGGTGCTATATAATTGTGTGATTAACATTATAAAAGCGCTGAATGTCAGTGGGCATTTTGTGTTCACAGACATTGTGTTACTGGCGCTGGGATGTGAACTGGCAAATCCCATCTGTGTCCCTCTGACAGATTTTACTGTGGGTCTGTCCGCTATAAATCCCGGAGTGTCTGTGGTGTGGTTCTGCACGTGTGTGACATGTCTGTGGCAGGGAACTCTGTGGAGACATGTTAGGGACACAGTGGTGTAATATGACACCAAGAGCCTGACTGGGTGAAAGGTTACATGATAGTGTGAATCATATCAGTAAGAGGTTGGACTGAATCTCATACAGAAAATGAAAATAATCTGTTGAAGATGTGATTTTTAATAGTTCTGCCTTTCATCCACAGGGACCTTTCTGAGTCACATACAAATTTGCACAAGTAGTACAAACTGATACCGACACGGACTCTGATTCCTGTGTCGACACTAGTGATTCCAGGGGAATAGGTCCTAAGTTAGCAAAAAAGCATTCAAAATATGTTTTAGCTATAAAGGAGGTGTTAGAAGTTACAAAGCCCCCTCTTTTACCACAAGGAGAGGGTTTACTTTAGTAAAGAAGTAATGTAATTTTCCCTCCACCTCAGGTCTGATTTAACCTGAAAAGAAATTTCAGATTCCCAAAAGGAATTCAGGAATCTTACCTTTTTCCAAAAAAGGTGGGAGTCACCCCGCATTTTAGACAGGGCCCTGTCATAAAAGAGAAAAGGTGTTTCTCCCTGCGCCTGGAATGGCTTCACTTAAGAAACCGACAGACCGCAAGTGAGTGAGGTGATTTATTGATGTGGCCAATGGGACACTACTCAGGCCTACCATTGTCTGTGAGTGGGTGAGTAGTGCTATTGAAAAGTGGTCAGAAAAATTGTCATTAGACATTGACACAATAGATTGAGACGAGATACTCCTAACGTTAGGTCATATCAAATACGCTGCTGCGTACGTACTAGAATCCATGAAATATATTGGTTTCTTGGGAGCAAGAACCGCTACCATGGCAGTATCGACTCGGAGGGCGTTGTGGATTCGCCAGTGGAATGCTGATGTAGATTCCAAATTAAAATATGGAGGCTCTCCCGTATAAAGGTGAGGCCTTGTTTGGTGATGGGCTGGATGCGTTAGTGTCAGCGGCTACCACAGGTAAGTCGACAGTCTTGCCTTATGCTCCTACACCGGCGAAAAAGACACATCACTCTCACATACAGTCCTTTAGGCCCAACAAATACAAAAAGGCCAAAGATCTCCCCTTTTTTTGCAGGTAGGGGAAAAGGAAAGAAATACGCAGCGTCTCCCGGATTGCAAGAGCAGAAGTCCACCCCTGCTTCTACCAAATCTGCAGCATAACGCTGGGGCTCCCTTGCGGGAGTCCGCTCGGGTGGGAGCACGTCTGAAACTTTTCAGCCAAATCTGGATTCAATCTGGCCTGGACCAATGGGTCTTACAAATAGTGTCCCATGGGTACAAACTAGAGTTTCAAGACGTCCCCCCATGCCGATTTTTCAAATCGACCTTGCCAGCTTCTCTTCCGGGAAGAGAGGCAGTAACAACGGTAATTCAAAAATTATGTCAGGATCAGGTCATTGTCCTGGTACCTTTGGCACAGTAAGGGGAAGGTTTTTTTATTCAAGCCTCTTCGTAGTTCCGAAGCCGGACGGCTCGGTCAGACCGATTTTAAACGTGAAAAATCTGAATCTCTACCTGAAAAGGTTCAAGTTCAAGATGGAATCCCTTAGGGTAGTGATTTCCAGTCTGGAAGAGGGGGACTTCATGGTGTCAGTAGACATAAAAGATGCTTACTTGCATGTTCCCATTTATCCTCCTCACCAAGCTTATCTGAGATTCGCAGTTCAGGATTGCCATTACCAGTTTCAGACGTTGCCATTCGGACTCTCCACGGCACCGAGGGTATTCACCAAGGTGATGGCGGAGATGATGGTCCTCCTTCATTAAAAAAGGAGTCAATATAATTCCTTATCTGGACTATCGCCTGATAAAAGCGAGATCCAGGGAACAGTTGGTGCAGAACATCGCACTCTCCCTGTCAATACTCCAACAACACGGTTGGATCATGAATTTTCCAAAGTTGCAGTTGGAACCGACGACAAGATTGTCCTTTTTAGGGATGATTCTGGACACAGAAGTACGGAGAGTATTTCTTCCAGTGGAAACGGCTCTGGAAATCCAGAAAATGGTCAAACAAATATTGAAACCAACAAGCGTGTCGATCCATCAATGCATTTGGTTGTTGGGGAAAATGGTAGCGGCCTACGAGGCCATACAGTTTGGCCGATTTCATGCCAGAGTATTCCAGTGGGACCTGTTGGACAAGTGGTCCGGATGCCACCTACACATACACCGGAAAATAATCCTGTCCCCCAAAGCCAGGATTTCGCTCCTGTGGTGGCTACACAGTTCTCACCTACTAGAGGGACGCAGGTTTGTGATTCACGACTGGGTCCTAATAACCACGGATGCAAGTCTCCGAGGCTGGAGAGCTGTCACACAGGGGGAAAGCTTCCAAGGAAAATGGTCAAGTCAGGAAGCCTGCCTTCACATAAACGTTCTGGAATTGAGAGCCATTTACAACGGCCTTCTACAAGCGGTACATCTTCTTCAAGATCCCGTGCAGATCCAGTCGGACAATGTAACAGCAGTCGCGTACATAAACAGGCAAGGCGGAACGAAAAGCAGAGCGGCAATGGCAGAGGTGAAAAGGATTCTCTGGGCAGAAAGACATGTTAGAGCTCTGTCAGCAATTTTCATTCCGGGAGTGGACAACTGGGAAGAAGACTCCCTCAGCAGACACGATCTCCATCCAGGAGAGTGGGGCCCCCACCAAGAAGTCTTCGCAGAGGTGAGTCTTTGGGGAGTTCCTCAAGTAGACATGATGGTATCTCGTCTAAACAAGAAGCTTCAGAGATATTGTTCCAGGTCCAGAGACCCACAAGCAATAGCAGTGGATACACTGGTGACCCAGTGGGTGTTTCGGTCGGTATGTGTTTTCCCTCCACTTCCACTGATTCCAAAAGTTCTCAAAATAAAAATAAGAACAAGAGTTTGAGCAATCTTCATTGCCCCAGACTGGCCAAGGAGTGCTTGGTATCCAGATCTTCAGGAGTTGCTCATAGAAGATCCTCGGCCTCTTCCTCCTCGAGAGGACCTACTACAACAGGGGCCGTGTGTGTATCAAGACTTACCGCGGCTACGTTTGACGGCATGGCTGTTGAGCGTCGGATCCTAGCCCGAAAGGGTATTCCCAAGGAAGTCATCCCTACTCTTATTCAGGCCAGAAAAGGAGTAACGTCTAAACATTACCACCGTATTTGGAGAAAATATGTGTCTTAGTGCGAATCCAAGAAGGCTCCTATGGAAAAGTTTGAGTTGGGACGTTTTCTCCATTTTCTGCAGGCTGGTGTGGATGCGGGCCTTAGATTGGGGTCAATCAAGGTCCAGATTTCTGCCTTATAAGTTTTCTTTCAAAAACAATTGGCCTCCTTTCCAGAAGTTCAGACGTTCGTGAAAGGGGTTCTGCACATCCAGCCTCCATTTGTGCCTCCAGTGGCACCATGGGACCTTAATGTGGTGTTGCAGTTCCTTCAATCGGGTTGGTTTGAGCCTCTACAAGAAATAGAGTTGAAGTTTCTCACTTGGAAAGTGGTGATGCTTTTGGCGTTGGCATCCGCAAGGCGGGTGTCTGAATTGGGGGCCTTGTCCCACAAGAGCCCTTACCTGATCTTCCATGAAGATAGGGCAGAGTTGAGAACTCGTCAACATTTTCTTCCAAAGGTGGTTTCCTCTTTCCACATAAACCAACCTATTGTGGTGCCAGTTGCTACTGACACGTTTGCTGAGTCAAAGTCTCTAGATGTCGTTAGAGCTTTGAAGATTTATGTCGCTAGAACAGCTCGAATACGGAAAACAGAGATTTTGTTTGTCCTGTATGTTCCCAACAAGATTGGCTGTCCTGCTTCCAAGCAGACTATTGCGCGCTGGATCAGAGGTACGATTCAGGAAGCTCATTCTACGGCTGGATTGCCGTTACGGATGTCGGTGAAGGCCCATTCTACTAGGAAGGTGGGCTCCTCCTGGGCGGCTGCCCGGGGGGTCTCGGCATTACAACTTTGCCGAGCAGCTACTTGGTCAGGGTCAAACACATTTGCAAAATTCTACAACTTTGACACCTTGGCCGATGAGGACCTCGAGTTCGGTCAATCGGTGCTGCAGGGTCATCCGCACTCTCCCGCCCGTACTGGAGCTTTGGTATAAACCCCATGGTCATGAAGTGGACCCCAGCATCCTCTAGGACGTATGAGAAAATAGGATTTTGATAACCTACCAGTAAATCCTTTTCTCCTAGTCCATAGAGGATGCTGGGCGCCCGTCCCAGTGCGTACTTTACCTGCAGTTTAGTTATTACAGTTACACAAGTTGTGTTATTTTGGTTCAGCATGTTGCTGCAATTAGTTCATGCCTGTTGGCGTGTGTTATGTTGAATGCCATGTGTGCGGTATGGTTGAGGGTGTGAGTTGGTAGATATCTCACCACTAGTTAAGTATTTCCTTTCCTCGAAATGTCAGTCTTTTGGGCACAGTTCCTACAACTGAGGTCTGGAGGAGGGGCATAGAGGGAGGAGCCAGTTCACACCCAATGAAAAGCCTTTAGAGTGCCCATGTCTCCTGCGGATCCCGTCTATACCCCATGATCATGAAGTGGACCCCAGCATCCTCTACAAACTAGCAGAAAAGGATTTACCGGTAGGTTATCAAAATCCTATTTATTATTATTGTTGTTGTTGTTATTATGTTGACACCGTAATGTTGACATTGAGGATGTTGAAGTGTTCAGATATATAAAATATAAACATGTTCAATAGGTCAACACATTTTAATCTACTCTAACATTTGTCTCACTCATAAAGCACCGCAATATACCTGTCCCATACCTTGAACCCCGAATTCCGTCACTTTGCACTTTTTCACCCCCAAAATTACATCATCATTGGCCAGCTACAAATAATTAAAACCATCAAAGTGCCTAATTAGTCATTAGGGGAGGGTGTCACAGGGGGTTCTGAACCAAATCCTGACATTTTTACCTTAAAATAGAGATTTTCGCCAACTTTGCAACTGCTCAAAGTAGGTGAAGTTTAATTCACCGTAAAATCGTTGACAATAAATTATTGCGGCTAATTGAATAAGGGTCTTTCATGATTTGCAGTAAAAATCACACTTTTTCATGCAAAAAAAAAAGGGTTATCAGTTATCACAGCTAACTGAATACTCCCCTACATGTAATTAGAAATCTGCACATATACATAAAAATATACAAATGAAAATACTCCTATGGCGGGCAAAATTATATCTAATGGTAAGTTTCGTTTTTAACGAGAGAATTATAATTAAACATTAAAATACTCATACAGGCAATCAAAATCCCATTATTTTTATGTCATAGCCTTTTAAAGTATACTTTAAGGTTCAATTCAAACAAAAAAGGGACATGATAACTCATCTGCCTTAGGTTGATAATGCTAATTGAAACCACTGTTTTTTGCATAAAAAAAAAATAAGTATGAAGTAAAGGAATGTATAATGAACTCTCTGAGTCGGGCAAGGTTTATAAAACATTTTTTACTGGAATATCCATATTTTGATTGACAAAGGGTCACAAATTCAAAGTGATACATGGATTAGGCACTGAGATGTGATTTTTTTTTTTCCAGATACACCTAAAAAAAAATGGAGCATCAGGAGTGGCATTTCCCAGCAATTGAAAAAAAATTTTTACCCCACATATCTCGAAAACTGTGAGGCCTAGAGAAGAAAATATACATGGGTTAGAAGTTAAGTAGTAGTATTAAGTGTACAAAGTTTCATGAAAATCTGAGTCAGTGGGTGTCGTGCCTGGGTGAACTGACATGGAATGATCCATTAATGAGTATAATCTGAAAAGTTGTAAACCTTAGTAATATGCTTAGTCAGGACCAGACTGATCCAAAGTTGCCCAGGGGAATGCCCAGTGGGCCCCACTGTCTGGGTGCCACACCCGGTTCTTAGAGTTAACTAACTTGGTGGAGCAGAGTCATGGATGCATTTGGGTGCTTGGTTTGTTTCTAAGGAAACCCCCCACCCTGTGACCACCTTTGCCTGATTGTCAGGCAGAGACGATCGCATTTTCTGCCTCCCCCCCCCCCCCCCCGCCCCCAGCGTAAATGCCCGCATCTTTTTGTATTTTTCGCGGTTGGACCGCACACTGCAATCCAACCTGAATGGGGCCCAAAGCCTGGAGAAGTGATAAAGCAGCGATAAAGCAGTGATAAGTGCAAGGTGGTAACGCACCAGCCAATCAGATCCAATATGTAAATTTCAAGTTAGGAGCTGATTGGCTGGTGCGTTATCACCTTGCACTCATCAGTGGTTTATCACTTCTCCAGGGTTACTACATCTGCCCCATTGGAATGACTGCTAATCGCACAGTGCCAGTGTGGGTTAATTAATTAAAAAAACAAACCAAAATACAATTGAATTGGCTGATATCTGTGGGTTTGCAGGCTATGGTAATATACAGAAGCATGTCTGTTAAACTATCAGATTTGTGCACTTGCATTATGATGTACAGGGTGTACGGGTGGGAAGTAACTGCAGTACATCCCTCTGGTTTTGGTTTGTATCCATTTTTGGTGTTACAAGGTTGCTGCACTCTGGTAAAAAGTCTGTACATATAACAAGCACCCAGACCACATGATAAGACTGTGTGTGACAAGACCAGCAAATTCAAATAAAGCATGAGTCACGGAGCGGCTAGTAATTCTGTCATCTTGTCTCTGAAGTGTCTGAACTGGGTAAATATGAGCGACATGTGGGCTTAAAGAGTCATAGGCATCACCTAGGAAACAGACTCCAAGGTCTCTCATTCTGAGACGTGAAGGATAAATGCACTTGCTTAGTACACAAAATCCAAATGCATTTATTTCTTGCTTAAACTGCCCTTCTAGAATTTTGGTTTTTATCTCTGGTCCCTGCTATCTTTATGTAATGGAAACGGAAATGTTCTTTTCATTCTTTTATGTCATTCTTGAGAACATGTTTTTCGCATGTAGACTACTTCACAAATTTGCCGCCCCCATGAGCAGTGATGTATATTGTGCGTAAGAAAGTGCATACAGAAGAGAGAAGGACTCACATTATACAGTCACACATTACACCCAGCGAGCACTAACACAGTAATGTATAATCAGTCTTCTTTGGCAATTCTAGGTTGTTTATTATGTGGTTTGCAGTGGAAAATTTCCCTTTAGACACGTGAGGCACTTGCCTAGGGACGGCACTTTTTTGGAGCCGGCACTTGGATGCTTGTGTTGGTACTGTCAGCCCAAAAAATAAGATTTTAAACCTACCGGTAAATCTTTTTCTCGTAGTCCGTAGAGGATGCTGGGGACTCCGTAAGCACCATGGGGATAGACGGGCTCCGCAGGAGACATGGGCACTTTAAAAAAGATTTAGTACTACTGGTGTGCACTGGCTCCTCCCTCTATGCCCCTCCTCCAGACCTCAGTTAGAGAAACTGTGCCCAGAGGAGATGGACAGTACGAGGAAAGGATTTTTGTTAATCCAAGGGCAAGATTCGTACCAGCCCACACCATCCACACCGTATAACTTGTGATATACTAACCAGTTAACAGTATGAAAACAACATAGCATCAGTCCAAGACCGATGAAAACTAGAACATAACCCTTATGTAAGCAAAACTATATACAAGTCTTGCAGAATTAGTCTGCACTTGGGACGGGCGCCCAACATCCTTTACGGACTACGAGAAAAAGATTTACCGGTAGGTTTAAAATCTTATTTTCCCTTACGACCTAGAGGATGCTGGGGACTCCGTAAGGACCATGGGGATTATACCAAAGCTCCCAAACGGGCGGGAGAGTGCGGATGACTCTGCAGCACCGATTGAGCAAACAGGAGGTCCTCCTCAGCCAGGGTCTCAAACTTATAGAACTTTGCAAAGGTGTTTGAACCCGACCAAGTAGCAGCTCGGCACAGCTGTAGTGCCGAAACCCCTCAGGAGCCGCCCAAGATGAGCCCACCTTCCTAGTGGAATGGGCCTTGACCGATTTTGGTAACGGCAATCCTGCCATAGAATGTGCCTGCTGAATCATGTTACAGATCCAGCGAGCAATAGTCTGCTTTGAAGCAGGGCAGCAACCTTGTTGGCTGCATACAGGACAAACAGTGCTTCTGTTTTTCTGACTCTAGCCATTCTGGCCACGTAAATTTTCAAAGCCCTGACCACATCAAGGGACTCGGAATCCTCCAAGTCACGTGTAGCCACAGGCACCACAATAGGTTGGTTCATATGAAAAGATGACACCACCTTAGGCAAGAATTGAGGACGAGTCCGCAATTCCGCTCTATCCATATGGAAAACCAGATAGGGGCTTTTATGAGACAAAGCCGCCAATTCCGACACTCTCCTAGCCGAAGCCAAGGCTAATAGCATGACCACCTTCCAAGTGAGATATTTTAACTCCACCGTTTTAAGTGGTTCAAACCAATGCGACTTAAGGTCCCAAGGCGCCACCGGAGGTACAATTGGAGGCTGAATATGCAGCACTCCCTTCACAAAAGTCTGTACTTCTGGGAGAGAAGCCAATTCTTTTTGAAAGAAAATGGATAAGGCCGATATCTGAACCTTAACGGAGCCTAATTTTAGGCCCAAATTCACTCCAATTTGTAGGAAGTGAAGGAAACGGCCCAGATGGAATTCTTCCGTAGGAGCATTCCTGGCCTCACACCAAGAAACATAGTTTCGCCATATACGGTGATAATGTTTAGAAGTCACGTCCTCCTAGCCTTTATCAGCATAGGAATGACCTCATCCGGAATGCCTTTTTCTGCTACGATCCGGCGTTCAACCGCCATGCTGTCAAACGCAGCCGCGGTAAGTCTTGGAACCGACAGGGCCCCTGTTGCAACAGGTCCTGTCTTAGAGGAAGAGGCCACGGATCTTCTGTGAGCATTTCCTGCAGATCCGGATACCAGGTCCTTCGTGGCCAATCTGGAACAATGAGAATTGTTCTCACTCCTCTCTTTCTTATTATTTTCAACACCTTGGGTATGAGAGGAAGAGGAGGAAATACATAGACCGACTGGAACACCCACGGTGTCACTAGGGCGTCTACAGCTACCGCCTGAGGATCTTTTGAACTGGCGCAAAACCTCTGTAGCTTTTTGTTGAGGCGGGACGCCATCATGTCTATCTGGGGTAGTCCCCACTGACTTGCAATCTGTGCGAAGACTTCCGGATGAAGTCCCCACTCTCCTGGATGCAGGTCGTGTCTGCTGAGGAAGTCTGCTTCCCAGTTGTCCACTCCCGGAATGAACACTGCTGCCAGTGTGCTTACATGAATTTCCGCCCAGCGAAGAATTTTGGTGGCTTCCGCCATTGCCACTCTGCTCCTTGTGCCGCCTTGGCGATTTACATGAGCCACTGCGGTGATGTTGTCTGACTGGATAAGAACTGGTTGGTCGCGCAGTAAGGTCTCCGCTGACGTAGGGCGTTGTATATGGCCCTCAGTTCCAGGATGTTGATGTGAAGACTAGTCTCTTGACTTGACCAAAGACCCTGGAAGTTTCTTCCCTGTGTGACTGCTCCCCAACCATGGAGGCTCGCGTCCGTGGTCACCGGGATCCAGTCCTGAATGCCGAACCTGCGGCCTTCTAGAAGGTGAGCACTCTGCAGCCACCACCGGAGAGATACCCTGGCCCTGGGGAACAGGGAGATCAACTGATGAATCTGTAGATGTGACCCGGACCACTTGTCCAGTAGGTCCCACTGGAAAGTCCTCGCATGGAGTCTGCCGAAGGGAATGGCCTCATATGATGCCACCATCTTTCCCAGGACTCGAGTGCAGTAATGCACTGACACCTGTTTTGGTTTCAATAGGTTCCTGACTAGAGTCATGAGTTCCTGAGCTTTTTCTATCGGAAGATAAACCCTTTTCTGGTCTGTATCCAGAATCATGCCCAAGAAAGTCAGACGAGTCGTAGGAACCAACTGCGACTTCGGGATATTGAGAATCCAGCCGTGTTGCTATAACACCTTCAGTGAAAGTGATACGCTGTTCAGTAACTGCTCTCTTGATCTCGCTTTTATGAGGAGATCATCCAAGTACGGGATAATTGTGACACCTTGCTTGCGCAGGAGCACCATCATTTCCGCCATTACCTTGGTGAAAATCCTCGGGCCGTGGAAAGCCCAAACGGCAACGTCTGAAATTGGTAATGACAATCCTGTACCGCAAATCTCAGGTACGCCTGATGAGGTGGATAAATGGGAACATGAAGGTATGCATCCTTTATGTCCAGAGATACCATAAAATCCCCCCCTTCCAGGCTGGCAATGACCGCTCTTAGCGATTCCATCTTGAACTTGAACCGTTTCAATTATAGGTTCAGGGATTTTAAATTTAATATGGGTCTGACTGAACCGTCCGGTTTCGGGACTACAAACAGGGTTGAGTAATATCCCCTTCCTTGTTAAAGCAGGGGAACCTTGACCACCACCTGTTGAAGATACAATTTGTGAATTGCATTTAACACTATGTCCCCTTCCTGGGGAGAAGCTGGCAGGGCCGATTTGAAAAACCGGCGAGGAGGCATCTCTTCGAATTCCAGCTTGTAACCCTGAGAAACAATTTTTATTGCCCAGGGATCCACCTGCGAGTGAACCCAGATGTGGCTGAAAATTTGAAGACGTGCCCCCACTGGGACGGACTCCTTTAACGGAGCCCCAGCGTCATGCGGTGGATTTTGCAGAGGTCGGTGAGGACTTCTGTTCCTGGGAACTAGCTGTGTTATGCAGCTTTTTCCCTCTGCCCTTACCTCTGGCAAGAAAGGACGCACCTCGTACTTTCTTGTTTCTTTGTGATCGAAAGGACTGCATTTGGTAATGTGGTGCTTTCTTAGGCTGTGAGGGAATATAAGGCAAAAAATTAGATTTACCAGCTGTAGCTGTGGAGACCAGGTCCGAGAGACCTTCCCCAAACAATTCCTCACCCCTGTAAGGTAAAACCTCCATATGCCTCCTTGAGTCGGCATCACCTGTCCATTGCCGGTTCCATAGGACTCGTCTAACAGAAATCGACATAGCGTCTTTGAGCATCTCTCATATATAAGACAGCATCTTTTATATGCCCTAGGGTCAATAAAATGGTATCCTTATCTAGGGTCTCAATTTCCGCTGATAAGGTATCTGTCCATGCTGCTACAGCGCTACAAACCCAGGCCGACGCAATTGCCGGTCTGAGTAAGGTACCAGAATGTGTGCAAATGGACTTCAAGGTAACCTCCTGCTTGCGGTCAGCAGGATCCCTGAGGGTAGCCGTATGTTGGGATGGCAGCGCTACCTTTTTGGATAAGCGTGTCAATGCTTTGTCCACCCTAGGGGAGGATTCCCACTGTATCCTGTACGTTGGCGGGAAAAGATACGCCATAAGAATCCTTTTGGGAATCTGCAGGTTTTTGTTTTTTTGTCTGGAGATTCCCAAGCTTCTTCACATAATTCGTTCAACTCATGTGAGGGGGAAAGGTTACCTCAGGTTTCTTTCCCTTATACATGTGTACCCTCGTGTCAGGGACAGGGGGTTCCTCTGTGATATGCAAAACATCTTTTATTGCAATAATCATATATCGAATACATTTAGCCAATTTTGGCTGTAATTTTGCATCATCGTAGTCGACACTGGAGTCAGATTCCGTGTCGGTATCTGTGTCTATTATTTGGGATAGTGGCCGCTTTTGAGACCCCGAAGGTCCCTGCGACATAGGGACAGACAGGCTGTACCTCTAATCTTTTGTGCAATAAATTTACATTAGCACTTAAAACATTCCACATATCCATCCAGTCAGGTGTCGGCGTTGTCGACGGAGACACCACATTCATTTGCTCCCCGTCCTCTCTAGGAGAGCCTTCTACCTCAGACATGTCGACACACGCGTACCGACACACCACACACTCAGAGAATCCTCTTATCTGAAGACAGTTCCCCCACAAGGCTCTTTGGAGAGACAGAGAGAGAGTATGCCAGCACACACCCCAGCACTATATGACCCAGGAAAAAACACGATAAATATATGTTTACCCAGTAGCGCTGTGTATATATGTATATATGCGCCTAATTATGTGCCCCCCCTCTTCTTTAAAACCCTTTTTCACTGTGGTATAAGCAGGGGAGAGTCCAGGGAGCTTCCTCTCAGCTGTGCTGTGGAGAAAATGGCGCTGGTGAGTGCTGAGGGAGAAGCCCCGCCCCCTCGGCGGCGGGCTTCTGTCCCGCTCAAATACACTAAAAATTGGCGGGGTCTCTTATATATATACAGTGGCCAGCTGTATACATATATATTTTTGCCAAAGAGAGGTTCATATGCTGCTCAGGGCGCCCCCCCTGCGCCCTGCACCCTTACAGTGACTGCCGTGTGTGAGGTTTATGGGAGCAATGGCGCACAGCGTTACTGCTGTGCGTTACCTCAGAGAAGATCATGAAGTCTTCTGCCGCCTCTGAAGTCTTCTTTTCTTCTCATACTCACCCAGCTTCTATCTTCTGGCTCTGCGAGGAGGACGGCGCAGCGGCTCTGGGACGGACGGCGAGGGTGAGACCTGCGTACCGATCCCTCTGGAGCTAATGGTGTCCAGTAGCCTAAGAAGCAGAGCCTTTCAACTCACAGAAGTAGTTCTGCTTCTCTCCCCTCAGTCCCTTGATGCAGGGAGCCTGTTGCCAGCAGGCTCCCTGAAAATAAAAACCTAACAAATATACTTTCTGTCAGGAAACTCAGGAGAGCTCCCTGTAATGCACCCAGTCTCCTCTGGGCACAGTAGTAAACTGAGGTCTGGTGGAGGGGCATAGAGGGAGGAGCCAGTGCACACCCAGACCTAAAGTCTTTCTTAAAGTGCCCATTTCTCCTGCGGAGCCCGTCTATCCCCATGGTCCTTACGGAGTCCCCAGCATCCTCTAGGACGTAAGAGAAAGTACCAGTAACTGCAAAATATTTCCACTGTGCTGTATCATGGCCCTCATTCCGAGTTGTTCGCTTGCAAGCTGCTTTTAGCAGCATTGCACACGCTAAGCCGCCGCCTACTGGGAGTGAATCTTAGCTTAGCAAAATTGCGAACGAAAGATTCGCAATATTGCGAAAAGACTTCACTGTGCAGTTTCTGAGTAGCTCGAGACTTACTCTTCCAGTGCGATCAGTTCAGTGCTTGTCGTTCCTGGTTTGACGTCACAAACACACCCAGCGTTCACCCAGACACTCCTCCGTTTCTCCAGCCACTCCCGCGTTTTTCCCAGAAACGGCAGCGTTTTTTTCACACACTCCCATAAAACGGCCAGTTTCCGCCCAGAAACACCCACTTCCTGTCAATCACACTACGATCTCCAGAACGAAAAAAAAACCTTGTAATGCCGTGAGTAAAATACCAATCTTCATAGCAAATTTACTTGGCGCAGTCGCAGTGCGAACATTGCGCATGCGCAATTAGCGGAAAATCGCTGCGATGCGAAGAAAATTACCGAGCGAACAACTCGGAATGACCACCCATATGCCATCTTGAATGGAGTGTAAACGGGTAGGACATGCACATACTGTCCCTGTAAGCTGTCCCACTTAGTAAATATGTATAGATAATCAAAATTAAAAAAATTTCATAGTTAGTTGCATTTTTATTGTTCTATTAAATTGATTATCATCAATTGAGGGCTTATAACTAATCAACAACATGATAAAATTAGGCATCCATTACTGTTGTGCCTAGGGGCGCCCTCACCCCTAAATCCACACCTGGGCAATAAGCCACCACTGGTCTAGAATCTAGGTAATCTCTGATAGCTTTTTTTTAAAGTCACTACGCCCCTGGTCCTTGCCTTCACCCACCAAGAGCACTGGGTTGCCCCTTTCTTACCTATGGCGAGATGTGTCAAGTGAGAAAATGTAGTAAATCCTCTGAAAACTGACATTTTTAGAGGTTTGCTGCAACAAATATGGATCACCATATGTATGAAAAGGGTCTGCCGCAGATATCAGCACAGCTCTGGAAACTGTAACTCTTCCGGAATGTCTGGGATACCAAACCTCTAATAGATCTCCTAAATGCCCTGAACAGTAGGCAGTTCTCCGGGAGGCCCCACGCTGCTGCCCACTTCCCAAGTGGAGTGAGTGATCCTGATGACTTGATGGTGGAGTTCAAAATGAATTGCGTCATCATTGCCTTGCCCCTTGCTTTACAATGCCGGTAATCGGCAGTAGTGTATAGAATTGTGTGGGGCCACAGTGATGCAATCACACCATCAGGCCTTCAGCACCACTCACTTAGCGTCATAATGCACATCGCCCTGCTGGGAAGGGGCAGCATAAAAGTCAGAAAGTATAGTTAAAGCACCGAATGAGTGATCGGGCAATAAAAGATGACATTTTGGGCAATTTAAGTAAATACTCATTCTGGGATTGTGGCTCCAATAATGGCCTGTCCTGACAAAGAGTCTTTAGTAAAGATAATTTTCACTGTCACTTTACTTCTAGGTTCTAGCCCAATTTTCTCACCGCGCATATACAGATAAAAAACTTTGGGGGTAATTCCAAGTTGATCGCAGCAGGAAATTTTTTAGCAGTTGGGCAAAACCATGGCCCTCATTCCGAGTTGTTCGCTCGCAAGCTGCTTTTAGCAGCATTGCACACGCTAAGCCGCCGCCTACCGGGAGTGAATCTTAGCTTAGCAGAATTGCGAACGAAAGATTCTCAAAATTGCGAATAGAAATTTCTTAGCAGTTTCTGAGTAGCTTGAGACTTACTCTGCCACTGCGATCAGTTCAGTCAGTTTCGTTCCTGGTTTGACGTCACAAACACATCCAGCGTTCGCCCAGACACTCCCCCGTTTCTCCAGCCACTCCCGCGTTTTTCCCAGAAACGGCAGCGTTTTTCACACACACCCATAAAACGGTCAGTTTCCGCCCAGAAACACCCACTTCCTGTCAATCACACTCCGATCACCAGAACGAAGAAAAAACCTTGTAATGCCGTGAGTAAAATACCAAACTTCTTAGCAAATTTACTTGAAGCAGCCGCAGTGCGAACATTGCGCATGCGCAGTTAGCGGAAAATCGCACCAATGCGAAGAAAAATAACGAGCGAACAACTCGGAATGAGGGCCCATGTGCACTGCAAAACCATGTGCACTGCAGGGGAAGCAGATATAACATGTGCAGAGAGAGTTAGATTTGGGTGGGTTATTTTGTTTCTGTGCAGGGTAAATACTGGCTGCTTTATTTTTACACTGCAATTTAGATTGCAGATTGAACACACCACACCCAAATCTAACTCTCTCTGCACATGTTATATCTGCTTCCCCTGCAGTGCACATGGGCCCTCATTACGAGTTGTTCGCTCGCAAGCGGATTTTAGCAGATTTGCTCACGCTAAGCCGCCGCCTACTGGGAGTGAATCTTAGCATCTTAAAATTGCGAACGATATATTCGCAATATTGCGATTACACACCTCGTAGCAGTTTCTGAGTAGCTTCAGACTTACTCGGCATCTGCGATCAGTTCAGTGCTTGTCGTTCCTGGTTTGACGTCACAAACACACCCAGCGTTCGCCCAGACACTCCTCCGTTTCTCCAGCCACTCCCGCGTTTTTTCCGGAAACGGTAGCGTTTTTTCACACACGCCCATAAAACGGCCTGTTTCCGCCCAGTAACACCCATTTCCTGTCAATCACATTACGATCGCCAGAACGATGAAAAAGCCGTGAGTAAAATTCCTAACTGCATAGCAAATTTACTTGGCGCAGTCGCAGTGCGAACATTGCGCATGCGCATTAAGCGGAAAATCGCTGCGATGCGAAGATTTTTACCGAGCGAACAACTCGGAATGAGGGCCATGGTTTTGCCCAACTGCTAAAAAATTTCCTGCTGCGATCAACTTGGAATTACCCCCTTTGTTAGAAGGGAGGATAATAATAATAATAATAATAATAATAATAATAATAATAATAGTAATAATAATAATAATTTTATTTATATAGCGCTCTTTCTCCAATAGGACTCAAGGCGCTTAACAGATACATAGCATAATATAGTACAGAAAATAATGAAGTACATTTTCATAAAATACAGAAGCATGAAGATACTAAAATGGACACTATGGAAATGCTTTAGTAAACAGGAAAGTCTTGAGTCTACTTTTGAGGGATTCTATAGTTGGGGCCTCTCGCACTGTGCGGGGAAGTGAGTTCCATAGAGTCGGAGCCGCATGACTAAAAGCTCGACCCCCAGATGAATTACGGGAGATTCTAGGTACTGCTAAAAGTCCTTCATCTACAGATCGCAGTAATCGAGTGGGGCAGTATGGGGTCAGAAGCTGTTTCAGGTACCTTGGGCCCTGGTCATGTAATGCTTTGAAACCCAGTAAGCCAATCTTGAAGATGATTCGCCATCTTACAGGCAGCCAGTGAAGGGAGTAGATTATGGGTGTTATGTGGCTAGAACGCGGCTAGTTAGTTAACAGCCTGGCAGCTGTGTTTTGCACCAGCTGTAAGCGTTGCAATTCTTTTGCTGGGAGACCAAGGTAGAGGGCATTACAGTAGTCTAATCGAGATGATACAAATGCATGTATGACTTTTGGCCAGAGCCGGACATAGGCATAGGCAAACTAGGCAATTGCCTAGGGCATTTGATATGCATAGGGGCATCAGCAGCTTCTGCTTATTAAAATGATATGCAGCATGCCTATATTCTGTGTGTAGCATTTCATATGCAGATACAGCCACAGTCTAACACAGTATATAGGCATGCCGCATATCATTTTAATCAGCAGAAGCTGCTCGTGCATCCTAATCACATAGCAATGCAAATAAGATGCACTTTTATAAAAAAAAAAAAGGTGTTCCCGACGTTAGCATTGAGGCAATATTTATGAGGACACATCTGTAGCCAAGCAGAGGCAGAGGTCACAGTGTTAGTGGCAGTGTGAGTGCTGTGTGCATGTGAGTGGGTTGGTTGTGCAGTAGTGTTCGGAATATGTGTAAGGAGCATTATGTGTGTCATGTAAAAATGCATTAATAATGTGCAACATATGTGTAAGGGGCACTATGTGTGTCATTATGTGTATAAGGGCATTAATAATGTGCGGCATATGTGTAACAGGGTACTACTGTATGTGTGTCATTATGTGTATAGGGGCACTAATAATGTGCAGCAAATGTGTAGGGGGCACTATGTATGTCATTATGTGTATAAGGGCATTAATAATGTGCGGCATATGTGTAAGGGACATTATGTGCAAAAGGATATTAATAAAGGTTGTCATAATGTGTAAGGCACATTATGTTTATAAGGACATTAATAAGGTGTCTCATGTGTAAGGGGCATTACTGTGTGGAATGTGTATAAATGCATTACTAATGTGTGGCATTATGTGTAAAAGGTGCTCTTCTATGTGGCGTTGCATATAGAAAGGGCACTAATGTGTCGTCTAATGTGAATAAAGAGCAATAGGGTGTGGTGTAATGTGAATAAGGAGCAATTCAGTGTGATGTAATGTGAATAAGGGGCTCTACTGTGATGAGTAACGTTTATAAGGTAAAGTGATACTACTGTGGGATGTAATATGAATTATGGACACTATCGCATGATCATATGTGAATAAAGTTGCAGTACTGTGTGGCGTAATTGGAATTGGGTTTATTGCGTGGCCATGCCCCTTGCCAGCAAAAACACACCCCTTTTTGGGCTGTGCGCCAAATGTGCGAACTGTTCCTATTTAAAATATAGGGGTACAAGGTCAGAGGCGGAACCAGCGGTGGTGCTAGGGGGCACCAGCCAAAATCTTGCCTAGGGCATCATATTGGTTAGGGCCGGCTCTGCTTTTGGCATATCATCTGAGGGAATTAAGTGCTTGATTCTGGCTATGTTCCTCATGTGAAAGAATGAGGATTTGATTGTGGCTGATATCTGATGTTTAAGTGTCAAGCCACCATCCAGGACAACGCCAAGATTCCGCACACGATCAGTGGTCTGTACTTCTGAATCCCCGAGTGTAAGTCCAGTTGGTTGGCTATGCTGCAGTCTTGTCCTTTGATGTTGCGGTCGTATCATAAGGACCTCTGTTTTATCTGGGTTCAGTCGCAGCCAACTGGCGCTCATCCACTACTGTAGCTCAGCTAGACAGCCATTTAGGGTTGCTATTGGGTTATCAGTGCCCTGGGAAAGGACAAGCGCAGTTGTGTATCATCTGCATAGCAGTGGTAGACCAGGCCATGGTGCCTGATTATTTCGCCCAATGGGAGCATATATACTGCAAAAAGCATGGGGGATAGTATAGAACCTTGTAGGACACCACATGGCAATGGCACTGGTGGTGATAAGTATACTCCAGACGATACTCTCTGTGACCTGCCTGTGAGAAATGATTTGAACCAGCTTAGCTCAGAGCCTGACAGAAAGAGTCAGAAGATTCCGCACCAGAGATGCTTCTCTCATAAACCTAGACTGCATTCATCTTATAGTAGGTAGGCCTGCTACTAAAAAATGCTGAAAAAGATGTATCAAATGATTTTGGGGTATTAAAAGGCCATTACATATGGGGAACAGAGGGATTATCAGACACCACACAGACAATACAGTGACAAACATGGACAATACAGTGTGTATCGCATTGCCTCCTGTGACACAGATTCAGGAGAGCAGGAGTGTGGCTTGCCCTTTTTTGCCCTTCTGCCTCCTTCTGGGGCCTGCGGTGATGAAGAGGCAGCAGGCGGTCAGCCTTGGCTGGACTGCTGCTAGCTGTGCTGCCAGGCTGGCAACTCACTGGTGTCAGCAGTAGTGATAGAGGGCAGGGACGGATTGGGTATATGGCTCACTGGGAATTGGGATTGCCTGTCAGCCGAATAATAATTCATGTATGTGTGAGATTTATGTGAGATGTCAAGATTACTGTATAGAAGTATGATTTTATTATTGTTATTATTATTATTATTATTTATAATATTATGTTCTTCTTCTTAAATAATAACAAATACTGTGTTTCTTTGACATGCCGAAAAACTACATTAATTGTCACAAATGAAAGAGAAAAATCAATGTATATACATATATTCTGATTATTGTACAGTATTACGTGTTTTGTCCATTGATGTGTATGTAATACACTGCATCACCTGACACTGCATCACCTGTGTGTTCCATTACACAAGGTATTGGTGTGATTTTCCTCTACTCAGCGATTATTGATACACTGTGTCTCACTGTGTGATACATATTGCTGCAATCTGTGTATTATTCCTGTACATTGCGATTATAGATGGACATTTCCTTGCTATTCATGCAAACAGCACAAAATGTGTATATTAGATGTAGCTCAGGTGCTGCAGATGTATAATTCTCCCTATGAGATGCATAATGCACAATAACCTGATAATATGCTGCAAAACAGGGATGGCGGTCACTGGGATGTTTGTTCTGTGTACTGTATGGCGTTAGTGAGATGCTGTCTGCACTGTATCACAGCAAGATGGATGCTGTTTGTATTGTATTTTGACTAGGGATGACGGATTGCTATTGTTGTTTCCTGCCTACATTTTATTTGGTCCTGCGTACTTGAATTTTTTTTAAAGGTGACTCTAAGTGGTGGGGAAGGTGGTGGGGTAGGTATGAAGGCGGGTTCCGATGGGATTGAATCCCCTCTTCTGTTGCTGGGGGACAAGACAACGGTCATGATCTCACGATGGTCTCAGCTCCGGTGTGAAGAATAGAGGAACCATCCTGTCAGTGCCAGCAGCCTGCTGCCCACACTGCCATGACAAGAGGGAGCAAAGCTATAGGGGGATCAAATCAGGCACGTGCCCAGGGAGTCAGCGGGGGAAGGGCCTATACCACCAGCTTGTGGCAGATTGGCAGTAGAGCTGGAGATCATACTGACAGTGACAAGATGCATGGGTCAAAGGCTGACCACGAAACAGACTTATGTTCTCAAAGTCTCTCAACTGTGCTTTAATTTCAGCTGAATAATTTGTGTGCACGTTACATCTGTCCCACATGGTTTTGCCCATTAGCGTGCTTTTTTGGTTTGCTAAAAACTCTGAATAACCCCCGCTATCCTCATTATGGGGGTCATTCTGAGTTGATCGCTCGGTGCTATTTTTCGCAGTGCAGCGAACAGGTTACTACTGTGCATGAGTGTGCACCGCAATACACAGGTGCATCGTACGGGTACAAAGCGGATCGTTGCTGGGCGATGGATTTAACGAAAAAATCCATTCGCACAGCCGATCGCAAGGAGATCGACAGGAAGAAGGCGTTTATGGGTGGCAACTGACCGTTTTCAGGGAGTGTTTGGAAAAACACAGGCGTGTCCAAGCGTTTGCATGGTGGGTGTCTGACGTCAATTCCGGGACCAAAAAGACTGAAGTGATCGCAAGGGCTGAGTAAGTCCACACTTGCAAAGCGAAAATACACTCCCCCTTGGGCGGCGGCATAGCGTTTGCACGGCTGCTCAAAGTAACTAGTGAGCGATCAAATCGGAATGACCCCCTTTGTTTTTATTTTGCGGTGGAGGGACATAGCATGTTTTTGCCCCTGGGCCCATCACTAGTTCCTACACTGGATGTAATGTAACATAAGGGTGAAGCAAAGCACTGGCAAAGCTGTTCAACAATGAGCTGGAATCCTAGCTCTCTACAGGAATAAGGTGTTATATAGCAAAACAGCATAATATTTCTCTAGATTGTCTGAAACCCTAGCAACAATACACTTGATATGACAGGGCACTTTCAAGTTCAACACAGTTTTATATGCAGGCTGGATTCCATTTGTTCTGAATTGTAAATGTTATAATATAAAGCTCTTATGTGTCCTCAAACTACAGTACGTAAATGTGCTTTCTATTGTATACGGCCTAAATTCTTCCTTAAACAATACATTTTTATTTGCTTGATTTTCGAACCAGAATGTCAACCCACCAGGTATTACATGAATCAGTTTTAGAAATGGTCATTATTCTGCCCAGCCACTATATGAGCAGAGGTTTGAGAATGCTGTCAAATTACTGTCAATGCTGGTTGTAGAGATGGTCTAATTGGTAAACATGGGTTTGGTTGATTACAAGGTGGGCTGGTTTAAGGGAGCTGTACCTAGATAGTTCACTCTTTGGTGGCCCTTACATATTTCACTTTTTACAAACAGAGCCCCAACATTCCAGGATTATGACACCAACAGACACTAGTAGTGTAGCTGCAAAAATCAGTAAAAGACAGAAGAATAGTCTGACAACTGCCCTGATTCTGGTGGGGCAGTCCTGATTTTAGGTGACTTCCCCACTCACGACTTTGTTTCCACTGTAAGGACTGGTGGGAGGTATGTCCTGCTTCCTACTGCTCTGTACATGTAGCTTTCCACCATGTATTTGAAGTGCCTAGGGTTCAGTTGCAGTAGTCACGTACCTCGCACTGTGCAAAATGTGAGATGAATCCCTCTTCTTTCCCTCAGCCTTTCTAGTGGCTGGTCACACCCCTCAAGCAGCTGGCCATACAACTTCAGCCATGCACCGCTACCCTTCAGCAGTCTCCTACCATTGTGTTCTCCAGCGGGCACTTCAAGCCCCAACCTGACGCCGCTTGTTACAGAATTTCCTGGATTAGCATACTGTCATGGGTATTTTAAATGTAAACAGACCTGTATCAGCCATCTTGTTTTATCCTATCATTTTAAGAATCTATTTAGTTGCCACAAATAATAATTCATATGGAATTCACAAGTTGTAGTGCTGTTACAATAAAGAACATTTTATAGTGAATTCACCTGCGCATGAATAAAGAACTCCACAAAACAGGACATGTTGGCGGTACTTCAGGACTATTAGAATAGAAAGTTAATCATACACACTGGCATCACTAGGGTGGTGTGCGGTGACACAAACAATGCTGACTCCTCCTTAGTGGCAGGGAGCTGCACTGTGACATTATCATGCAGTCCCTGGCTCCTGTCACTAAGGAGGAGCAAGCAGTGTAGGCAGAGGCTTCAGGGGTCAGCTCAGTATCTCCGGGTATGCTGGAAACAACCCCTTAGTGATGAAAACAAGGGCATGATTCAAGGCCATGCCCTCCCCTCAAGGCCACACCCGTTCCCTGGTGGCTGGTGCAACGCCTCCTTTCCAGTCAGAGAGTTAATGCTGTCCGTCAGGGGGCCACCAACCCCAGTGATGCCGCTGATCTTACATGCACTGAAATGACACTACCCCAGAGTGATGCAAGATAGAGGAGCTCTGGCTGTCCGTGCAATGTCAGATCTCCCTAGAGCAGAGATCCTAAACTTATAGGCCAGGGCAGAGTTTCTGAAACTCCGCCTTACAGTCCAGGTTTTAAGGCTACCTCAGCCAATTTGATTTAGCATCTGGTTTTAGCAATCATGGATATCCTTAAAACATGGACTGTCCTGGCAGAGTTTGGGAAACTCATGGTCAGGTAGGTATAAAGCATAGATGCCATTAAGTGTGATCCTCGTTTTACAAAATAATTGTGTTCTTCTAATAGACAAACAAACAAACAAACAAACAAACAAACAGACACAAGTATTGTACCTCGTTTTGTTTAAATAAAAATAAAATACTCTTGCTCTAGCATCCGTAAGGTATATTGGGGAGACTTAGGGGGTAATTCTGAGTTGATCGCAGCAGGAACTTTGTTAGCAGTTGGGCAAAACCATGTGCACTGCAGGGGGGGCAGATGTAACATTTGCAGAGAGAGTTAGATTTGGGTGGGTTATTTTGTTTCTGTGCAGGGTACATACTGGCTGCTTTATTCTTACACTGCAATTTAGATTGCAGATTGAACACACCCCACCCAAATCTAACTCTCTCTGCACATGTTATATCTGCCTCCCCTGCAGTGAACATGGGCCCTCATTCCGAGTTGTTCGCTCGCAAGGCGATTTTAGCAGAGTTACACACGCTAAGCCGCCGCCTACTGGGAGTGAATCTTAGCTTCTTAAAATTGCGAACGATGTATTCGCAATATTGCGATTACAAACTACTTAGCAGTTTCTGAGTAGCTTCAGACTTACTCGGCATCTGCGATCAGTTCAGTGCTTGTCGTTCCTGGTTTGACGTCACAAACACACCCAGCGTTCGCCCAGACACTCCCCCGTTTCTCCAGCCACTCCCGCGTTTTTTCCGGAAACGGTAGCGTTTTTATCCACACGCCCATAAAACGCTGTGTTTTCGCCCAGTAACACCCATTTCCTGTCAATCACATTACGATCGCCGAAGCGAAGAAAAAGCCGTGAGTAAAAAAACTATCTTCATAGCAAAATTACTTGGCGCAGTCGCAGTGCGAACATTGCGCATGCGTACTAAGCAGAAAAACGCTGCGATGCGAAGAAAATTACCGAGCGAACGACTCGGAATGAGGGCCATGGTTTTGCCCAACTGCTAACAAAGTTCCTGCTGCGATCAACTCAGAATTACCCCCTTAGTACGATGGGGTATAGACGGGTTCCAAAGGAGCCGGTGCACTGGGTGTGCTGGCTCCTCCGCTCTATGCTCCCTCCCACAGGCAGTTTAGAAAAAGGTGCCCTCAGAAGAGGATGCACATCTCTGCAGCTCCAGAGAGTTTTCATCAATTTATTTTAAAACTTTTATTATTTTCGGTATGCTGTTTGGGCAACAGCATACCTGCACCGTGGGAGTTGGGGGGGGGGGGGGGGTTTACCAGCCTTGCGAGGTGCAGAGCTGCTTCCCCACCGTCCTGAGAGGTTGTTTGTTCAATGGGGCACTGCGCCTTGGCTGTCGCAATCGCAGCACGCCGCATACCCCTAACGATAGCCTGAAGGTGAGAGCAAGCCGGGGGGCCCCGCTAGGGGGGTCCCCCAATTCAAAGTTCGGCTCAACGGGGGCGCGGCATACGTGACCCTCCTGGGGGCTTAAACTAGCACTTGTGTGCTGTTTTTAAGCATGATAGGAGACATTGCCAGTATAAGAATCTCTGTAGCTCCGGCACCATTGGGGGGCGGAGCTACCTCAGAGCGGGACCAGAGGCATTTTGGTGCCTTCCTCTGCTTAATGCAGCAGCAGCCAGCACACACAGCTCTTCCTGACTCCCAAGACACGCTGGAAAACTGCTACAGGGTGTAGCAAAGGGGGAGAGCCGTTACTGTACACAATCTGTCCTCTACACGACAGAATTTACTAGTGTTTCACTGTAATATAATTAGCTGACAGCCTCACTGGGACTGTGCAGCTAGGGATGTGCTGGTGTCTTTCTCTGTGTGTCTCCTTTCACATACAATTAGGGCAGGCTTGATCAGTATTACTGTCTGCGTGCAGCACCGTAACTACGTGTGTGCCAGGTGTGCCTGGCACACAGCGCAGTCGCCCTGAGGGCGCAACGGCCAGCGGCTTGTAATGAGTCAAATTGACTCATTACAAGCCGCCTCTGCTGTGCTGGTTGCGCTGCACTGGAGAAGCCAGAGGCAGGGGAGGAGAGCAGCAGCGCAGGAGGCTGGGGAGGAGGAGGAGGAGGAAGGGGGACTGGAGCCGCAGCAGCACTATGTAATTGGTAGAGGCGCCGCTGCAGCTGTCCCACTGCTTCCGCATTGGCTGCCCGCCACTGTGAATGCTGGGATGAGCGAAGCGCATCCCAGCATTCACAGCAGCGCCGGGCAGCCAATGCGGAAGGAGAGGGACTGCTGCAGCAGCGCCACTATCCGAGATGGTAAGTATCTATCTATCTATCTAGACAGTGGAAAAAGAGGGATGGCGCTGAGAATAAATCGCTAATACTTATCTGAATATCAGGATGTGCTGATATTGTGAGCGGTCTTCCTTCTCCTTCTGTTTTCTTTGAAGGTAATCTTCCAAAGAATTTCGGATGGTGTATGTAAATAGAAAAATTGGAATAACTAGGTTATATTCTAGTTCCAATTTATTCTATGTGAATTATGCGATATCATTTTATTGCCAGATATACCTAGCTTACACAATAAATAGTAAGTCACAGCACATAATGCTTTCTTTAAATGATAATTGGAGCTGGAAGGTCTCTCAATCAGGCGCACTTTTTAGAGTGAGTGCGTACCTCCACTTACACTATAACGATAGGTGGTAAACTTGTAAAGGTATCTTTTTTTCCTCAAATTCGTATCGTGGTTCAATCTTAACTTCAGATGATGTTAAAAATACATAGACATGGATGTCTCCAATGCGTACCTAACTTACACTCGTTAGGTGCAATTTCCTCATGTAAAGGTATCTTTATAAGTGTAGAAAGTCGTACCAGTACTCACGATGTTGATGTGTGTTACATTCGCATCAAGGTTTCTTTGTTCTTCATGAAGATAGAGGCTCGTATATATATGTGGTGAATTTTTAAAAATTTATTTAACAGAAATTCTTTTTACAAAAAACAATGATGAGATCCAAAAAAATGTAAAATAAAATATTGGCTGCCGGAGGGCACCGCCCGTATTATGGATTTAGGAAGACCAGCCAAATCTGTACATAGGAACCGGTAACTATGAAACTGAGATAGAAAAATCAGGAATGGTCATACCTTTAATCCAAACAGCGGGCGGTGTGGTGTCCAGCAGGCAATAGTCCTCAGCCGACGCGTTTCGAGTATGCTACTCTTTTTCAAGGCTGATGGAGGACTGTGTTTGCGGTGTATTTAAGGTAAAAGGCCGGAAATTGAAAAAAATGACATCACTTCCGGTTCCGGTGAATCTCGGAGAGTGTGTATCTAATTTACTGGTTTTTCTGATGTTAATACATCCTAATCAATAAAAGTGTAGGGTATATAAGTATTCTGTGTTGTTTAATGATGATCTGACTTCATTTAATGGGATTATAGAGAAAACGCCGCACCGGAAGTGATAGTGCGGGTTTCTGGGAAATGTAGTTTTTTCTTTTAAACGAATATTTCTTTTTCATATGGAGTATTTCTTTTTGGATATTGACATATTCTATGCATTGGTTTGAGATTACTTCAGTTCGTTGGTGATATAGTGATATGTCCTGTATAAACACTGAAAAAAAGTGAACTTAAGTGGTTCTTATGAACAACGTTTTCATTTCTATAACCACCCTAATCACACTAGCCCTTTCATTTTTTTCAATTTCCGGCCTTTTACCTTAAATACACCGCAAACACAGTCCTCCATCAGCCTTGAAAAAGAGTAGCATACTCGAAACGCGTCGGCTGAGGACTATTGCCTGCTGGACACCACACCGCCCGCTGTTTGGATTAAAGGTATGACCATTCCTGATTTTTCTATCTCAGTTTCATAGTCACCGGTTCCTATGTACAGATTTGGCTGGTCTTCCTAAATCCATAATACGGGCGGTGCCCTCCGGCAGCCAATATTTTATTTTAAATTTTTTTGGATCTCATCATTGTTTTTTGTAAAAAGAATTTCTGTTAAATAAATTTTTAAAAATTCACCACATATATATACGAGCCTCTATCTTCATGAAGAACAAAGAAACCTTGATGCGAATGTAACACACATCAACATCGTGAGTACTGGTACGACTTTCTACACTTATAAAGATACCTTTACATGAGGAAATTGCACCTAACGAGTGTAAGTTAGGTACGCATTGGAGACATCCATGTCTATGTATTTTTAACATCATCTGAAGTTAAGATTGAACCACGATACGAATTTGAGGAAAAAAAGATACCTTTACAAGTTTACCACCTATCGTTATAGTGTAAGTGGAGGTACGCACTCACTCTAAAAAGTGCGCCTGATTGAGAGACCTTCCAGTTCCAATTATCATTTAAAGAAAGCATTATGTGCTGTGACTTACTATTTATTGTGTAAGCTAGGTATATCTGGCAATAAAATAATATCGCATAATTCACATAGAATAAATTGGAACTAGAATATAACCTAGAATTCCAATTTTTCTATTTACATACACCATCCGAAATTCTTTGGAAGATTACCTTCAAAGAAAACAGAAGGAGAAGGAAGACCGCTCACAATATCAGCACATCCTGATATTCAGATAAGTATTAGCGATTTATTCTCAGCGCCATCCCTCTTTTTCCACTTTTTCCACTGTCTACATATTTCCTTTTGGATCTTCTGGGATAGATCCGGGATAAAAGTAGGAGGCAGCAGAGATCATTTGGAGCGCCAACGGATTCCCCAAACAATCATCTATAAAACTATCTATCTGTCTGTCTGTCTGTCTATATCTATCTATCTATCTATCTATCTATCTATCTATCTCTCTCTCTCTCTGCCGCAATGTGTAAAAAGGGGGACTGGCTCCCGTAATGTGTAAAAAGGGGGATGCTGTCTGCCGTAATGTGTCAAAAGGGGGACTATCTGCCGTAATGTGTAAAAAGGGGACGCTGTCTGCCGTAATGTGTCAAAAGGGCACTCTGTCTGCTGTAATGTGTAAAAAGGAGGCACTGTCTGCCGTAATGTGTAAAAAGGGGACGCTGTCTGCCGCAATGTGTAAAAAGGGGGACTGTCTGCCATAATGTGTAAAAGGGGGCTCTACCTGGTGTAGTGGCCCTACTGTGCAGCGTAATTTGAATAATGGAGAAATCTGTGCACCGTAGTATGAATTGGTATTATTATGTGGCCACGCCCCTTCACCATGAAGCCACGTCCCTATATATTTTTTGCGCGCCTACAACGCGCACTGCCCCTAACTTGCATGGGGGCAGCATCAATGCCGTTTCTTGCACACAGCGCTAAAATGCCTAGTTACGCCACTGTCTGTGTGTGTGTATGTGTATGTCATTGTGATTACTGTAAACATGGGTAAACACAAACTCTGTAGCGTATGCCACATTAGATTCTCTCCCTTCTCTACTGATTCTGTTTCATGTGAACAATGCAGCCAATCTTCACAAATCAGTGAAGGGGCTGGGGAGAGGGTCCAGAGCCCTCCTGGCTAGGGTCTCTTAAAACTATGATGTCTGATATGTCATCACAATTGTCTGCTAATGTGCAGAAAACTCAGCTACTACAACAAACTGTTCCAGATTTAGCTGCTAGGGCAGATGTTACACAGCCCTCCATCTCTCATGCAGGTCCACAGAAGTGTGGTTTACCTGCCCTACTCTCTGATTCAGATGAGGATATACCGGAGGATGGGGAGGACTTAGATCCCATTAGTGGGGATTCTGATTCTGCTCAGGGTATTGAACCCCTCATTCTGGCTATACGGGACGTGTTATAGCTCCCTCTAGAGGATGCTGCATCACAGCAGTCATTTTTCTTTACAGAAAATAAGCCTAATGTCACTTTCCCTGATTCTGCAGAGTTAGATGACCTATTCAAATTGGCCTTGAAAAATCCAGACAAAAAATTCCAAGTGTCAAAAAAGTTTTTGTGCACTTTTCCATTTGCTCCTGAAGATAGTAAATTCTGGGAAGAACCTCCGGGGGTTGACGTATCAGTCTCTCGACTGTCCAAAAAGGTGGTGCTGCCTGCCCCGGGCTCCTTTACCATGAAGGATCCTGGGGACAAAAATATAGAGACAACGCTCAAATCTATTTACATGGCAGCAGGTGTATCGCAGAGGTCGGTCATAGCAGGTTGCTGGATGACCCATGCCATTCATACATGGGCTACTCAAATTCAGGAGGGCCTCTCCGGGGCTATGCCTCTGGTCACTATGGTGACTCTCCTCAAGCACATTCAGGACAGTACACGCGTCCTGTGTGATTCGCTCAAGGAGATGGCAAATATTAATGCTAAGACTTCTGCCATGGCAGTGTCGGCGCGCAGGGCTTTGTGGTCGCGTCAGTCGGTAGCGGACGCAGAATCAAAGTGCAGTGTAGAATTCCTCCCCTTCTTTGGGGAATGGCTCTTTGGGGTTGAGTTGGATATGTGGATTTCCAAAGTCACTGCTGGGAAATCCACGTTTCTCCCATCTGGGGCCCCGCCAGCTAGGCGTTTCTACATGGGGCCGTCTGTTCAGTCCTTTCGGTCTAACAGATTTCGTTCTAGGGCCAGAGGTGCCTCCAATGCGAATAGCCAGGATACCTGGCTAAGGGACCTCATTTCTCAGGGCTACAGGCTGGAGTTTGACGGTGCTCCTCCCCAACGATTTTTCAAATCAAGCTTGCCAGCTTTGGAGGATATGCAAGTAACGTTGCAACAAGCAATCCAAAAGTTGGTCCAGTCCCACGTCATTGTTCCAGTAACGATACCACAACCAGGCAGGGGTTATTACTCCAACCTGTTGGTGATACCAAAGCCGGACGGCATGGTACGGCCCATTTTGAATCTAAAATCCTTGAACCCTTACCTAAAGGTTTTCAAGTTCAAAATGTAATCCCTGAGGGCAGTGATTGCGGGCCTCGAAGAACAGGAATTCCTGGTTTCCTTGGATATCAAGGTCGCCTACCTTCATATTTCAGTTTGGCCACCTCATCAGGCTTATCTGAGGTTTGCCCTACTAGACGATCACTACCAGTTCCAGGCACTACCCTTTGGCCTGTCCATGGTTCCGAGGGTATTCACAAAGGTGATGGCGGAGATGATGTTCCAACTCCGGGTCCAGGGGGGTCAATGTTGTCCCTTACCTGGATGATCTTCTGATAAAAGCAAGATCCAGGGAGCTTTTATTGCTCCATATCGACCACAATATCCAACTTCTGTCATGCCATGGGTGAATTCTCAATCTACAGAAGTCCCACCTGGAGCCGATTCAGCGGCTCCTGTTTTTGGGAATGTTACTGGATACGGTGGCCCAGAAGGTGTTACTCCCGGAGGACAAGGCAAGAACACTTCAGGAAATGGTCCGCATGGTGCTCCGACCTGCTCGAGTAGCCATCCATCTTTGCATCAGATTGTTGGGGAAGATGGTCGCCTCATACGAGGCGATCCAATATGGAAGGTTCCATGCCAGAACATTCAATTGGATCTCCTGAGCAAGTGGTCCGGATCACATCTACAGATGCACCGGATGATTCGGCTGTCACCTCAGGCCAGGATTTCTGTGAGGATGTGAGCACAGTTTCATGGCAGGTGGTCAGCCCACGAAGCCCTCCTTACAATCAACATTCTGGAACTTCGGGCTATCTACAATGCTCTGCTTCAGGCCTCTCCTCTGCTCACGGATCACGCGATCCAAGACCAGTCGGACAACGCCACAGCAGTGGCGTACATCAATTGGCATGGAGGGACAAAAAGCAGAGCCTGCATGCGAGAGGTGTCAAAGATACTCCTCTGGGTGGAAAGAAATGCAAGAGCAATGTCGGCAATCTTCATACCGGGTGTGGACAACTGGGAAGGGGACTTCCTGAGTCATCACGATCTCCACCCGGGGGAGTGGGGACTTCACCATCTCCACCATCAGGTGTTCCAACAGAACATCCACTGGCTGGGCTGCCCGCAGATAGACGTGATGGGTTCTCGTCTCAACAAGAAGCTTCACTGGGTTTGCTTACAAACCGGGGACCCTCAGGCGAGGGCAGTGGATGCACTGACATCGCCTTGGCCTTACCAGCTGGTCTACCTGTTTCCTCCGATTCCGTTGCTCCCAAGGGGGCTCAAGCGAATCAGAAATCAAGGAGTCCAGGCAATTTTGATTGATTTTGATTGCCCTGGATTGGCCTCGGAGGACGTGGTACGTGGATCTTCTGGACATGTCCGTCGAAGACCCTTGGCCTCTTCCACTAAGAAGCGATCTTCTTCAACAAGGACCGTTTGTCTACCCGGACTTAAGGCGACTTTGTTTGACGGCATGGAGGTTGAGCGGAACATCCTAGCTCACAAGGGCCTTTCCAAAAAGGTTATTGCTACCATGGTTCAGGCCAGGAAACCTGTGAAGTCAA
The DNA here is from genome assembly GCF_028390025.1 of Pseudophryne corroboree. Lineage (NCBI taxonomy): Eukaryota > Metazoa > Chordata > Amphibia > Anura > Myobatrachidae > Pseudophryne > Pseudophryne corroboree. Next base: position 580,780,370 of record NC_086449.1, read on the forward strand.
AACACAATCATCATATCTGGAGGAGATATGTCTCTTGGTGCGAGGAACGCATGTATCCTCCTGCAGAGTTCCACTTGGGACGTTTCTTACATTTCCTGCAGGTTTGTGTGGATAGGGGCTTACGTCTGGGTTCCATTAAGGTCCGGATTTCAGCTCTCTCCATTTTTGTTCCAGAAGAAATTGGCACTGTTGCCTGAAGTTCAGACCTTCTTGCAAGGAGTACTCCACATGCAACCTCCTTTTGTGCTGCCTACGGCATCCTGGGATTTGAATGTGGTGTTGGAATTTCTACAGTCCTCCTGGTTTGAGCCTCTGGTGATGGTAGAAAACAAGTACCTCACGTGGAAGACAGTGATGTTACTGGCCCTGGCATCTTCTAGACGTGTCTCAGAATTGGGGGCCTAATAGTGTAAAAGTCCATACTTGGTCTTTTATGAGGACAGAGCGGAGCTCCGGACTATACAGCAGTTCCTGCCGAAGGTTGTCTCTGCGTGTCACCTGAATCAACCTATTGTGGTTCCGTCCAGATCTGACACTTCTGCTCCTCTGGAGGCATTGGATGCTGTGCGACCCTTGAAGATCTATGTCAAGCGAATGGCTCGGATCAGTAAGACGGATTCCTTGTTCGTGCTCTATGATGCGCAGAAAAAGGGTTGTCCTGCCTCAAAGCAGTCCATTGCTCATTGGCTTAGGCTTATTATCCAACAGACCTATGTGTTGGCAGCCTTACCTGTTCCTAAGTCTCTGAAGGCCCACTCTAGAAGATCAGTGGGGTCTTCCTGGGCGGCTGCCCGTGGAGTCTCAGACTTACAACTATGCCGAGCTGCTACCTGGTCGGGGAAGAACACCTTTGTGAAGTTCTAAAAGTTTGATACCCTGGCCAAAGAGGATGCCCAGTTTGGGTATGCAGTGCTGCAGCAGTCTCCGCACATCCCCGCCCATTCTGGAAGTTTTGGGATGCTCCCATCTTTTTTTTTTTTTCTTGATAATTTTTATTAGAATTTTTGTTCCGTTCAAACTCGGAAGGGAAAGAGGATACAGAAAAGAGAAAGGGAAAAAAAGGGAAGGGGTACAGGGGGAGGAGTCCAATCTATATATGCATAACAATAACACATAGTTACATAGAATATAATACAATACAGTACCCAACCGCACAGCGTAGACAAAAAAAAAAGAAAATCAGAAAGTGTAATTATTCCGAATCAAATAACAAGGTCGCCCCATCTCTTGTGGACATATATACCTGCCAGTGAGCCCACTTAATCAACGATAGATTAGCCCCGGAAGAGGGAGATACACCCATGGTTTCCATCTGGAAAGAATAATGTATTTTCTGTACAATTTTGTGGACTGAAGGCGGGGAAGGTTTCTTCCAGTCTTGAGCTATTGCTGCTCTTGTGGCAATAAAAAAGTGACTGAGAACATAACGGTCACAACTGGGTAAGTCGGTAGGGTAGATGTGCAATAACGCTAAAGAGGGGGACATTTGGAGGGGGGTATGTAAGACAGTAGAAGCTAGGGCAAACACCTCCACAGCTGACATCATTTTGGACAAGACCAAAACACATGTAAGGTATCGGCCTTCTCCAAACAATTTCTCCAGCACAAATCAGAAACCGAAGGCCAGATTCTATGTAATTCTATGTAATAAATATTATTTATTAATTTGAAGTGCATCTCAATGTGGTTCATACATTTGGACATCTTATGAGAAGAGAGAAGTATCGCCTCCCATTGCTGCAGGGAGAGAGAACACGATAAGTCCTTTTCCCATTTAGCGTGAGCAGAAGATTTGTCCCCTCTCTGATTTACTGGTACCACAGAATACCTAAATCGAATCGCTCCCCTGCAATTACCCATTGACAGTTTCGTTAATAGATTGGGAGGGGCAAAAGCACTGGACCCGAGGATCTTAGCGAGCACATTAACCAGTGGGCAATACGTGTATATGTAAATAATTCTTTTGCAGGGAGACGGTATTGATTTTGTAGAGTACTAAACGGAGTAATCACCGTACCATCTACCAATGGTGAGATAGAATCAATGCCAGAGGAGATCCACTAAGTAAGTAAACTGGAATCAGTTTAGAAAGGGCAAACAGGGATAATTTGCGGGAAGGGAGAGAGATCATTTTAGTTGAAACTACTAATGAGTCCCAAGCTGTGCTGGAGTCTGTAATAGTATGGAGAGGTGTAGCAGAGGAAGGCCTCTGCTGGATCGGGATCCATAACAAGTCTAACAAAGGAGCACTAGTATACAATTCTTTCTCAAGGTCCTCCACAACGTCTAGGTTTAGTCAGCTGTTTATATACGCTATACAGGGGGGGGGTTCTTCTTCCAAATATACTTCAATATTAGCGAGTGTATGCGACCAATAATACGTAAGGGAACAATGTAAGGGATTGCTCTAAAAAGATACATTAACCTGGGGAGAATCAATATTTTAAAAGCAGCTATTCTACCTAGCCAAGATATTTCTAAACCAAACCAAGATTTACATAGGGAATCTATGTAAGCGAGCATCGGACTGTATTAATTTCCGTCGTAGTAGACAGAGTATTGGGAATAATAATGCCCAGATAAGTAAGAGATTCTTTCTTCCAATTATAATTATAAACAGGTTGAAGTGACAGGAGCTCCTCTGGCATCAGATTGAATGGTAAGGCCTCTGTTTTAGATGTATTCAACTTGTAAAAGGAAGCCGCACTAAAACGGTCAATGATCTCGTGTAAAACTGGCAGAGTGGAGAGGGGTTTGGCAATAAATAGGAGCACGTCGTCTGCAAATAAGCTAATCTTGTGAGTAGATGTTCCCACTTCTATATCGCAAAAAGTAGAGGATTGGCGAATTGCCATAGCAAGAGGTTCAATAGCCAATACATACATAAGGGGGGATAAGGGGCTTCCCTGCCTAGTTCCATTAGAAATTGTAAAAGGAGAAGACGAGAAGCTATTACTAAAGACTATAGCATTTGGGGAGCTGTAGAGCGCTGAGATGGAAGAGAGAATAGGACCCCGTAACCCAAATTTATCTAAGGTATCATATAGGAAGCCCCAGTGCAGCCTGTCAAAGGCCTTCTCGGCATCGAGAGAAAGAAAAAGTGTTGCATCCTTCCCATTGGAGACATGTTCGGCTAGATCAAAAACCCTCCTCGTGTGGTCCGATGCCTGGCGTCTAGTCACAAAACCCACCTGGTCTGGATGAACCAAAGTAGGGATAAGGGGAGAGAGTCTATTGGCAATAAGTTTGGAAAAAAATTTCAAGTCTGTGTTCAACAGCGCTATTGGCCTATAGTTTTGGCAAAAAGAAGGGTCCTTGCCAGGTTTATGTATTTTAATAATGCGGGCCCGTAACATTTCCTCCGGCAGAGAATCGCTAGTAGTATCGTGATTATATAGGGTAGTTAGTAAGGGCTCAAGTTCTGAAACATATTTTTTATAAAAGGAATTAATTAAACCATCTGGGCCCGGGGCCTTCTCCAATGGTAGAGACTTAATAACCGAGATTATTTCTGCTGAAGACCAAGGAGCATTAAGGAGATCTAACTGGTCCGAGGTCAACTGAGGAAAATGTAAATCTGCCAGGAAAGAAGATATCCTATCGGGGGTAGGTTGAGTAACAGTGGGGTCTGAGGCTAAGTTATATAATTATTATAAAAGGAAGCAAAAGCGTTAGCTATGTCGGCTGGATTCAACAACTTCTGTCCAGCTAGTGTCTGGATACATTTAATTCTATTCCTAGTGTGGCGTAATCGCAGTTTATGGGCCAAGAATTTACCTCATTTATTGCCTAAGGAGTAAAATTTCTGTTGGAGTTTAGTGTAGGCACACTGTATACGATTCAAGAACAACTTTTGGAGCTGGTTCCTGAGTGAGACTATCTCCCGTTTCAAGCGTCGGGAGGGTTGAGCTCTATTGAGAGACTCCGCCTGTAACAATTGTGTTTCTAAAGTTTCTTGGAGATTCATGGATTGTCGTTTCAACCTGGCCCCCGCCTGAACAAACGTCCCCCGCAACACCGCCTTCAAGGCACACCAATGCGTGGGAATAGATGTGTCTGAGGGGGAATTTGTAGCTAAATATGTGGACAATGAGTTGGCGATAGCAGAGGACGCCTCTGGAGACCGCAAGATGTATTCCGACAGTCTCCATGTCCTATGCGAAACCCGGGAGGGGGCACTCTTCCACGACCACGTCACTGCTGCATGGTCGGACCAAGAGACCGGAAGAATACATGTTCTAGATGTAAGTTGTAGGGACCATTTGTCAACCAAGATCAGATCTATACGAGAGTATGAGTTATGGACATGAGAGAAGAAAGTATAATCTTTAACCGTAGGGGAGTGTACACGCCATACATCATATAAATCAAATTACACTAGTAGATGGGCTAAAGCAGTCGGGGAGCGTGACCCACGGAGGGCTCTAGTGGGGGGAAGCGTTTTGTCCAGTCTTTCATCAGGGACCAGGTTAAAGTCTCCCATCACAATCAATCTGCCTTTCCGTACCTTGTGGATAGTGGTAAATAATTTACGGAGAAAAGGCACCAGATTAGTGTTAGGGGCATAGAGAGAAACAAGCGTTACCTCAACATCTTCCAATTTCCCCACCAAAATCAAATATCTGCCCTCCTTATCTGATAATTGAGAATCCAAAACAAATTCAATAGAGTTATGGAAAAGGATAGCAACGCCATTTTTTTTAGAAGAACCATTTGCAAAATAGGCTGACGGATAACGAAACTTATGAAAGACAGGTGGGGCAGAGGATATGAAATGCATCTCCTGAAGAGCAACAACTCTAGCCTGTTCCCTATAAAAGGTATCTAAAGCCTGGCGCCTCTTACAAGGGGAGTTTAAGCCATTAGCATTTAATGAAAAAAACTTAACCATTAGGGAGTGTGAAGAGTATCGTTGTAGGGTCTATGTAATCATTCGGGAAAGTGGACTTCAGCAAAGGGAGTAAAAACAGGGGGAACAGAGAAGGTTGAGGGAAAAAGGGAGAAAAGAGAAAGAACAGTGGAGAAAAAACAGAAAAAGCCCTGACTTCAGGGCCAAAGTGTTTGCCACAAAAAAAACCCGTAGTGGCAAAACAAAAACCATTGGGGGAATAGGCTCAAATGGGTCTCACACAAGCCATGGAGGAGCTCCACACAAAAGGAGGGAAAAACTGATAAGTGGAAAGAAACAATAATATCAACAATACCGCACATTATTCAGAACTACAGGGCCTGCATACATCGAGAAACGTTATAACATAACAACAACAGGTAGAATAGACTAACATCTATAAGATATAAGACATAAATACAAAAAATTAAACTAGGATGCAGGCAACAGCCCTGGGATCTAGAGGGCTAAGGAGGTCAATAACAAACATTTCGATCTTCATGTGTGCATATAGAGATAGAGTAGGACAGTCAAGCTAATGACTCTGGATGCTCAGGTATCCGAAACTGGTGCCGGGGCAACAGCTTTTGGTTGCGCAACTTGAATGTCCCAGTCGTCTAGTAACTTCACTCTAGCCTCAAACGTAGAGATGATATAAGTGGAAGAGTCATACGTAATAATCAACTTGACCAGGAAGCCCCACTTGTAGCGAATGTCGTTATCGCGTAGGGCTGCCGTAATCGAGCGCAACGCCCGTCGTTTATCCAAGGTAAATTGGGAAAGAGCAGGGTAAATTTGCAGACCGTCCATAACATCAGAGTCCTCCGCCTGTCTGGCAGCCCTGAGGATGTTTTCTTTGATATGAAAAAAGTGAACTCTTAAGACATCTCTCGGAAAACTGGATGAGTAGCCACCCCTCGGCTTAGGTAAACGATGGACACAATCCAGGAGCAAATCGTGAGAGGACGCAGTAGGAAGAAGAGTCTTGAAGAATTTGGTGACATAATCGCGCAACTCTGCTGAAGCCACAGAGTCGGGTACTCCTCTAACTTTAAGGTTGTTTCTCCTCGATCTGTCCTTCAGATCTGCGACCTTCTCTCGCAATGTGACAACGTCATTCTGCAATTCATAGTGGGATGTGAGAAGGTCATTATGCGAGGTCAACAACTCCTGCATTTTTTCTTCGAGATAGTCAGTACGCCCCGCTATGCCACTGAGATCAGCCCGAAATGACTGAATTGAGGAATCAACTCCAGAGCGGAATGCTATCGGACCGGAACACTGAGAACATCTTGAGCATCGTTTGTGTGGTAAGGGGAGCTTGAAGGTCGAGATTCATATCTAAATCAGACAGTGGGTAGGAAGCGTAAGATTTAGACTGGTTAGTGGGGGTCCCGAAGCTCACCGCCGATGCAGCTGCGGAATTTTGATTGACTCTGGTAGCTTTAGGAAATTGTATAGGAGCAGGCTTTTTGGGGGTTTTCCCCCCTCTTTTCGGTGGCGTAATAAGAGGTGTAATTTATCAGAGAGACTGGTCACACACGATGAGCAGGCGGAGTGCCTATGAGTACTTGACTGCTATGGTTATTGCACGGATAAACGGGTGAGCGACCCGAAGATCATAGAAAGAGCACTTCAGAACAGGAGACCCATTTAGGAACACTATTAGTGGCAGGACAAACAGGCAGCCATTTCAAGGGCACTTCGATTACCCGTCAGAGAGCATGACATCTACACAGAAAGCGTAGGCTGGGTGCATGAAGGAAGCCGCAATATCCCCACACAGCAGCAGCTGAGGCAGATGTGGGATAATCAGTCACCACACTATGAGGTGGGTGCGCTGGTATATGTTACACTAGTCTCCCAGCACCAATATTTATGCTGCAGGCAGGCTCTGACATCCCCTCTCACCCTCAGCAAGATTATTAAATAGGACCCCCAGAGTACCTTATAATAGGAGCGCACACGCCATGTCTCCGCTCTGGACCCAGCACCTGGAGGGCTCCGTGCAGCCACTGGAGATCAACGCAGCGGGGGGGGGCGGCAAAATGACGGGCAGCCCGCAGCAGGGAACTGAGACCGCCGAGCGGGAGCCCCCGGCCGGGTCGCGGGGAGAGAGGAGGAGATCAGTAGCAGCAGCTAGCGCAGACGCTCCCCAGTCACAGCGCGGCACAAGCGGCGGTAGCAGCAGAGTCCTGTATCACGGCCCTTGGAGAAGGAGCAGACAGCCGGACCAACCAGCGGTCTGATGGGTTGCCCCGGCGGGGGACTCAGCGGGTGGGGGAGCCACAGGAGACTGAGGTAGGCAGCGGGGAGAGCATCCAAGCGGGTCTCGGTGAGGGGAGGCACAGGACTACGGTGGAGAGTTAGGGAAATCTGGTGCGGGATCCAGACGGAAATTGAGACCCCGGCTTCAGCAAGAAAATCAGGCCGCAACCCGCAGAAAGGTAGGGGACCCCCCCCCCCCGGCTCTGCGAACCCGACAGCTGCAGTGGGGAAGGTGCACGGCCTCCGGGGCAATATACAGGAAGGAGGTATTAAGGGGAAGAATCCCAGTAAGCGGCAAATTAGGGCAATTGAAGCCAGAGCTCATGTAAATTCAGACTGCTCTCAATGGCTGCTAAGCCACGCCCCCGGATGTTCCCATCTTACTAAGTCTCCCCAATATCCCTTATGGATGCTAGAGAAAATAGGATTTTAATTACTTACCGGTAAGTCCATTTCTCGTAGTCAATAAGAGATATTGGGCGCCCGCCTCAGTGCATTGACTTTTCTGCAGGTTCTCTGTTATGTGGTTACCTGTTCAGCTGTTGCTGTTGTTGTTACCAGCCGTTGCTGGTTGTTATATGTTCGTGGTGTGCTGGTTTTAAATCTCACCACTCTTTGTTATCATGTTCCTTCTCTCATATATGTCCTTTCTCCTTCGGGTACTGTTTTACCTATAACTGCCTGTGGGAGGGGGCATAGAGGGGAAGAGCCAGCACACCCAGTGAAGAAATTTAAAGTGCACCAGCTCCTTTGGACCCTGTCTATACCCCATCATACTAAGTCTCCCCAATATCCCTTATGGTCTACGAGAAAAGGATTTACTGGTAGGTAATTAAAATCCTATTTTTTTTAGGTCTCACTAAAATAAAACAAATTCATTATTTTTTACTTTAACCCTGAAAATCGATTCCCAAAGCATATTTTAAAGCATAATCTGTGTCATAGTTTAGCTCTAAAGGACAGATTTAGTTAATAATAAACATGTTCATGATTCAGGTATATTAAATTCACTGGACAGACTTTGATACATATTAATGACCAAATGTGATGTCACTTTATATGCTTTTAAATGCTAACAGTTTTATCTGCATATTTACTAAAATTAGTAAAAAATAAAGAGGGAGCATGGCTGTATCTGACATAAATGGTTTTCTATAGGCGTTATTTATTGGCAAGGATAACTCTAAGGTTTGATTAAATACAATCAGTGCTACAGAATGTTCAAAACATTGTGTGCCATTGTAACCATGGCAACTTCAGTGTTATTAGCAGTCACTTACTGCACAGAATAATCTAGAGCCAGAAGGAAAAGGGGATATTGCAGGTTATACAAGCTGACTGCAATGACAATGTTTAAGGTTACGGCTGCACAGAAATGAGTCAGTCCAGTTCGCTAAACTAATCAATGGAATAGTTGGCAACATTTCAAAATAACTTCTAGTGACACTTGTTGCTGAGTTGGTGAACCAAAGGCCAATGTACTTGGTGTTGTGTTGATTGACCTTGGTGCACTACCTGATTATATTTGGCCAGGCCCCTTTGCCTAAATATCGGGGGCTGTCTGCATATTAGCATTTACAGGGCCGTCTTAACAGCAGTGTAGGCCCCTGGGCACAGCAATGCACTGGGCCCCCTACCCATCCTCCAGTGGTAGGAGTGGGGGGTGCTATCAGCAGCAGCTTTGATGTCCCGCGGGCGGTAGGGGGTGTTCTATCTTCCACTCAGCATGTAGGACCTGGAGCAGTAATTTCTGCTAATTACTCCTTTGCTGTACAGATGGGGCTAAACTGTAGAAGGGGTCATTGGGCTGAATGAAGAAGCCCTAGTACATGACTTCCAGGGTGGTAGGGGGTGTTTAATACGTAGGGGAGGGGTGGATAGTGGAGTGGGCTTAATATTTATCAATTTCCGGTGGGAGGGCAGCTTGCTTGACTGCAGATATCTCAAGTTCCTGAAAATGTATTTCTTAGCTTTGAATAGGATAAAAAAAACTAGACAGCACCACCTTTCAGAAAGTACTGGGGACTTGGGGATCAGAGTTCAGGAGCCAGAGCAATTCACCAACAAAAATCTAAAACTGCATTTTAGGGTGTGGAGCTGGAGCAGTGACCAGCTGCTAGAAGGCTGATATCTCTTGTTCTGGGCATAGTAGAGACAAGCTGCCAGTGTCCACCAAAAGGGGAGAGTCCCAGCTTTAGGATTATACCCTCAGAAAAACTTTAAGTCAGACAGAACCCGAGATATCTGGCTGGGAAGAGCAATTAACAGGCTTGGATGGGGACCACTGCTTTCAAGTCAGATATCTCCGGTTCCCCAGGTCCGATTTTCAAAAAACTGGTACCCCTGGAAAGAGGAGACCCTCAGCTATCAGCCTAGGGCCTTTATACTTCTGGGGCCCTTGGGAAAGAGCCCATTGAGCCCATACAAATAGACAGCTCTGGGCATGTATCCAGGTTGGGGTGTCGTGCATGTGATTGCGTCATCGTAATCCCAGCTTCGCTAAACATATTTCGTGGCATTGTAAATCAAAGGACAGGGCCAGGATGGTGCATTTTAACACAAATTGCATCATCAAGCCCCCAAAACACCCACACCTGGGAAGTTGGCATGTTAAAAACTTGCAAACCCTTTTTGTCTGGATGGACCCCTTGAAATTTGGGAGACATGATAACATGCTTTTCTGAACATGGTTATAGTGTATATTTTTCCATTTTAATTGATCTGCACCAAAAGCTCCATGACACCACGAGTTGACAGGTTTCATACAGTATCTTCTTATCCACTTCTACCTTCCTGGCAGACCTGTATGTTTACCCTTCTCAGTAGGTCACACTACCCATAACCATGACCTCTAGAGATGAGTCAGAGAGCTGAACTTCCCTAAAACTTCTCTGCAGCTTTCACTCTCTACTAAGTTAGGACACTCTAGAGGGGAGTTTACATGTGGGCCACTATGGTCAGGAAGGATGGGGTCAGTCATAGGGTGGTCAATGTGGTCTTCACTATTCCCCACTGGAGATGGCATACTACTTGGGCAGGGTACTTGGCAACCCTATTATATCCAATGAGCTGGAACAAACAATCCTCTGCTTTGCTACAGGTGTAGTCTTAAGCAAAAGAAATGGTAACTGTGCAGCTCTAGCAGCTGTGGTCTTTTCATCTGTTATGTTGGATGTGGTAATTGTTAGTGATGGCAGTTGTCTTGTATCTGCTTATCTGTGATGCTGGTGGAGAATCTCCACTGGAGATCCTGAAGACTGCAGTCTAGTAGCTTAACTACATGTGATAGAGATAACAATCTCTGTCTGCATTCCTTGAACAAGATCATTTACCAGGATCTGTTGATATGTCTTCTATGATTGCCATGTTTTGGTCTTCTTTGTCAATCAAGATATACTTTTGCCATGGGCACTGGTCTTGGAAATCCATTTTTCGTGGTTATTTGGACAGAGTATCCCTGCAATAGTGAAGAACAATTTACAATATGGGAGCTCACTAAAGCGATTGAGTTCCCCAAGACTTTCAGTTGTTTTCATTGCATTAGTCTCATTTGACCATCTGCACATGTCTCCAAATAGTTTGGGATGACCTGTTACACTTTGACTCATGTTCCCATATTCTTCTTCCTCTGACTCATTCCACCTTATCCATGTTTTTCTCAACTTACCTCTTGTTGTTGGACAGAAGATATTAATGCCTTTCTCTTGGCACAGGATTTTAAGATTTGCCTAAGTAAGTCCATCCTACTTAGCCATCTTGTGGGTTCTACCATGCTGCAACTACTGTGTCCTGGTGTGGTCAATGAAAAGCCACCCGGTAATAACTCATTGCAATGCCACCAATATCTGTGACCAGTTCATGGTTAGCATCACTTTTACTTCGCCACACTTTGGGTATAAGGATTCCCTCTCACCATCAACAATTGCCTATTACCGACTCCTCTTACTGCGTCATAAGAGGTTACGTTGATGCCATTGCCAGGCTGTTACATCAGCACCTAGACCAGTGATGGCTAACCTTGACACTCCAGCTGTTGTTGAACTACACATCCCAGCATGCCCTGCTACAGTTTTGCTATTTAGCCATGCTAAAAATGATGCAGGGCATGCTGGGATGTGTAGTTCAACAACAGCTGGAGTGTCAAGGTTAGCCATCACTGACCTAGACCCACTTACTTCAATTTATGTTTAATCATGGAAAAAGCAAAGGTGTAGGACCTGTAAAAGTGCGCACTAAGGCAGCTCGATATAGTAAAGGACACACAGAGGTAACTCTCCAGAAAACCCCCACCCAAAAAAAGGTTCAACAATTGCAAATATATATGGTGCCAATACATACAACCATGCACGTCAATTGAAAAACAGCATCACGGGCCCACTATCCCGTGCGGTCCTGTCCCTGAGGATTTCCAATGTAGTGTTAACCGACAAGAGAAAAAGAATAAAGTGCATATAGTGAAGCACAATTTTGGCCGGTATATAGCAAAATAAAGTGCATATAATACAGCACAATTAATAACAAATTTAATAGTACACAATAAAAACACATATAGCAGCATATAGCAGCATAAACAGTGTTTGTAAGTCCAGGTTGAATCCAAATATAGACTGAACCGGGAGATCCAGTGCGGAGGACCAGTGGATGTGGTGAAGGAGTCACTGCGGTTGCCGTGGATTTACAAACTTGTATGCTCTTATTCTCACCTGCTTCTAGTAATTGCACTTTATTGGACTCCCTGTGTGGATATCACTGGCTGCTACACTGTTTATGCTGCTATATGTGGTTTTTTTTTTGTGTACTATTGTTATTAATTGTGCTGTATTATATGCACTTTATTTTGCTATATACTGGCCTAAATTGTGCTTCACTATATGCACTTTATTCTTTTTCCCTTGTCGGTTAACACTACATTGGAAATCCTCAGGGACAGGACCGCACCAGAAACCTGGATACCATACCCTCCAGAGCTTGATCAATCATAGATGGATCACTGGTAATACATCGCACTCTAAGCATCTGGGAATATGGCAATCCATGTTTCAACGAGGGTGGGTGGAAACTGTCTGCTCTAAGAACAGTGTTGCGATCTGTTTTTTTGACATATAATGATGTAACCAACTGACCATTAATCTGTGCAATGTTCACATCCAGAAAATTAACACTAGTGGTACTCAAACTATAGGTCAATTTCACAACACTAGAAGAAGTGTTGTGATTGTCCAACAACTGCTGTAGACACTCCCTAGAACCTCCCCACACAATCAACAAGTCATCTATGTATCTGACGTACATGATGACTGTACGGGTTGTTTAATAGGAGGGGTTTCTCAACCCAACACATGAACGCATTCGCGTACGATGGGGCCACACTGGACCCCATCGCACAACCCAGTTTCTGCAAATAGAACTCTCCATTAAACAAAAAATAATTTCTAGTCAACACAAGGGTTAATAACTCGATGAATAACTCCAAAGGGGGGCCAACATAGATAGGGTTGTTCTTAATTAATGCTGCCACTGCGGCTATCCCCAAATCATGAGGGATACATGTGTATAATCCCACAACGTCAGCACTACAAAATATTGTACCAGACGGAAGTTGCCCCAAAGAATCTAGACGAGTCAACAAATCATTAGTATCCTTAAGATAAGACACAGTCTGCTGGACACAAGGATTTAACAATGCATCCAAGTATACGGACACTGGTTGATATAGAGACCCCCTGGCAGAAATGATTGGTCTGCCAGGGGGGTTTTTACTATCCTTATGGAGTTTGGGCAGTGTATAAAATAAGGGCACAATAGGATGTGCAGTTTTTAAAGCCAAAGCCAATTCACTGGAAATCCATGAATTGGAAACTGCCCTAGATAATACACTGTCCAACTCACATTTAAATTCTACAGTAGGATCTTGTGTTAACTTTTCATATATATCAACATCAGTTAATTGTCTATAGCATTCGGCAATATAATCTGACAGGTCCTGAACGACTATCGCCCCACCTTTATCTGCATTTCTAATAGTGATATCAGTACGAGACTGTAGATTTTTTAAGGCCTGTCGTTCAGCACCCGTCAGATTATTATGGCCCGCCATCTTCTGATCATTTTTATTAACCACACTGTCCATAAGGCGGGAAAAGGTCTTGATTGAAGGACTATTTGTCACTGGATCAAATTTAGACTTTGGCTGCAATTTTCTAAGTTGTTCAGGTATATCTGTTACATTAGGAGCCGTGGATACCTTTGCTGTCTGAAAATGCTCTCGTAATTTTAATGTCCTATTAAATTTAAAAGATTCCACTCTCCATTGAAAGGGATCATGATAGACCGTGGGTATGAATGAGAGGCCCTTGGCCAAAACCTGATATTCAAGTTCATCCAGGGGAGTCTTGGAGAGATTAAATACCAAGTCCCTTACTGTTATGATACCAGTACGTCTGACCAGAGGTGATCTTATGACGGAGGTCAGAGTACTGGAATGGAATGCTGGTTACGGGAGCAGGATAGCCTAGTAACCCCTGGCGCCCTAACTCCGTTGTCTCGCCCGTGTTATCAGAAATCCCCTGCGAGACTATGGTTGCTTGAGCCCATGGCAGCCGCGTTTGAAGGGCGGATTATGTCTGCCCAACTCCGATGCCCCCTCAGGTCTTAATGGGAGACAAAGGGAAATCCGAGACAGGGTGATAACAAGGGGCCCTCTGACTAAGCAACCAGGCCAGGGGCTACAAGCTAACTAACTTAAACCAGAAGTATGTGCAGACAAACCGCCAGGGAAAAGGACAACCAAAAATCCACGAATCCGTTACTCCTATCCAGCACCGCTGGATACCAGAGTGGATTTGTGGGAGCGGAATCCTCCGCAAAAGCTCCGAAACACAATATAACCAAATAATAAATAGTAAGCGGTCAAGCCGCAACACACGGCTACGCCGCGACTCACGAACACCACAGGATGTTAAAGGTGCTCGGTCAGGACTCCAGGAAAAGATGACAACTTCCGAGTATTGGACCACTGAGGACAAGAACGACCGGATAGACAGGACTGGAAAACTCTCTGCAACAGACACAGCAAACAGGAAGCTATTACCGGCGTCTGTGAGAAGTCCAGAGAGTGCTTTTAACTGGGAGCTCTCCAATCAGGAGCCAGACAGGGTAATTAACAATCATGCCGTGCAGCTGCATGCTGCACGGCCAGGATTCCAATGAGGTGATTAATCTAGACCCAGCAACGGGGAACGCGGTCCGACAGTGGCGTCCCCGTTGCTAGGGTCTGAGCGGCTCCGTGCGCCCGGCGTCTAACGTTGCTAGGGAGCCGGCGGCTGTCCGCATGCTGCGTCCCTAGTTGCTAGGCGCCGGGCCGCACTGACGGGCGGACCCTCGGCGCCTAACAGTACCCCTTCCTTGAGGAGGGGTCAAGGAACCCCTAAGGCCAGGTTTCTGAGGAAATTCTCGAAAAAATGCCTTTTTGAGCCTCGGGGCATGGAGATCCTCATCCAGGACCCAAGACCTTTCTTCTGGACCATAACCTCTCCAATGTACCAGAAAATAAAGCCGACCCCGGGACAACTTGGAATCGAGAACCTTCTCCACCAAGAACTCCTGCTGACCCTGTACATCTATTGGTGATTTCCCCTGAGAGATCTTCCGAGGAAATCTACTGGAAGAAACGTATGGTTTCAACAAGGAGCAATGGAAAGTATTTCCGATCCGGAGAGTTCTTGGTAAACGTAACCGGAAAGCAACTGGATTGATTTTTTTTATAATATGAAATGGTCCAATAAATTTAGGGCCCAATCTGGCTGAGGTTTGTCGAAGTCTAATGTTGCGAGTCGACAACCACACCCTATCTCCAACTTTAAAAGTGCACGGCCGCCGGAGCCTGTCAAAAAAAATTTTCTCCCGAAATGCCGCTTTTCTGAGAGCAAGGTGCACTTTTCTCCAAATGAGTCTGAGATGAGCGGTCAAGGTCAGTGAGGAGACAGAGGAATGTTGAAAAAAGGAATTAGCTCTGGGGTGAAAACCAAAAACTGTAAAAAATGGAGACACATTGGTGGAGGAATGACAGGTATTGTTGTAAGCAAACTCCGCCAACGGAAGAAACTCGGACCAGTCATTTTGGAGTTTGGCCGAGTACAAACGCAAATATTGTTTTAATGATTGATTAACTCGCTCAGTCTGCCCGTTGGATTGGGGATGGTAGCCAGACGTTAAAGACAATTTCATCTTTAAAGAGGCACAAAAAGACTTCCAAAATTGTGCAATGAATTGTGGACCCCGATCAGAAACAATATCAGTGGGTAACCCATGGAGTCTGAAAACATGGCGGAGGAACAAAACTGCCAATCCCTGGGCAGATGGCAATCGGGGAAGAGCAATGAAATGGGCCATCTTGCTAAAACGGTCAACTACCACCCATATGACTCGGCATCCGGCTGACAGAGGGAGGTCCACCACAAAATCCATGGAAATATGAGACCATGGCCTGAGAGGAACATTCAAGGGCATAAGTTGACCGATAGGCAAGGAACGGGGAACTTTATGCTGTGCACAGACCTGACACGAAAAAACAAACTCCTTAATGTCTTTGGAAAGACCAGGCCACCATACTGAGCGGGAGACTAATTCCAAAGTCTTAGCGATCCCCGGATGCCCGGCAACTTTGCTATCATGAAACTCCGTCAAAACAGTTGCTCTCAAAAACTCAGGGACATAAAGACGACCAGCAGGAGTATTTCCAGGAGCTTGATGTTGAAGCTGCTTTAACTGGGTAAATAAATCTTGTGTGAGGCCTGCCCGAATGACTGAAGACGGAAGTATGGGAGTAACAGGACTGTTATCATGAACTGGAAGAAAACTGCGTGACAGGGCATCCGCCTTGGCATTCTTGGAACCTGGCCTGAAGGTGATAATAAACTTGAAACGAGTAAAAAATAAAGCCCAACGAGCTTGCCGGGCATTCAGCCGTCTAGCTGATTCAATGTACTGAAGATTTTTGTGATCAGTCAAAACTGAAATGGTATGTGTTGCTCCCTCAAGCCAATGCCTCCACTCCTTGAAAGCCCATTTAATAGCCAGTAATTCCCGGTTACCAACATCGTAGTTGGATTCAGCAGATGAGAATTTCCTGGACATAAAGGCACAAGGATGTAATTCTAGAGAATCCGGATCCTTCTGAGATAGGATAGCCCCTACTCCAACCTCCGAGGCATCAACCTCAACAATGAAAGGCAATTCTGGGTTGGGATGTCTGAGGACCGGGGCTGAGACAAAGGCTTGTTTCAAGGCCTGAAAAGATAACTCAGCTTCACGTGACCAGTTGGTTGGATCCGCTCCCTTCTTAGTCAGTGCCACAATGGGAGCAACTAGGTCGGAGAAAGAGTGAATAAATCTTCTATAATAATTCGCAAACCCTAAAAAGCGCTGAATTGCTTTTAAGTTGGTGGGTTGCGCCCAACTAAGGATGGCTTGGAGCTTCTTCGGTTCCATACAGAATCCCTGAGGGGAAATAATGTACCCTAAAAAGGATACCTCCGTGACATGAAATTCACACTTCTCCAGCTTGGCATATAGGTGATTTTCACGTAATTTTTTTAGAACCTGACGCACCTGGGTAACGTGTTGTTCAATAGAGTCAGAATATATCAAGATATCGTCTAAATAGACAACTACGAATCTTCCAAGAAAATCACGGAGCACATCGTTAATGAGATCCTGGAAAACTGCCGGAGCGTTAGACAGGCCGAATGGCATAACCAGATACTCATAGTGACCCGACTGAGTACTGAATGCCATTTTCCACTCATCCCCTGACTTGATTCGGATGAGGTTATATGCTCCTCTCAGGTCAATCTTAGAAAAAATCACAGCCGAACGTAGCTGATCAAAGAGGACAGAAATCAGCGGCAAAGGGTAAGTATTTTTTACTGAGATTTTATTCAAGGCTCTAAAGTCAATGCAAGGTCTGAGTGATCCATCCTTCTTCTCCACAAAGAAGAAGCCTGCACTTAAAGGGGATTTAGACGGCCTGATAAATCCTTTCCCTAGGCTTTCTTTAACATATACATTCATGGCCACAGTTTCTGGTCCGGACAATGCATATAACCTTCCCTTAGGCAAAGTGGCACCAGGAATTAGCTCAATAGCACAATCATAAGGCCGATGGGGAGGCAGAATGTCCGCATTGCCCTTGGAAAATACATCAACAAAATCCTGGTATTCCACTGGAATGGGTGCGGGAATGACAGCAGCTATTCTGATGGGAAACGTAATACATTCCTTATTACAGATGGTACCCCACTGTGAGATCTCCCCCGACTGCCAATCAATGATGGGATTATGAATGGCCAGCCAAGGGTGACCCAGAACCACTGGAACTGCTGGGCAATGGGTAAGGAAAAAATTCAATTTTTTCGGAATGAAGAGCTCCTACCGAAAATAGTACAGGAGGTGTACAGAGAGAAATAACCCCATTGGACAAGGGACTCCCATCTAAACCATGCATGGTGATACACCTACCCAAGGCTAACTGAGGAATACCTAAGGCCTTGGCCCACGTTAAGTCCATAAAGTTCCCTGCAGCTCCACTGTCAACAAAAGCCGACACCGAGGAACAGAGGCTGCCAAAGGAAACTTTAGCTGGGACTAACAGTGAATTATTTGAGGAGATAAGCTGCAGACCAAAGTGAACCCCCTCACAATTCACTTGGTCGAGGCGTTTCCCGACTTGTTCGGACAATTACGGGCAAAATGTCCCTTACTCCCACAGTACAAACAAAGACCAGAATTTTGCCTTCTGGTTCTTTCTTCAGGAGACAGCTTGGAGAGACCTATCTGCATGGGCTCCTCTATGTCAACAGGAATGGAAAAAACACCAGGAGTAGACCCGACAGATGCTCCTTTTTCAGCCCTCCGCTCTCTGAGACGACGATCAATCTTAATAGAAAGCTCCATGAGTTTATCAAGAGTCTCAGGAGCGGGATACTGAAGGAGACTGTCTTTTATAGACTCAGATAAGCCGAGGCGAAACTGACTGCGCAGGGCTGGGTCATTCCATCCACAGTCGTTCGACCAACGGCGAAACTCCGTACAATAAATTTCTGCTGGATTCTTACCCTGTCTGAGAGCACGCAAATGACTCTCGGCGGATGCCTCTCTATCAGGGTCATCATACAATAGCCCTAAAGACCCCAGAAAGGCGTCTACAGACAACAATGCCGGATCGTCTGTTCTTAAACCAAAAGCCCAGGTCTGGGGATCCCCCTGAAGTAAAGAAATAATAATTCCGACCCGCTGAGATTCCGTACCTGAGGAGACTGGTCTTAAACGAAAATAAAGTTTACAAGACTCTTTAAAATTAAAAAACTGCTTTCTATCCCCAGAAAAACGGTCAGGCAAATGCATTTTTGGTTCAGGAACGACCCTCGGGGAAGTCCGTAACAGATCTTCCTGTGACCTCACCCGAAGGGATAGATCCTGAACCATCTGAGTAAGTTCTTGAATCTGACTAACTAGAAGCTGGCCAGGATTTGGCCCTACACCAGTGGGATTCATGAGGCCGACAAATCTTCCAAACTGAAATAAGGGAAAAAATCAAACCCTGTTTAATTTTAAATTTAGTCTGGCCGGTAATAATGTTATGATACCAGTACGTCTGACCAGAGGTGATCTTATGACGGAGGTCAGAGTACTGGAATGGAATGCTGGTTACGGGAGCAGGATAGCCTAGTAACCCCTGGCGCCCTAACTCCGTTGTCTCGCCCGTGTTATCAGAAATCCCCTGCGAGACTATGGTTGCTTGAGCCCATGGCAGCCGCGTTTGAAGGGCGGATTATGTCTGCCCAACTCCGATGCCCCCTCAGGTCTTAATGGGAGACAAAGGGAAATCCGAGACAGGGTGATAACAAGGGGCCCTCTGACTAAGCAACCAGGCCAGGGGCTACAAGCTAACTAACTTAAACCAGAAGTATGTGCGGACAAACCGCCAGGGAAAAGGACAACCAAAAATCCACGAATCCGTTACTCCTATCCAGCACCGCTGGATACCAGAGTGGATTTGTGGGAGCGGAATCCTCCGCAAAAGCTCCGAAACACAATATAACCAAATAATAAATAGTAAGCGGTCAAGCCGCAACACACCGCTACGCCGCGACTCACGAACACCACAGGATGTTAAAGGTGCTCGGTCAGGACTCCAGGAAAAGATGACAACTTCCGAGTATTGGACCACTGAGGACAAGAACGACCGGATAGACAGGACTGGAAAACTCTCTGCAACAGACACAGCAAACAGGAAGCTATTACCGGCGTCTGTGAGAAGTCCAGAGAGTGCTTTTAACTGGGAGCTCTCCAATCAGGAGCCAGACAGGGTAATTAACAATCATGCCGTGCAGCTGCATGCTGCACGGCCAGGATACCAATGAGGTGATTAATCTAGACCCAGCAACGGGGAACGCGGTCCGACAGTGGCGTCCCCGTTGCTAGGGTCTGAGCGGCTCCGTGCGCCCGGCGTCTAACGTTGCTAGGGAGCCGGCGGCTGTCCGCATGCGGCGTCCCTAGTTGCTAGGCGCCGGGCCGCACTGACGGGCGGACCCTCGGCGCCTAACACTTACTTGCGGGTTGAGGCTTTTGTTTTGCCTTTTGTTTTGGCCCCCTCTCCTCGTCCTTTTGTTGGTGGTTTGCCATACGTTGCCCGGGTTTTTACCCCTAAAGGGTGCGCTTGCTGAGATGTGGTCGCTGCCTGTGCATCATTGTCGCTTGCAGAAGTACTGGAGGCTTCATAATCGGTAAACCGAGCCCTTGTTCTCCGATTTCGATTGAAAGGTTTCTGTTGGTTACGTGATGCCGGGGCATTGAGCCACACATATACACGGTTTTGCTCATAATCCTGCTGGACTATACGTTTTTTTATCACGTTTAAACTTGATTAGGTCCTTCTTATATTGGTCCATCTGTGCAGATAATTTCTCAAACCAGTTTGTTTGAGTATCCTGAACCAGTGTTGGTTTGTGCTTTAATTCAAATTCAGAAATTTTAGCTTTCACAGCTCCCAGTTCTTTAGATGATTCTTCAATGACTAATAAGAGCAGGTCCATCGAACACTTATTCAAAATGCCGACCCATTTTTTGCAAAAAGGGGCACTGTAACGCCCTATCGTAGGGGTATTCCTCACCCTAAAGCCCCTTGGAATTTGCTTGTCTTTGTAATAATCTGACAGGGTGATAGCATGGTATGTATAATCTAATTCCCGTTTTTTGAGGAAATAGAGGTCTTTATATAGGTCAGCATTGTCAGGCTCAGAGGACTCTGCTTGTACTTTACAGGTATTGAGTATGTGCTTAGCTTCCACATCAGAAAAGCTAAAACACTACCTTGTGTTCAGCTGGGCAAAAGCACAACCTGGTTCTGAATTGTCCTCCATGAATATAAGCTTCCTTGCTGCACACACTATTATAACAGTCAGTGTCCCATATAATAAAAGGAAGATATCACCTGTGATAAGTAGAAATCCAATGGCATGGGGTGCCTTGCTGTGAAGTACGTAATGCAGCGTACCTCAAATCCAAAACAGCAAAATAGCCGGCACTCCCCTTGCTATCATAGCATCTGCTCCGGTGCCCTCCTTAGGATACAGGATCCAATAACAACCAGAAGAACAGGCGGCACTCCAGAGACTTTGTTACCAGTGCTTCTTTTTAATGAAGACGCATCCTACAATTGTTTCGGGCCAATGCCCGTCATCAGGGATGTACAACATAATGCAAAGATACAATATATACCCTCACCAGGACCTCCCCCCACCCGTAAAAGCAATAACTCAACACACCTGCGTGTCTTACCTCCGTTCAGACCGCCACGCTGACTGCCGTCATCACTCACTGTGCGGCTGCTTCCGTACAGCGGGCGTCGTCATCAGGAGGCGCCTGCAGGGAGGAGAGCGTCATGCAACCAAGGTTACCTAGGTGACCAACAAACATTGCAGTGAAATGTACTACGAATATCCCGCATAACAAACCTAATCTCCTATATCAATATAGGTCTATGCAGGCAAACTATATAGACAAAAAACATACAACAAAATGTACAAAATCATATAACTTAAAAACAAGGTATAGGACACTGTTAGAAAAGAATTACTTATAAATCCCCAAATAGCATATTATACAAGGTAGTATTGGTGAGCATCTTGGAAGATCAATTAGAAAACTATGATTTTTAGGTTGGACACATTGGCCCCTAGGGGGTTAAACGAACAACACGGTTTACATAGTTTTCTGTTACCTTCTTGTAAATTAGGTCCATACATTTTCTCTTGTGTGGATTGTGATATTCATATATGCAGTACAGGTTCATTTCCTTACTAGCCTCTTATTGAATTGATCTTCCAAGATGCTCACCAATACTACCTTGTATAATATGCTATTTGGGGATTTATAAGTAATTATTTTCTAACAGTGTCCCATACCTTGCACACTGAGCACAGATATGGAGCGTTTTTCAGGCAGAGAACGTATAATACTGGTGGTCACTGGTCAGCAAAACTCTGCACTGTACTCCTCCTATATAATACTGCTGGTCCCCAGTCCCCAAAATAAAGCAGTGAGCACAGATATTTGCAGCCACCTGAATAAAACTGAGAGGACGCCAGCCACGTCCTCTCACTATCATTTCCAATGCACGAGTGAAAAATGGCGGCGACGCGCGGCTCCTTGTATAGAATCCGAATCTCGCGAGAATCCGACAGCAGGATGATGACGTTCGGGCGCGCTCGGGTTAACCGAACCCGCTCATCACTAATATATATATATACACACCCCACCCAAATCTAACTCTCTCTGCACATGTTATATCTGCTTCGCCCCCCACCCCTGCAGTGCACATGGTTTTGCCCAACTGCTAACAAATTTGCTGCTATGATCAGGTCTGAATTATCCCCCTATATGTCCTGGACACTGAGGCGTGTATTGCAATGATGGCTACTGAGAAAAAACAGTCAATGCAGCTGTGGCACAAACGCCTGGGTCATCTGGGATATGACAACCTACAGAAACTGCTAGATGGAATGGTAACAGGGATCACCGCGAGCAAAGCTGAAAGACCCATGTGTGAGAGTTGCATAAAAGGCAAGAAAACTCGCAACCCATTTCCACAGTCAGTTAGTAGAGCAGAGACACCGTTATCTCTAGTGCACACCAACATGTGTGGTCCAATGGAGGAAGAATCAATCAGTGGCTACAGGTATTTCATGACTCTCTTTGATGACGCCACAAGAATGACACATGTATACTTCCTTAAAGAGGAGAGTGAAGTGGTCAACAAAATTGTGGAATACAAAAACCTGGTGGTGAATCAGACAGGTCTGAAACTAAAGATCCTGAGATCAGACAACGATGGCCAGTATGATAACAAAGTCTTAGCCACATTCCTTAGGAAATATTTCATAAAGCACCAGCTAACAATTGCCTACACACCGGAACAGAATGGCGTGAGTGAGCGGACAAACCGCACAATTGTTGAGAGAGCATGGACTATGCTAAGTAATGCTGGCCTGGAAAAGAAGTTTTGGGCAGAAGCAATATCCACTGCAGTATACCTAAAGAATCGAGTACCTACAGTGGCCGCCAAAGGTAAAACGCCACTGGAGGTGTGGTCCAGGAAAAAGCCAAGCATCAGTCATCTTCGTGTCTTTGGGAGCAAAGCTTTTGAACATATACCAAAGGAGAAAAGGAGAATGCTCGGATACTGCGACGAAAGCAAAGGATACAGACTTTAGGATGTTACAAGTAAACGTCTTCTTAAATCCAGAGATGTGGTATTCTACAAGACAGCACCACTAACTGGAGCAGTAGAGCAACAACAATATGTATTATTGGATGTACAAGCAGCAGAAAGCTTGTCTGAATCTGAGCGTGTCAAAGCAGACAACAAGTCAGAGAACAGAAGTTCCACGAGGAGCAACAAAGGTATTTCAGCTAAGAAATACAGTAAGGAGTATGCACACATAGCTTACTGTGAACCTCAAATCATACAGGAAGCAAAGTCAATCAGTGATTGGACAGAGTGGAAGTCAGCAATTGATACAGAACTGTCAGCACTAAATGATAACAGTACATGGACTATGGTTGATAGACCAAGCGACCTTAAAAAGATTAAGAACAAGTGAGATTTCTGCAAGAAGTTGAACACAGACGGGACAGTAGCTTGTTACAAAGCCCGCCTTGTTGCCAAGGGATATACCCTGAAGTATGGAATCGATTACGGAAAGATCTACTCACCAGTCGCAAGGTATAGCACCTTAAGTTTAGTGATTGCTGTTGCTACACACATGATTTACTGTTATATCAACTAGACTTTGATTCCGCATTCCTAAAGGGAGAATAGATTGAGGAGATTTATATGGAACCACCTGAACATATGCAATAATTTCCAAAAACAGAATGACAGATGCAAAACCAGTAAGTACTCCCATTGATAAAAGTACAAAGCTGGTCAAGGCCATGTCACCAAGCAGCAAAGTGGAGATAGAGGAAATGCAAGAAATCCCTTATAAAAATGCCATTGGTAGTTTGATGTATGCAAGCATTGGGACACGTCCAGACATCACACATGCAATGAGTCGGGCAAGCCAGTTCGCAAATAATCCTGGGAGACAACACTGGATTGCAGTAAAGAGAATACTAAGGTACCTCAAAGGTACAAGTTCACTAAAGCTGAAATTTACAAGATCAACAGATACCAGTTTAAAAGTATTCTGTGACGCCAATTTGGGATCAGATTAGGATGATAGACGTTCTTATACTGGATACCTGTTTGCACTAGCAGGCGCAGTCATAAGTTGGGCAAGTTGGAAACAACCCACAGTTGCTCTTTCTACAACATAGGCAGAGTACATGGCACTCACAGAAATTTCAAAAGAAGTGCTTTGGATAAGAGAGACTTTATGTGAATTAAGTCTTCTTTACCACAGTGAGATCATCAACATAAAGTGTGATAACAAGAAAAAAATTGATCTTTCTTGTTATCACAAAGCATCATGGACATTCTAAGCACAATGCTATAAGACATAATTTCATTCGTGAGTTGGTGGAAAACAAGTCCATCAATGTGCAGGTCATGTCCTCCGGGTGCAGGTCGTGGCTGCTGAGGAAGTCTGCTTCCCAGTTGTCTACTCCCGGAATGAAGACCGCCGACAGCGCCGCAGCGTGTTTTTCTGCCCAGGGGAGAGTTCTTGACACCTCTAACATTGCTGCTCTGCTTTTCGTTCTGGCCTGTCAGTTTATGTACATCACTGCCGTCAAATTGTCCGACTGGACCTGAGTGGCCCGATCGTGAAGAAGGTATGAGACCTGCAGAAGGGCGTTGTATATAGCCTTGAGTTCCAGAATGTTGATGGGAAGGACAATTTCCAGACTTGACCATCTTCCTTGAAACTGCACTCCCTGGGTGATTGCTCCCCAACCTCTGAGGCTTGCATCCAGGGTTAGCAAAATCCAATATTGAATCCCGAACCGGCGGCCTTCGAGCAGGTAAGAAGTCTGTAGCCACCACAGAAGGGAGATCCTGGCCTTTGGCGACAGATGGATCCTCTGGTGCATGTGAAGATGTGATCCGGACCATTTGTCCAACAGATCGAGCTGGAAGAGTCGTGCATGAAACCTTCCATACTGAAGAGCCTCGTAAGAGGCCACCATTTTTCCCAGAAGGCAAATGCATAGGTGCACCGATATCCGGGCTGGCTTCAGGACATCCTGGACCATTGACAGGATTACCAATGCCTTTTCCAACAGAAGAAAAACTCTGCGACTGTGTGTCCAGTATCATTCCCAGAAATGGGAGGTTCCGAGTTGACTCTAAGTGAGATTTTGGAAGATTTAGAATCCACCCGTGAGCTAGGAGTAGTTTGGTTGTGAGGCCAATGCTGTTCAATAACCTCTCCCTGGACGGAGCCTTTATCAGAAGATCATCCAGGTACAGAATTGTGTACACTCTCTGCTTGCGAAGGAGAAACATCATCTTTGCCATCACCTTGGTGAACACCCTCGGTGCCGTGGGGAGACCAAAAGGTAGGGCCTGGAACTGGTAGTGACAGTCCTGCAGTGCAAATCGTAGATAAGCCTGGTGAGGTGGCCAGATCGGAATGTGAAGGTACGCATCCTTGATATCCAGAGACACTAGGAATTCCCCGTTCTCAGAGATTCCATCTTGAATTTGAACATTCGTAAGTACGGGTTCAATGATTTTATGTTCAGAATCGGTCTTACCGAATCGTCCGGTTTCGGTACCACAAACAAGTTGGAATAATGGCCCTCATTCCGAGTTGATCGCTCGCTAGCTACTTTTTGCAGCCGTGCAAACGCATAGTCGCCGCCCACGGGGGAGTGTATTTTCACTTTTCAAGTGCGCGATCGCATGTGCAGCCGAGCAGGACGAAAAAGTTTTTTGCAGTTTCAGAGTAGATCTGAACTTACTCAGCCCTTGCGATCACTGCAGCCTGTCTGGTCCCGGAATTGACGTCAGACGATGGCCCTGCAAACGCCTGGACACGCCTGCATTTTCCCTACCACTCCCAGAAAATGGTCAGTTGACACCCATAAATGCACTCTTTCTGTCAATCTCCTTGCGATCACCCGTGCGAATGGATTCGTCGCTAGAAGCAATGCCCAGCAACGATGCTGTTTGTACCCGTACGACATGCGTGCACATTGCGGTGCATATGCATGTGTAGTAGTAACCTGATCGCCGCGCTGCGAAAATCAGCAGCGTGCGATCAACTCGGAATGACCCCCAATATCCCTTGTTTTGGAGATGAGGTGGAACTGGAACAATGACCTGCATTTGTATCAGTTTTTTAAATGGCATCCTGCAAGGTTATACTTGCCTCTTGTGAAACTGGTAAGCCTGATTTGAAGTATCTGTGAGGTGGAAGTTCCTGAAACTCCAGTCTGTAACCCTGGGAAATAAGATCAATGATCCAGGGATCCTGGCATGATGTCCAGATGTGACTGAAACTTTTTAGTCGGGCTCCCACCTGCCAGTCTTCCAGGCATCGCGGTCCACCGTCATGCTGATGGCTTTGAGGAAGCAGAGCTGGAGCTCTGTTCCTGAGAACCGGTAGTTGGTGGTTTGCATGGTTTACCTCTAGCGCCTCTGTTGGCTGTAGAAGATCCTCTGGCTTTGCCCTTAAACTTGGCAGTCTGAAAGGACTGTGGAGTAGGTCCTGAGTAGGTCTTCCTGGTTGGGGGTGCTGAAGAAGGAAGATATGTGGACTTACCCGCAGTAGCTTTAGAGATCCATTTGTCTAATTCGTCTCCAAATAAGGCCTCTCCTGTGAAGGGTAGGCCTTCCACGCCTTTCCTGGAGTCCGCTTACGCAGCCCACTGGCATAACCATAGGACCTTGCGTGCTGACACTGCCATAGCCGTGACGCGTGCATTAAGCAAATCCACTTCTTTTATGGCTTCCACCATAAAGTTTGCAGAGTCCTGTAAATGTTGCAGGAGTAAAACGATCTCACCCCTAGGTAAGGAATCCAACCCCTCAATTAGGTTACCTGACCACCTAGCTATGGCTTTAGTAATCCACGCACAGGCTATAGTGGGTCTTTGGGCCACCCCAGCAGCTGTGTACAAGGATTTGAGTGTAGTCTCAATTCTATATTCAGCCGCGTCTTTAAGGGAGGCTGCACCAGGGACAGGTAACACTATTTTCCTTGACAACCTACACACTGATTTATCCACTATCGGTGGATTTCCCCATTTCTTCCTATCCTCAGGAGGAAAAGGAAAAGATGAGAGAAACCTTTTAGGGATTTGAAATTTATAATCAGGATTAACCCATGGTTGTTCAAACAGGGCATTCAATTCCTTTGTCACAGGAAAAGTGACTGAGGATTTCTTCTTTACATTAAAATAAGATTCCTCACATTCCTCTGCCACTTTATCAGGAATTTGCAGAACATCTCTGATAGCTTCTATAAGAGCCTCAATTCCCTGTGACCGAGCAGCGTCCCCCCCTTCTGAATCCACCTCCCCCTCCTCAATGTCTGACCCATCAGTGTCAGAGTCAGACTGCAGGATATGTGAAAGAGTTTGTTTCTGTGGACAAATGGCAGGGGACTGAGACGCTTGTTTGGCTACTGAGTCTCTGTTCATAATCTCATCCACAGACTGTCTTAAGTATTGCGTCTCTTTCTCATGGCAGGACAATTTATTATATATATTGGAAATCATTCCTTTGATGGAATCCAGCCACGCTGGTTCAGCCCTGCTAGCCTGAGAAGGTGCACTACACTGAGCACAGAGTAGTGAGCTCACTGGGGAAGAGGAACACTCCACCGTACATGAAACATGCTCTTTGCCTGAAATAATGTAAATGTGACAGAGCACACACACACACACACACACACACACACACACACACACACACACACACACACAGAAGGTTAAAAGCACAATTAACCCACAAAGAGCCCTTCCTGGGAGACACAGAGTATTTTGGAGCTATCCTACAGCACCCTTATCGCTAATGCCAAGCTTAGCCAGGTCGCAGACTAAGTACCCAGATTGGGGATTTAGTACACAAATATCGCTCCTCCCCCTGCTATGAACCTCTGGTACTGCTGAGGTAATCTGCAGTCATACCGGAGGAGCTGCGCATCCCTGCCAGTCAGCGTCTGTGTCCACTGCAGAGGGAAAATGGCGCTGGTGAGCTGCTGGATCCTCTCATAGTGAAGCCCCGCCCCTTCAATGGCGCAGGGTCTTCCCACTTTTTTTATACTGGCTGAGGTCATTTTTGTGCTTAACATGGAGCAGATCCGTTTTAAGGCTGTGTTTGCCAGTTTGGGTACTGTGGGGGTCATTCCAAGTTGATCGCTAGCTAAAAATGTTCGCTGCGATTAAGGAAAAAAATGGTACTTCTGCACATGCATATGTGGCGCAGTGCACACGTGTGATGTACTTTCACAACGGCTGATGTATTTTTACACAAGGCCTAGCGAAGCATTTCAGTCGCACTGCTGACCGCAGAGTGATCAACATGAAGTGGGCATTTCTGGGTGTCAACTGACCGTTTTCAGGGAGTGTTCGAACAAATGCAGGTGTGCCAGGAAAAACGCAGGCGTGGCTGGCCGAACGCAGGGCGTGTTTGTGACATCAAAACCGAAACTAAATGGTCTGAAGTGATCGCAAGCACTGAGTAGGTCTGGAGCTACTCAGAAACTGCACAATATTTTTTTGTAGATGCTCTGCGATCCTTTTGTTCACACTTCTGCTAAGCTAAGATACACTCCCAGAGGGCAGCAGCTTAGCATTTGCACAGCTGCTAAAAACAGCTAGCGAGCGATCAACTCGGAATGACCCCCTGTGTACAGTGTACTGAGACGCAGTTGTGTATTGAGTCTGGAGACGCAATCTGCCCTGGTTAGAAGCTGTGCATCTCCATACCCTCATGCCGCCATAATGGCTGGCGACCCGCTAGCTGGGACGCCGACTTAGTACTCACCACTCTTCTTTCTTCTGGCTCTGTTAGGGGTAGCTGCATGCTGCGGGAATGTACGCTTGCCGTGGTGGGGCTTGCGAATAGTTCCCTCAGGAGCTAGTGTCCTGTCAGCGGGGAACGGGTTCATTCACTCTTTGGGAGGTTGGGCCGTTCCCCCTCCCTAAGTCCCACGAAGCAGGCAGGCTGGCGCCAACCAGACCTGCCTGAAAATAACAAACAGAAAAATAAATGCAGAAAACACTTCAGGAGCTTCCATAAGCGTGACCGGCTCCTCCGGGCACATTTTCTAAACTGAGTCTGGTAGGAGTGGCAAAGAGGGAGGAGCCAGCCAACACTATCAAATTCTTAAAGTGCCCATGGTTCCTAGTGGACCAGCCTATACCCCATGATACTAAATGTAACCCCAGTATCCTCTAGGACGTAAGAGAAAATGTAATTAATCACACTCATCATCAAATCACACTCATCATCAACCTCTACATTAGTGATCAGATGTAGTCCTTCCAAAAAATTGTTTTGTGGAGGCCCAAACAAACCAAGCACCTCAGCCACAAAGGTGGCAGTCCCTGTTGCTGATGTGCTTTGCCTGTTAAACTGTGCCGTTTAGAAAATGTGCCCGGAGGAGCCGGTCATGCTTATGGAAGCTCCTGAAGAGTTTTCTGCATTTATTTTTCTGTTTGTTATTTTAAGGCAGGTCATTTTAACCCCTGCGTTGCTGGGGGGGGGGGTGCATTGACATGCAGTGGGGTGAGGCAGGTGAGGCAGAGCCTTTCCTGTCATAATAACGTTTGCGCCAGAGTTCTGACTGCGTAATGTATATGAAAAATACAAAAAATATGTTTGAAATATCTTCTTTGCATTATTCTAATAAATTTTATAGCCAAAACTCTAGAGTAAAAAGTCTATGGCAGGTGAGGCAGGGGGGCAGTGTTTTGTTTTTACTGCGCTGAATTTAGATGACTGTGTGCAGTACTAAAGACCTTTTGTGTAAACTGGCTTCTTTTTTGTTTTGCACCCCTTTGCCTGGGTTTCCTGGGTAATGGTGTGTATTAAGCGCTTCCCCTTTGCAATGTTTCTCACCTTGTACTTCACTTGGTATTTGTGCCTCCACCCGAATCTTGACATGACGTGCTCTTCTGGGGAGTGATCAATTTCAGGAACACCAGAGGGAGATTTGGGAACCCTCCCTGCCCACCTCGGGCTTAGTCCACCCCCACTACATGAAGATATCACACATATATGTTGCAAAAGCCACCCTGGCACATTTATTAAAGGGTCTGGAATAGCAATTGCTTTTATGCATTTATATACAAGGTACTATAGTAAGATCAATAAAAGAGGACATATACTAAATAGGCATAGAGACATACTGAACAGTCCATAGTGTACACACATATCTAAAGGGTGTATAATGCAGTAATAAGAAAAATGAACATAACACACGAAGCTGCTCTCTTCTGTCTGTCCCTTCCTGAACCTTCCTTTTGTATACAGATAACACCCAGGCCTTTGCAATCACTGACTGGGGAATGACAACTTAAACAGCAGTATCACAAGGAATTTCACACATACTACACTCAGCATTAGACAATACATCCCTCACTATGGTGCAGTGTTATTTCAGAGTTCATAAATTATCTTCTGCATGCTATGGTATGGAGAAAACTCTACTTTAAAGGGTTCCAATTGACACTTTCAGTTCCACAAACTGATTTATGATGAAATCACACACTTTGTTAGCTAATAATTGTCAGTCTTTAGCAAGAAACATAACACTGTGTAAACTGTTATTTATCTCACACGCCTCCAAAGTGTGCCTCCCTCTGCAAACTCTCCTCTCCAGGAGTCAAAAAGGAAGGTTTGAAATGTGTTATCCTCTTTAGGCTACTTAAATCCAAGAAAAAGACAGTTGAGAAGATCCGCAACAAGAAAAACCCTTTGTTACCATAAATATTGTTGAAGAATAGGAAAGTATAAAAAGGGTCTATAAACCAGATACCTATACTTGCTGTGGAAATCCGTCACAGGCAAAGGTTGGTGTTGCTCCCCAGAGTCAGGAAGTCAAAATA
This sequence comes from Pseudophryne corroboree, assembly GCF_028390025.1. Lineage (NCBI taxonomy): Eukaryota > Metazoa > Chordata > Amphibia > Anura > Myobatrachidae > Pseudophryne > Pseudophryne corroboree. The sequence continues at coordinate 580,811,091 of NC_086449.1, forward strand.
GAAATAGAAAGAAAAGAAGACTCTATTTTGGGGGCACTCTTTGAAATACAGGACAGGGCTATTGTTATCCTAGTTGTCATAAAATATAACCTTTATTAATCCATTAAAATATGACAATGTAACAAACATAACATAAAGAACTACACATTGATCTATATAGAAGTACTACAACACAACTATTCATGTGTGTTGATTAAACAACCAATCTTGTTTCTTACTACTAATAAATCAATCAATACCCCCTGTAGGTATGCCACTTCCATATAACTTGTTGTGAACTTCACAGATGTGGCTGCACCCAGGATTAATGATATTGATAAGAGATATCCCTCACTATAACTGAAAAATTGTATTAAGGAATTAACGTCTCAGCATACACAGACAATACAAATCTGCTAACAGTGTCTCATTGTAAGTTTTCACACCTTCATTGTAACACTCCTTATTGTTACTATTACTGAAAAGTGGTGACAATTTAAAGGGTAAAACCTAGACCCAATTGGCCAGATATAGTTAAACATTAAAGGAAATCACTGTGTAACATAATAGTCTTCCCCCTGTCAGTTTGTAAAGACATGAGTATCGATTTAGGAGAAGATCAGCAACTCATATCCCGTTGCTTCTGCTGTCTCTCCGTCATGAGTTTAGACAAAATTGTCGACACAGCGGCCGGTAGATGAGAGAGCAGCGGTATGAGCTTTAGCTGATTAGAAGGAAGATAGAAGCCGTACTGCTTTCCCCATTAGGATGTTCACAGTGTCCTGATATCATAGACATTGCAGAACACTATGCCATGATTCAGGAATGAGTGTTGGCCGAAAAATAATAGATCACAGTAATTCCTGATTAATATACCTTTAATTAGGTCTTTTGATTCGCACAAGTTGCATAAATATTTATTATGCCTGGTAGCACAGAGATATTGTAGGACATCACACCATGACATAAGAATGTAAGCTGGCCGAAGATAAAAATCAAAAGTATTTCTTTGAATAGTAAACACAGGACCAGCAAATATGTTTGCAGCATGAAATAAGGTCCTTAGTACACACAATCTGCACAATTTATCGACCTCTGTTTTAATTAAAGAGCTGCTAAATCACAGTGAAAAATGTTTAAACTACCTTTCTTAAAAACCAGTTAATGTGGATCACACAATAACACAGCTAGGTTCCTTCTTGTAATTTTGGTGCAATGCTTGTGTGGTATTTACCATAATTGTATCAGACCAAAGTTCCAAAGTAATAATAGTCACAAAGCAGTTGTTATGAGAACTCGTATTAAAGAGGGAGGAAGACCTTAATTACAGCAGACCTGACCACCCCATAACAGACGTTTTCCCGTCATGAATTAAGGTCTCAGGACCAATACAGCGGACGGTGAGCGAGCGGACAGGGGCAGATCAGGTATCGTCTGTAAGAAGAAAGAAAGTGGCCGTACTGCTGTCCACGTTAGAGCGGTTGCAGCACCTTGGTGTCATAGGACATTGCAGGGACGCTGCACCGCAATCGTGGATGAGAGCTGGCCGAGGTGTTCCCGTGTATGCAAATGAGACGAACGGTCCCGGGTGGAGCTGAGGGTATCGATTGAACCAGTAGTTAGACAGTTTCTCGCGGCGGCATTGCCATGATAACGCGTTTCACCCGTGGGGCTTGTTCACATCACTGCACCGTCTGACATCTGTTGTAAAGCGTGCTGACATTCACTATATTGACTAGTTCCTCCTATCACATTCAAGTTTGATTGATTGGCGCTGACATTATCCAATACAATTTGCGGGGGGAGGGGGAAAAACGGTGCAGGGTCTTCCTCCCTCTTTAATACGAGTTCTCATAACAACTGCTTTGTGACTATTATTACTTTGGAACTTTGGTCTGATACAATTATGGTAAATACCACACAAGCATTGCACCAAAATTACAAGAAGGAACCTAGCTGTGTTATTGTGTGATCCACATTAACTGGTTTTTGAGAAAGGTAGTTTAAACATTTTTCACTGTGATTTAGCAGCTCTTTAATTAAAACAGAGGTCGATAAATTGTGCAGATTGTGTGTACTAAGGACCTTATTTCATGCTGCAAACATATTTGCTGGTCCTGTGTTTACTATTCAAAGAAATACTTTTGATTTTTATCTTCGGCCAGCTTACATTCTTATGTCATGGTGTGATGTCCTACAATATCTCTGTGCTACCAGGCATAATAAATATTTATGCAACTTGTGCGAATCAAAAGACCTAATTAAAGGTATATTAATCAGGAATTACTGTGATCTATTATTTTTCGGCCAACACTCATTCCTGAATCATGGCATAGTGTTCTGCAATGTCTATGATATCAGGACACTGTGAACATCCTAATGGGGAAAGCAGTACGGCTTCTATCTTCCTTCTAATCAGCTAAAGCTCATACCGCTGCTCTCTCATCTACCGGCCGCTGTGTCGACAATTTTGTCTAAACTCATGACGGAGAGACAGCAGAAGCAACGGGATATGAGTTGCTGATCTTCTCCTAAATCGATACTCATGTCTTTACAAACTGACAGGGGGAAGACTATTATGTTACACAGTGATTTCCTTTAATGTTTAACTATATCTGGCCAATTGGGTCTAGGTTTTACCCTTTAAATTGTCACCACTTTTCAGTAATAGTAACAATAAGGAGTGTTACAATGAAGGTGTGAAAACTTACAATGAGACACTGTTAGCAGATTTGTATTGTCTGTGTATGCTGAGACGTTAATTCCTTAATACAATTTTTCAGTTATAGTGAGGGATATCTCTTATCAATATCATTAATCCTGGGTGCAGCCACATCTGTGAAGTTCACAACAAGTTATATGGAAGTGGCATACCTACAGGGGGTATTGATTGATTGATTTATTAGTAGTAAGAAACAAGATTGGTTGTTTAATCAACACACATGAATAGTTGTGTTGTAGTACTTCTATATAGATCAATGTGTAGTTCTTTATGTTATGTTTGTTACATTGTCATATTTTAATGGATTAAAAAAGGTTATATTTTATGACAACTAGGATAACAATAGCCCTGTCCTGTATTTCAAAGAGTGCCCCCAAAATAGAGTCTTCTTTTCTTTCTATTTCTATATTGCTACTTAAATCCATCAGACTGGGGTTCTACCTCTCAGTGGGGCTCTCTCTATACAAACACTTTGATTTCTTACCCAGTATTCTCCAGTCATAGTCAGCTGCATCTTAGCTATATTCAAAACATGGCTCCTTCTTCTCTCTCTCCTTGCCCATCTCCTCCTCCACTCCTCTGGACAAAAGCATTCCATTGTCCACTACTCCCTCTCCATACCCTGTTTTCCCCACCCCCGACAGCCTCTGCGTGTCTCTCTGTATATCTTCTGAAACCCAAGGCTGTCTGGGAGATGTAGTATCTAAACCCAAAATGGCCGGTGTCCAATTTCACATCTGCTGCCTGTCATAGGCGCCAGGAGCTACATACTCCCTCTGTGGGACTGGCGATCCGCTGACAAAGTGATGAGCCTGTTCCACACCCTGTAAAGGAACATGTGTTAAACCATTCTGTCTGTTTACACATCCACACATACCCTGATAAGCTCCTACAGTGACAGGGGTGGGCCCCAAATAAGGCCAGGGGTAGACCCAGTGAAGGTGAACTACCCTAGGCACTTCCGTGGCCCTTCCTAACTCATCATAAGTAAATATCATAGGGGCCCTAGTGGTGCATCTGGGTCAGCTGATAGCTGGAAGGTCTCCCTCTGAAACCCTTTCTGGGTGTTCAGCCTCTCCCCCAACATCTCTCTCTTCTGGTTGGCCCTGAGCCTGTCCCTCAGGTGCTCTAACTTCCACCATTACTTCAGGTATGACCTCCTCCAGCCTGCATAACTGTTCTCCTCTTGGCTCTTCTGTAGCCCTCTCAGTAGACCTGTGGGGTCTAGTGACCTCATGACTGTGAATGACAATCTAATTTTCCATAGTGGGAGAATTATATCCCCATTCATCCTCACTGCATTCTGCCTGTTTATAATCTCTTATTTCCTCTCTCCTTGTAGACCTCAATCTTCTCCATTGATTTACCAATTTATGCTTTCCTGGTTTTCCCAGGTAGCAAAACAGTACTCGGTCTCCTACCCCCAGTACATTCTTTTTCACTCGACTGTCCTATCGAGTCTTGTTTCTCAAACCAGACTTAGCAGAAGCTTCTGAAGCCAACTTGTGAGCATGTCTCGGTTCTTCTCGCAGTCTTTGCACATACTGTACATGTGTCTCCCCCGAGTGGGAAACCTCCATTATTCCAAAACAAATATCTACAGGCAGTTGGGCGTCTCTTCCAAACATAATGAGGTATGGTGAGTATCCAGTTGACTCATTTTTTGTGCAGTTATATGCATGTACCAACTGACTGATGTGCCTACTCCAGTGTGCCTTCCTGACAGTGCCCAAAGTGCCCATCATGTTGAGAAGGGTTCGATTGAATTTCTTTGGCTGTGGGTCCCCTTGCGGATGGAATGGTGTGATCCTGGACTTCTGTATCCCGCACAATTCGCAGATCTTTTTTATCAGCCGACTCTCAAAATCTCTCTTGATCAGAATGAATCCGAGCAGGAAGTCCATAGTGCACAAATATTTTTTCCCATAGAATCTTGACCACAGTTGTGGCTCTTTGATCTTTAGCTGGGTAGGCCTGGGTGTACCGAGTGAAATGATCCGTCATGACCAGAATATTGGCAGTGTTGCTTTCATCTGGCTCTACAGTGTCAAAGTCAAAAAATATCGTTATTCTCATGCCTTGTACTAACCCCATGCGCTTGCCCGCTGCACGTGCACATTCTCTCCCGTGCGTGCGCATATTTGCAGTTGCGTGACGGCGCCTCCACGGACATGCGCCCGAGCGCGTGGTATGTGCATTTACGGTAGAGTTTGTGTGCGTCTGGCGGGCGACTCAATTGTCACATAGTTAATCCAAATAGTGTATTTTGTAGGTTATGGTCCTCTTAATAATATCAGTAAGTTTGTTTAGTGTAACTGGTTCATGGACAGAGAAATCCCTCTTTACATGATACGAAGGGTCAGACAGGTTTTGAGCAGTGGTGTTTGGTATGCAACGGTAGAGTATATTATTGGTAACATTCCGGTGTTGGTTTGAGAGAAATTAATCGCTCCTGCGAATAGTTATGTTTATAAGAAGTTTATGGACATTTACTATATTTGCAGTTCATTATCCATGCGGCGGGAATCCTGAGATTCCCTCCCACCTGAGGAGTATGAAATAGTCGCAGCCCACCTGTTTGAATCAACCTATGACCTTTTGTTATAATGTGAAGACAGATTCCTGTGTCCAATGAACAATGAGATTGTAGGCCCCTTTGTAGTGTACTGTATGCAGTGTATATAAGGCAGCCAGTTTGGGCCAGCTCAGTCTACTCTCCACAAAAGGTTTTCATCACTGACTAACTTGAGAGCTGGTACCAGGACTGCGCAGCGATCATTCCGCAGTGTGTAAGTTTTTCTCTGTAACCAACTTGTTCTCTGTTTGTATTTGCCATACTCTCTCTCTCTCCCTCTCTGTTATTGTTACGCTGTTGTATATTGTATATGTGTAGTTATTATGTTTAGATATTGATGTTAGTCTGTAGTGTATAAGATGTTAACTGTATTTTTCCCTTTTTACATAACTAAATCTCGTTAGTAAAGGTTTTGGAACCTTAGCAAGGTATTGTGTGTTTATTACATTGCTGAGAGTATTCAGAGCGTCTCAATCGCTCAAGAGACTTTTATATAATAGAGGTTAATTAGCATTGTATTGTGTTCACATTACAAAACCAAGGTTTACAGTATAGGCTCAGCCTTTCATTGTGTTGCATACAAGGTTTACTGTGTGTCATCCTGTGAGTGTCTGCACCGCTCGTGTTCCTCTTGTGGGCACAGCGTCCGCTACGCTAGTAGCGTAGCATTACGGTACTCGGACCGCCTATAGCATGCTCGATACCCAGCTAAGCCGTGAGCGAACGTGTCGCTCGTGCGTCTCGACCACGGCCTAGCGTCTGCTACGCTGCACATTCTCTCCCGTGCGTGCGCATATTCGCAGTTGCGTGACGGCGCCTCCACGGACATGCGCCCAAGCGCGTGGTATGTGCATTTACGGTAGAGTTTGTGTACGTCTGGCGGGCGACTCAATTGTCACATAGTTAATCCAAATAGTGTATTTTGTAGGTTATGGTCCTCTTAATAATATCAGTAAGTTTGTTTAGTGTAACTGGTTCATGGACAGAGAAATCCCTCTTTACATGATACGAAGGGTCAGACAGGTTTTGAGCAGTGGTGTTTGGTATGCAACGGTAGAGTATATTATTGGTAACATTCCGGTGTTGGTTTGAGAGAAATTAATCGCTCCTGCGAATAGTTATGTTTATAAGAAGTTTATGGACATTTACTATATTTGCAGTTCATTATCCATGCGGCGGGAATCCTGAGATTCCCTCCCACCTGAGCAGTATGAAATAGTCGCAGCCCACCTGTTTGAATCAACCTATGACCTTTTGTTATAATGTGAAGACAGATTCCTGTGTCCAATGAACAATGAGATTGTAGGCCCCTTTGTAGTGTACTGTATGCAGTGTATATAAGGCAGCCAGTTTGGGCCAGCTCAGTCTACTCTCCACAAAAGGTTTTCATCACTGACTAACTTGAGAGCTGGTACCAGGACTGCGCAGCGATCATTCCCCAGTGTGTAAGTTTTTCTCTGTAACCAACTTGTTCTCTGTTTGTATTTGCCATACTCTCTCTCTCTCCCTCTCTGTTATTGTTACGCTGTTGTATATTGTATATGTGTAGTTATTATGTTTAGATATTGATGTTAGTCTGTAGTGTATAAGATGTTAACTGTATTTTTCCCTTTTTACATAACTAAATCTCGTTAGTACAGGTTTTAGAACCTTAGCAAGGTATTGTGTGTTTATTACATTGCTGAGAGTATTCAGAGCGTCTCAATCGCTCAAGAGGCTTTTATATAATAGAGGTTAATTAGCATTGTATTGTGTTCACATTACAAAACCAAGGTTTACAGTATAGGCTCAGCCTTTCATTGTGTTGCATACAAGGTTTACTGTGTGTCATCCTGTGAGTGTCTGCACCGCTCGTGTTCCTCTTGTGGGCACAGCGTCCGCTACGCTAGTAGCGTAGCATTACGGTACTCGGACCGCCTATAGCATGCTCGATACCCAGCTAAGCCGTGAGCGAACGTGTCGCTCGTGCGTCTCGACCACGGCCTAGCGTCTGCTACGCTGCACATTCTCTCCCGTGCGTGCGCATATTCGCAGTTGCGTGACGGCGCCTCCACGGACATGCGCCCAAGCGCGTGGTATGTGCATTTACGGTAGAGTTTGTGTACGTCTGGCGGGCGACTCAATTGTCACATAGTTAATCCAAATAGTGTATTTTGTAGGTTATGGTCCTCTTAATAATATCAGTAAGTTTGTTTAGTGTAACTGGTTCATGGACAGAGAAATCCCTCTTTACATGATACGAAGGGTCAGACAGGTTTTGAGCAGTGGTGTTTGGTATGCAACGGTAGAGTATATTATTGGTAACATTCCGGTGTTGGTTTGAGAGAAATTAATCGCTCCTGCGAATAGTTATGTTTATAAGAAGTTTATGGACATTTACTATATTTGCAGTTCATTATCCATGCGGCGGGAATCCTGAGGTTCCCTCCCACCTGAGCAGTATTGTGACGACATGTGATGACACAGCTGGCGCGTCGTGTCGCTCAGTGGTAAAAGACACGTGGTTACTTTCCTAGCCCTGGTCCTACACATGGACTTCACCAATTGCCAATATGTTATTAGTTATATGTTAGGCAATATTGTATTATATTGTATGATATTATTGTTACAAGGGTACAGTTATGTTTTCAATGTATATATATGAATGTATTGGTTATTCTGCTATAGTTTGTAAAATAATGTTTCCCCATGTGACGATCAGATAACCTATGTATTTGCTCTGTCTGGGAAGATACAGCCAGTCTCAGATGTCAGGCCATACACCCCCCTCATTCTTCCCCACACAATGGATTCCAGGCCACACAATCAGATTAAGTAAGGTTACTTTAGTTAACATCTATTGTGGCCTAGGGGACATGCCTGGGCATGTGAAAATAGGGTTGCTCAGAAACTGTCTGGGGGTGTCGCCTTATTGTAGAAAAGACAAAGGTTTGATAATAGCAAAGAGGGGACGTGAGACAGAAAGAGAGAGAGAGGCAGGAGACTGACTAAGAAGTAATGTTCTGTCAGGAGCTCCAGGAGGGAATTGTCGTGTAGAATTGGATCACAGAAGTGTGCTGAACTGTGTTATAACCTATTCTGTTAATAAACCACTGTTGGTTTTTCATGTACCACCGTGACTGAGTGATTTTGAACCCAATATCCTCACATTTGGCGGCAGCGGTGGGATCACTCAAGACACCAGCAGAAAGGTATAAACCACAGCAGGCAATGGATTCCGCCCTGCTATGCTACCGTTACAGCAAGAAGGATCAACTACAGGACCTCTGTCGAGCAAGACGGATTGAGTTTAATACAGTGGATACCAAGGAATCCCTAATTGGAAAACTGGCTCAATGGGACGTTGAGCACCCTTGTGATAAGGAGGAAGAGGAGGATATGGTCGAGGCCTCAGCGGAGGAGACCAGTAATGGAACCAGGGCAGTGGAGCTTGTGGTTGGAAGTTTGTCAGCATATCGGCAGGCTGAGAAGCCGGATCTTTTATTTATAGTTTCCAAAATGCAGTACATTTGGGAGTACTGGAATGAAGCTCAGTGGGAAATCAGCAGGTGGAGAGTATCCAGCATACAGGACAAGTTGTGTCATCTGGGGAATGCGTTCATGCACTGCAGAAGTGAAGCAGCCACATGGAATCTGCTGGGGAGCCAGAGTTTGAGGAATTCAGGGAGGAAGTGATCGCCACGGTGGCCCAAATGACACAAAGGATACAATATACAGAGTCGGAAGGGCAAGTGCAGAGTAAATTGCCTTCCCGGACAGAGCCAGAGGAAGTGGCATTGGATCGGGGGCCCCTGGATACCCCAGCATGGCGAGGCCAGTGTTACAGGGTGGATGCGGAAAGGCACCACCTGCAACAGCTTCTCCCATACCCAAGGGAAGAAGTTGCCCAGTGGTCTATACGGAAGGAAGCACACGAAGTGAAGACAGCAGTGAGCGCAATCCAGGCACCCCAGGAGGAACTGCACTACAACTTCCCTTTTGCTGAGATGGAGGATGAGGACTTAGTGAGAGAGTGTCAAGAACTGTCTGCCCAGTATGTTACACTGGAAAAGAACGACCTTGACCAGGTGGATGCAAGGAAGCACTGTCTGCAACCCGTTCTCTTGTCCCTGGGGGAATGTCACAGTGAAACACTCAGTGACCGGCCTGAGCTGTGTTACAACTGGCCATTTGCAGGCTTGGAGGATATAGAAACCATCCCAGAGTGCCAGCGAGACATTGAGGAAGAAGTTGCCACTATCACCCGACCACCACTTCAGCAACAGAGCCTCCAAGGGAATCCTTCAGGTGAGCACCAACCAGTCCTGGCTATTGAGCCATTTACAGTGTTGTGTTTGGGGGAGGCTACTGAAAATGAGAAGGAAGTTGGGTCTGTCATCCAAACACCCCAGGAGAAGATGCACTATGCCTTCCTATTGGCAGAGGTGGAAGAGGAGATCTCTGCGAGGGCAGCAGTAGGTGGCAATGTCCTAACTATAAGCATGGCTAGTGCAGACAGGGTCTCACTTCAGGCTGATCAGCATATTCGGCTGAGGGTGGCCTATTGTGAAGCTATGTTCATGGCTGCCCCAGTTATTTTATCAGAAAAGGATGTTCAGGAAGGGCCCAGTGTATCTCCAGCAATTGCATCTCTCCCAGAAGATTCTGGAGGTCTGTTCTCATTCAGTGAACTTGATGGTAAGGAGCTGCAGTCTGAATGCCAGAATCTTCCCTGTGACTCAGAGAAAATCCAGGTATCAGACCTGGTGAAAATAGCATCAGCTCAGGAACTGGAAGGGAACATGTTGCTCTACTCTAGGGCACCTGAATGTGTTTTGGACTGGCATTGTGTGCAAGGTGAAATGACTGACTCTAACCAGGACAATGGTGGTCAGCCAGTACATGTAGCAGTGAATGGAGAAGGTAATGCCACTGTCCCGGTGAACCTACATCCATGTTCCAGTACAACGATGGTCGAGTTGGTGGATACACACAAGGAAGCTGAGCAGATTGTACTCCAGGCCAAAGCATACAAGACTCAGAGTAGGATCCCACAAGTTACCCAGCTAGCCAGGCTGGAGGAAGCATTTACCCAGGATAGCACAGAAGAAACTTCTGGCATGAAGGAATCCCCATTGTGCCCTGACAATTACCATACCCGTGGTTCATGTTTGGGGGAGGGAAGCAACTGTCCTGATGCACCAGAGGTGATGGAAGTGGGGTTCCCAGGGAATACATGGTTGGGGAGGGAGAGTGAGGGCCCCAGAGATCAGATTTTGTTTATGGAGGAAAATTGTGACTATTTGAAATGTGAGGTTACCCAGTTGGGTGTAGGGGAATTATTAAGTCCCCAGGTGCAGTTATTGGACTTACTGAATTATACTGTTGCACATGCTGTTACCCCAACCCAGCGGCTGTCTACAAAGGGGACTTTGATTAATGTATTTAGATGGGACACCGGGGGGAAATACAAGAACTATGTACTGCTGATCACGTTTCCACCAGACCCTGGTAAGACTGTATTGAGTTATGTACTGTGGGCCACACACCCACCAGACCGGGGAAAGAAATTCCCACACAAGCCTCATGACAATTACCACAGACTTTGGACCTGGGACGCTGGTGGGCTCCGTACAAACTGTAAAGTGCTATTCCCAAAAACCACCAGACCCACATGAGAAACCAGCCAGTCATTGTTATGATGGGGCACAGACTGTCTGATGTAGAAGAGCATCACTGCGCTCAGCAAGCTTAAGCTACTTAGGACACAGGGCGAGAAAGTAGGGGAAGGTAATGTGACGACATGTGATGACACAGCTGGCGCGTCGTGTCGCTCAGTGGTAAAAGACACGTGGTTACTTTCCTAGCCCTGGTCCTACACATGGACTTCACCAATTGCCAATATGTTATTAGTTATATGTTAGGCAATATTGTATTATATTGTATGATATTATTGTTACAAGGGTACAGTTATGTTTTCAATGTATATATATGAATGTATTGGTTATTCTGCTATAGTTTGTAAAATAATGTTTCCCCATGTGACGATCAGATAACCTATGTATTTGCTCTGTCTGGGAAGATACAGCCAGTCTCAGATGTCAGGCCATACACCCCCCTCATTCTTCCCCACACAATGGATTCCAGGCCACACAATCAGATTAAGTAAGGTTACTTTAGTTAACATCTATTGTGGCCTAGGGGACATGCCTGGGCATGTGAAAATAGGGTTGCTCTGAAACTGTCTGGGGGTGTCGCCTTATTGTAGAAAAGACAAAGGTTTGATAATAGCAAAGAGGGGACGTGAGACAGAAAGAGAGAGAGAGGCAGGAGACTGACTAAGAAGTAATGTTCTGTCAGGAGCTCCAGGAGGGAATTGTCGTGTAGAATTGGATCACAGAAGTGTGCTGAACTGTGTTATAACCTATTCTGTTAATAAACCACTGTTGGTTTTTCATGTACCACCGTGACTGAGTGATTTTGAACCCAATATCCTCACAAGTATGAAATAGTCGCAGCCCACCTGTTTGAATCAACCTATGACCTTTTGTTATAATGTGAAGACAGATTCCTGTGTCCAATGAACAATGAGATTGTAGGCCCCTTTGTAGTGTACTGTATGCAGTGTATATAAGGCAGCCAGTTTGGGCCAGCTCAGTCTACTCTCCACAAAAGGTTTTCATCACTGACTAACTTGAGAGCTGGTACCAGGACGGCGCAGCGATCATTCCCCAGTGTGTAAGTTTTTCTCTGTAACCAACTTGTTCTCTGTTTGTATTTGCCATACTCTCTCTCTCTCCCTCTCTGTTATTGTTACGCTGTTGTATATTGTATATGTGTAGTTATTATGTTTAGATATTGATGTTAGTCTGTAGTGTATAAGATGTTAACTGTATTTTTCCCTTTTTACATAACTAAATCTCGTTAGTAAAGGTTTTGGAACCTTAGCAAGGTATTGTGTGTTTATTACATTGCTGAGAGTATTCAGAGCGTCTCAATCGCTCAAGAGGCTTTTATATAATAGAGGTTAATTAGCATTGCATTGTGTTCACATTACAAAATCAAGGTTTACAGTATAGGCTCAGCCTTTCATTGTGTTGCATACAAGGTTTACTGTGTGTCTTCCTGTGAGTGTCTGCGCCGCTCGTGTTTCTCTTGTGGGCACAGCATCCGCTACGCTAGTAGCGTAGCATTACGGTACTCGGACCGCCTATAGCATGCTCGATACCCAGCTAAGCCGTGAGCGAACATGTCGCTCGTGCGTCTCGACCACGGCCTAGCGTCTGCTACGCTAAGTGCGTACCCTTACGGTACCCCGTACGCCCATTGCGTACTGAGTCTCTTACCAATATATAGTGAATGTTATAAGATAAATATTTAGCTTTATCAATTGGCGGCTCGTCCGTCCTCCACATATCCGCTCTAGCGAACACAAGCAGACTTTATCTGTCAGCAAAGGGCGGGAAGGCGTATCCCTTTGTATCCGTGTTGGTGGTGAGGGATACGGTAGTGCTGACTAGATAAGCGTCTGCATCGCTACGCTGTAGGAGTGCTGGTGGAATCCGGAACCGGAAGGTAAGAACAGTACGCTATTGTCTTTTAAAACTGTTTTATTTCTGTTTGATACACATTGCGTACGCAACACACGCACACACCGGTATTTGTCATTTGTGTAATTTTCACATCTCGCTTTCCTGTTTGCCATTTATCGTTGATAACGTGCTGAGAAAGATTTGCTGCTATTGGTAGTTAAAAGTAAAATTAATACGTAAGGGAGTAATTTGTAAAACACGCACACGGCTTGCCTAAGATACAAGGAAGTTCTGTGTGGTGCTTGGTAGATGATTACAGTTAAAGATCATTTACATTGATATAAACGTGTTACTTGTGTTACTGTGGACGTGTCTGGCCTGTGTACACGTGTCCCTAACAAAGGGCGGCACAAGCATACGCGACGCAAGGGCTGACGCACGTAGCGTATATTATGCAACGGAGCGTATGGGTACACCCACGTAATACAAATCACGATAGTATTGTTTTAGTAGGCGATACGGAGGCAACGAGATAATAGCGCAAGTCAATCTCAGTGTCCTAAATTTTAGCGTAAATAATCCTTCTCTAGTTGTAACTCCTTTCGGGACTGGACTGTGATACTGAATGAAAGGGATTTCTGCGCAGAAACGAAAGTAAAGAGTATATGAGGTGAAAGAGTGTGTATACATATATATAAGTTTCTCATTTTTGGGTGGAATCACAGGAAATCGAGTTCTCATGAGGTACATACGTGAAAGTGACAGCACGGTGGCTTGGGAGGCATCCCTTGTTAACATATTAAAATAAGAGCATTAGAGATAACGGACCAGGAGGTCCAGAGACAGACCAGGAGGTCTAGGTACAGCGGACTAGGAAGTCCGCTACAGATAGAGTCAAGAAGCACAACACCAGGAGGGTTGGTGCAATACCCATATAGGCCATTAAGCTCTGGCTGAAGGAATTCGCAGCCACAATTTTCGATTCCACTGGTCATTCCGCACATAAGATTAGTTGCTTATGTGCAGAACGATTGTACCGCATGTAATTGTGTGCATTAGTTAGTAACTTGACCCAGTACCATTTGCATACCCTAGAGGGGTCATAAACGCTATTTGTACATTCTAACGTGATTTGTGTAATTTTTTTTATTTTAAGGGAGGTTCGCTGGTCACTCAGGAATTCTCCAGCAACTGATGTTTACTGGGAAGGGTTAAGTGCTCTTCGGATCACACCCACATGTTCCAGTAAATAGAGGTTCAGGTCGCAGGGGCCCTAGGTTGAGTACGCCAGCGCTAAGGCAGTGTGTGGGCGTATTGGTCGACGTGGGCGGAGTGAGTGGAGGTACTCGGTAAACTTTCACTGTCAGTCTACCCCGGACATCTTGGTTTTTGTAAGGGTTCGCTGAAGACCCTGATTTGAAGGTCAGAGGTAGCGAAAGCAACACCTGCAAAGATGAGGGCCAGTTGTTCAGGTAGGGAGCGATCAACCCTGGTCCAAGTTGATTCAGTAAACCGACCAATCGGGTCGGCAAGGTATATCATGTGTGAGAAATACGGTTCACACACAGAGGTTTTGTGCGATGAATGGGAAAGAATGACTGTGCATGATGGGGAAAAGTTCCCACGGGTAGGCAGTTTTAGCCCCGAGGTGTTACAAAATTTAAGGAGAAGGATATGTCTCATTAAATCTGCAAAGAGACGGATCAAACATTATGATTATTTACAATTATGGCAACAGGAAGGTGAAATACAGAGAGGATTGGCTCAAGCGGCTGGATCTAACCCTATCAGGAAACTGATAGCCACCGCTCCACCACCACCATACATAACGGGAGAGAAAGTGGTTACAGAGAATGGCACACTGGTGTATGATAAACATGCACTTAGTAACTGTATAGATGTTAAGAATAATGTTACTAAGATTGTTGATGCTAATACTAACTCGTGCAAGCTGTACCCTGTTTTAAACTTTCCCCAGGATTGTGACCAAGAGGATGAACCCACAACAATATCGGCACTCTCTCTAGCAGCCACCATAGCAGAAACAACAGTGGGCACGTCCCAACCAGTAACAGCAGTATCAAAGGCCCCTAGTGGAGGGACAGGTGAGGTCGTATCAACTGGTAAGTACGGCACTGTACACTATGCTGAAACCATTACACCACATGTTGTAGAATCTACTCAGAATGATGTTATTGAACTTAATCCCGTTAGGGTAATTGCAGTACCAAATGGGAAAACTGACACTTCAGGAGTCACTCCTGTCAGAAACATCGCCATGCACTGCCCCTTTTCCCGAACGGAATTAAGATCAATGGTGTCTGAATTCCCTGATCCTAGGAAAGATCTAGTTGCAAGCCAGAAGTACATTAGAGAGCTAGGACATACTGTGGAGCCCAATAACAAAGATTGGCGGACATTGCTGAGGGCATGTTTACCCTCCAATGTCGACTCAGCGAGTTTTATAACTGACTGTAGACTAGATGAAGAAGTACCCCTTACTGAGGAGTACAACCAAGATAATGTGAAAAGAATTAACTTGCAGCTGGGAGTATATTTCCCAGCTGTTGCTAAATGGAACAAAATTTTCTCCATCAAGCAAAAGGAGGGAGAAACAGCTGCTGATTATTTTCATCGGGCACTACAGGAAATGGCTAAGTATACAGGGATAGAAGACATTAAGACAAATGTGAATCATAGAGAAGTAGCAGTATCTCTGTTAATGGATGGTTTAAAGGAAGTATTGAGGACGAGGGTACAGACCACCCAACCATGTTGGCGAGGTTTGTCGGTGGCTACTTTGAGAGAGGCCGCTATTGATCATGATCGGAACATCACCAGACACAGGGAGTCACAGAGTGATAAACTGATGGCTGTAAGTATACAGGCCCTTACCACAAGGCCAACTCAGCATAAGTCTCAGACCCCTGTGGGTAAGTCAAATGTGGTAACTTGTTATTACTGTCATAAAGACGGACATTTTGCACGAGACTGTAGATTTAAAAGTGCACAAAACTCATGTCAACCCCCTAGACAACGACATGACACACGAAATTGGGATCAAGGACCGCAGAGACGGAGTTATGAGCCACACTCAGGGGAAAAAAAAGGTATCCCCCAAAAAGAGACTGGCAAGTCTCTGATAGTTCCCATTTACCCCCTTCACAGGTAATAGCTGCCAACGCAATGCAGGGAGGTCACCACATACAATAGGGGTGGGGCCACACCTGTAGTCTGCAGCCAGTGAAATTAATTGCGAGCCTTGGAAGTGAACCCGAGGTCACAATTGATGTAGCTGGTAAATCTCTACATTTCCTTGTAGATACGGGGGCGGCCAAGTCAGTGATAAATTCGACCGTGGGCATGAGAACCACTGGTAAAACAATTCCAGCCATGGGAGTAACAGGAGTAGTACAACACTACCCTTTAAGCAAACCTGCAGAGATTACGATAGGGCCTTTGCATACCAAGCATTCTTTTCTGCTGGCTGCATCGGCTCCGACTAATCTCCTAGGGAGAGATTTACTGTGCAAAATGGGATGTGTCATATATTGTACTCCTGAAGGTGTGTTCTTGGACATACCCGAAAACCACGCTCAGGAAGTACAGGATATGCTAGACTCCCCAACAAGATTAATGTCACACACTGTTATTGTAAATAGGTGTTCGTCCAAGGTAGAGGAAATTATTTCCCAGATACAGGAATCACTTTGGACCAAGGATGGACAAGACACTGGATTAATGGCAAACGTAGCCCCAGTAGTTGTACAAGTAAAAGATGGTAGGATAGCTCCAAAAATCCCACAATACCCTCTGAAGCCAGAGGTGGAGTTAGGAGTTTACCCTGTAATAGAGCACTTGCTACAACAGGGCATTCTGGTAAGAACGTCCAGCACTGCCAATAGTCCCATCTTCCCTGTTAAAAAGAGTGGGGGGAGGGGTTACAGATTTGTGCAGGATCTAAGAGGGATCAACAAAATAGTTGAGAGTCAATTCCCCGTAGTGCCAAATCCAGCTGTCATCCTTATGCAAATCCCTCCCACTGCCAAATTTTTCACTGTGATTGACCTCTGCTCCGCCTTCTTCTCGGTACCTCTGCACCCTGACAGTCAATACTTATTCGCATTTACATACAGAGGAGTTCAGTACACCTGGACTCGATTACCACAAGGTTTCATTGACAGTCCAAGTATTTTCTCACAAGCCTTGCATGATTGTTTACAGTCTTTTCAACCTGAGAGTGGATCAATATTAATACAGTACGTGGATGACCTACTGCTGTGTTCAGATTCACTGGAATCATCTCTGAGAGATACGAAACAACTCCTGTTTCATCTTTCAGACACCGGACACAAGGTTTCCAAAGACAAGTTACAATTATGCCAAACCAGGGTAAAATACTTGGGACACTGTCTGACACAAGGACTGAGACACCTTACCGCTGATAGAATTCAAGCAATTCGTGACATGACCCTGCCACAAACCCAGCAACAGATTAGAACGTTTTTAGGAATGTGTGGGTATTGCCATAACTGGATCCCAGGTTTTTCCATACTGTCCTTGCCTTTACAGGAGATGGTCTCCTCAAACAAACCTGATCGGATTTCGCACACAGACGAGTCTGAAATGGCATTTGAGAGACTTAAACAATGCCTAACGCAGGCACCAGCATTAGGCATGCCAGATTATGGAAAGCCCTTTGAGCTGTACGGAACAGAGAGTGCTGGGTGCGCGGCAGGTGTTTTAACCCAGAAGCATGGTGATGCCAGCAGGCCGGTAGCCTACTATAGCGCTCAGCTAGACAAGGTAGCGCGATCCCTCCCCACATGCTTGCGAAGTGTTGCAGCAATAGCATTGCTAGTAAGTAAAAGCGAAGATGTAGTGCTAGGACACAACCTCACAATTCATACACCACATGCAGTGTCAGCTTTACTGAATTCTGCCCAAACCAGACACGTCTCATCAGCACGGTTTACAAGATGGGAATTGGCATTGATGGCCCCCGTAAACATCACCATAAGGAGATGCAGCGCACTAAATCCTGCAACATATCTCCCAGGTGTGCCTGGACAGGCACAAAGGGTGGAGGATGAGAGTGATGGTGAAGGAGGATTTAGTAAGGAAAATGACACACATGATTGTATGGAATATTTGGCCCAAAATTTC